>NW_015505366.1:1245655-1258155 GCF_001515645.1 Sinocyclocheilus grahami
AAAAAAAAGAAAGCGCAGAATTTGGGCCCTAAGAATGTAATTTTTGTTAACCATTTAATAGGCCTAAATTGCTGTTAAATTAAACAAGTTTCATGATTTTAATTAATTAGACATGTTTTTGTTAAAATTTAATATAATCATCCAGTAAAAGAAAACAAGAAAACAAAACTGAATCCAGAAAAATAAAATCGGAAAAAAAGATTTTGGAAAAAATAAAACTTTGGCTAATTTGGGAAAAATAAAACGGATTTCATAGGGCCCTACAAATATCATGCATCTGAGGCTATAATTTTAATACTAAGCAAAAGTGCATATTATATAGGGCCTATTTAAATTTTTTTAAATGGCACTCACTCGTTTTTCCTAGTTACCTGTGGTTGGCCTGGTCGTGCGTCACTCAGAAAACAACAGGCCAATCAGAAGAGAGGCTCATGAATATTAATTAGACAGGCCAAAATTGACCTGTTCTTTACAGAGCTTCTGAGAGAGGAGCTGAAAAAATATATTGAGTTGGTTTTTGGTCCTTATACCGCAAATATATATTCTTAAGGACATCAAGACATAAAATAAAACTCCAGAAATGTGTAAAATATGTGACCTTTAAAGCAGGTTATTAACTCGTATTCGTATTCGTATAGCCAGACTAGTCCTCACTGCAACCAATTCTGGCCAAGAACTTCCTGCTTTTTGAGTCATCAGAAGATAAGAACTGAGTGTATTCATGTTCCAGCTTAGTTTTTCTTTTTCAACAATTTGCTGAAATTGTTCTTACCCTTAGGCCATCCAAAATGTAGATGAGTTTCTTTCTTAATTGAAACTGTTTTGGAGAAATGTTGCACTATATCACTTGCTCACTAATGGATCTTCTGCATTGAATGGGTGCTGTCATTAGAGTCCAAACAGCTGATAAAAGCACAACTCCAGTCGATCATTTAACATCTTGTGAAGGGAAAAGCTGTGAGTTTGTAATAAACAAATTCATCATCATTAAGACATTTTAACTTCAAACTGGATAAAATATCCTCAATCCATAATATTGCTTTCTCCAGTTAAAAGGTCATCTGAATCCGGAGAGAAATGTGCACAGATCAAGCACTGTTTATAAGCCAAAGCAGTCCTAAACAAATACGGCGTTTTTGAAGTGAGAGGACAAAAAGAGGATTTATTTACTGCAGCAAACTTTATTTAAACCATATTAAAACACCATAATGATGCATTTGTTTCCCACAAACATGCAGATTTTCTTTTCACAAGACGTTAATTGATCGACTGGAGTTGCGAAGATTACTAGTGGATTATTATGATGCATTTATCAACTCTCATTCTGACGGCACTCATTGGTGAGTAAGTGAAGTATTGTTAAATTTCTCCATATCTGTTCCAATGAGGTAACAAACTCATCTACATTTTGGATGGCCTGAGGGTGATTGGTTTGGTCATGGCAGGGCTTCTTCAATTACTTTTAATTTCACAAATTGTCCCTCTTTGAGAGTCATAATCCCCTGGGTCCCATCTGGCCCTCAAAGCATAGATCTCTTATCTAAACAGAATTCGCCTTAGAAAATCTATCTTGTTGTCCAATATGGGTTGTGTGATAGAATCAGAAATGTCCATATCAGATTTTACTCATAAATAATTCTTTAGTGTCGCAGCAGTCATGCATATAGGAACCTTAAATGACATTGATATGTAGAGTATCTTTTAATGGCCTAGTGCAACCCTTGTGGCTTCCCTGGTAACTTCTTCTCGCTAAACCATATTCAGTGTTTAATTTATTTTTCATTCATTTTCATCAGGGACCAGTGCTCTCCATTATGCATTAAAAAGACAGATTGTGTGTAAAAGTACTTCTGATTCAATTAAGGCAAAGAATGTCATAACACATGCATTTATTTTAATGCAATACACTGGTGACACAAATTAGAAAATGTTCATATCCTGGCACTGTTCTTAACAGGTAATCTTATTTAACTGATTGACCGAATTTGTCGGGTGAAATCAGTTGAAATTGGCTCTACCCACAGTGCTGAGCTCTGTCTGCACAATGAGGTCGTCACGCATGCAGCGTTTTATTGATTTAGAGTCAGGCATTAGTACACTTACTGTGCCTGCAAAGCAGTACTTGCTGATCACAGGTCTGCTCTTTCCTGTGTTTTTGACTATGCTTTGTGAATTCAACATTGTTCTAAACCAAGTCAAGAGGACTCACAATGACATCATTGATATGAAAGAAAAAAAGGAGAGGAAGGAAGTGCATATAAGAGCATGGTTGACACCAAATAATAAGCTGTTTAACTAAAAATAATTTCTCATCTTTTAGGTATAATACACTGTAAAATGTGTGTGTGTGTATTTGGTTTAAATAATGTTATATTGTCCTTCAGTGTAACACAATATTTATGTAAAAATTCAAACAACATGCTTATTCTGACGTGTACATATTAAAATATATAAAAGAATAAGGGAGCATATTAAATTTTATTGTGTTTTAAATTAGTAAAAAAAACCTTACTGACCAATGGGCAAAACCTAGGATTGTGTCATTTTAAAAATGTAAAATTACAATTTATTAGTATTAGGGGTGAAAGTAATTAGTCTATTAATATGACATAAATTGATTTTTGTTACACTGAATGACATTTTAGTGGGTGTCTTCTGTAAATCAGGGAAAAACGAATGATATTTATTTTTTGCTTGGAAAAACAAAAACAAAATTGCAGTTAAATTAAAGCAGAAAACTATTATATATATATATAAAGGTTTTGAAAATTATTATTTGAGTATGTTTACAAGAAAATACTAATTCAGTCTTTCTACTTTAATTTTTTTTTTACATTTAATTCAATGTTACTCGCTGTTTCTATGTAATAATTTCCGAGTGAAAATTGATTCTCTACCAATTTTCCAATACACTACAATACAATTTAATTTTTTCGCATTCACAACCAATTTTGTTTCCATAAGATGCATTTTGGAGTGGAAAAATGTGGGATGCACAATATACGTCAACAGTTATTGGTCTGTATTAAAGATTTTTTTAATTTTTTATAAAGCGTATCGAACAATTTTGGATTTTTAATTGCGCCATTTATTTCCACTATTTAGATTACATTTGCTGACATCTCACTTCAAGTAATACTTTATAAGCAATAATGTAATACCACTGCTAAATGTAACCTGCAAATCAGCAAATACAAATTTCTATACTGTGCATAACATCGGGAGGCCTAAATTCACTTTTTATTTAATGTGATTTAAAGCAGTAGAAAGGATCAAGTCAGGAAGTCATTTATCTCTATATGGGAAGAAAATAAATATTATAACTTAGTGTAAATGTTTACAGTGAAGCCTGTTGCTTAAGGCACTTAAAGTGCCTACATCCAAGTGTATTATTAGCACAGCACAGATTATTCCAAATCACTTTTACTTATCCAGTCTTAATTTAAGATTTCAGTGCAGTGTTGTCGTGAGTCCTTTCCACCTCTTGCAGTCTAAACAGCTACTGTTCCATCAGTTACAGTTTACGATGATGTAACGAAAAACACAAGCAAAGTCTCATCCAGGTTTATTCCTGTGTGGTAAGGGAAGGAATGTAATGAGCTGAGATCTAAGTCTCTCACACAAACACACACGAAGAGAGCGAAAGAGGACGTAGAGGATGTAATTCCTGTCAAGACACATTTCTTTTTTAGTTGATCTTTTTCATTGGAATTAAATCAAATACACTAAAACAAACTAATTCAAGAAAAAGCATAATCAAAATACTTTGACAGATAATTGATGACGCAGTGATTACATACAGTATTGCTCACAATAATATTCAGTAGCCAGAGAGCTCCATACAGAATTATTAAATGGACCTCAAGAACCAATACAATTAAGTTATGCAAGCCATCAACTTCATAGTTATAGAAACAAAATCTTTATCTTGTCAGTTTTAAATGTAAACAAAAATGTCTTGACCCCCTTTTCTACTAACACGAGTTAGGCAGCAAGCTACACAGGTCTGCTCACAGTTCAGCAATACGCATTTGAATAGAAAATATAAAAACTCTTTCCATTTAAGTAAGATTAGAAAATGATAATATTATTATTTCTTATATACATAAAAGGCACTTTGACAATTTGAGTAGATTTATTCAAGTCTAAATCACTAAATCAAGGATATCAGCTGCACCATCTTCATCCAGCATGTTTAAAAGAGCATGTACCACCCACCCAGGCAATCCAATATGGCAATGCCACACAGAAAGTAAATAATTCCAACAGAAAGTGTAAATATTTGACCGATAAATGCTCAAATATGGAGCAGAAGCATATAGTTTCATGATTTCCCTTGAAAAGAACATATCATTATTAGAAGGCATTACTAAGCAGACCCTAGTCATAGATAATCAGATTGCACATTCTCAGTTATTGACATGAACCGTATTTGTTGATTTAATCATCGATATAGAGACATGGTCTTGCTCTGATAAAGGTACATGTAACCGTCGCAGAAGAGTCGCTTCGCCACACCTTCCATCTCTCGAGGCACTTGATTTGCCAGCTGAGCCAGAGGCATATGTAGGTACTGGCCAACCTCAGGACATGCCCGCACTTCTGGGATATTATAGCCATCAATTTCACCTGCAAACAGGTAAGTGTATGACCTACATGTGCAAACCCACCAAAAGTATTGAACCCGAATCAAGCACACATTCCACACACATTTACTTACCAACACGGTCAGCCATACTATCAAAGAAGATCCAGTCAGTATCCTGAGGTCCGTATTTGATGAAAGAGACATAGTGGCTGGTCTCTATACACAGTACAGCAAACAGCTCGAGTTTCTCCCGTGGAGGAGTGCGGCGATCAGACCCTGAACTCTGTGAGTAAGAGAAGCCCTGAGGAAGAAGCAGGCTGCCGGGTTTGTGGCATCGACGCTGCTGGTGAGAGTGCACCTACACAAACAAATCAGTTCCAAGGTTGTTTAACATATTATGTTGCATTAAAATTTAGGAAATATATAAAGTTAATAATTTATGATATATACAGCACATGGTTTACTTTACTGTACATAATCCCTTTTAATAATTAGTCTAATAATTTAATAATAATCAAGCCTATGAAAATACCCCTAATAAAAGACTGCATTTATGGATTATACATTTATATTTAAAGAATATTCCGATAAATGCAAAATGCATGTTTAACACCCTACCTGAGCGGAACATTTCACACAGAAATATTTGAATCCTGTATCACTAATCACTGTGTCTCTGAAGCACTCAGCACACTCCTCATTTGCTAGCTGCCCACACAACACACACTGCTGAGGACCTAATGAGCAAGTAAATATATAACACACACTTCAGATGATTTAATAGAACACACAGAAAGAGGGAAGCACATTACTAGGAAACACAGAAAGAGGGAAGCACATTACTAGGAAACCCCCCCAAGACATTAATAGTTGTATAGATGTTTAGTTACCATCCGCGAGAAGACCTGTGATGTCCAGTTCTGTAGAGGGAATTATTTTTGGAAACATTTTGAAACTCTTCCCTGAGCGAGGCATAGTAAGAATCAGACAGGCAGGCACCTGGAGACATAAAGAAAAATAAATACTCTGAGCAACAGCTAGATTGTGGATCCATTTCAATAAGATATTAGGAAAAACACATACAGGATATACAGTATATTCCATAGGTCTTCGCCCCTGCTCCTGGGTTTGGTTCAGCTCCAACCCTAATCACACACCTGACACAGTTGAACACACCTGAACCAGCTAATCAAGGTCTTCAGGATCACTTGAAAAGTCACAGGCCGGGTGTGTTGAAGCAGGTTGGAAATAAACTTTGCAAGACAGTGGGTCCCCAGAAGCAGGGTTGAAGACCTATGGTATATTCATTTGGGTCACACCAGAAATATTTAAGTAGAGAGAAACAGTACCATCTGCAGGTCAATCATGGAATGTCCAACCAAAATAATACAAACAAAAGGAAGAATGATACCTCTGCTAGTTTGAGACTGTTGCTGTAAAACGAATGTTCTAGTAGCTGTTGAACCGTCGGCAGGACTAAATGGTGGTTATAATCCATAAAGATTTGGTAGTAGTAACAGCTTTGCACTTTTTGTCTACTTCCTGATTGGCTGCTAAAGGCAGATAAAGAGAAGATAAAGTGATAAACATACTGTATATTAATGCATAAACTCCACAAAAAAAGAAATGAACTACAAGGCATTATGTTAAAATGCCAAGACATAATACAACAAAAAATACAACAGAATACGTTTCATGATGTTCAGTTTGGGTACAGGTTCTTGAATGTCAATCTTCCGCCTTGGCAAAGAGATCATCATGCTAGAAAATTTGGACAGTGTTTCCATCGTGTAGTTAATATACGTGTGTGTTAAAGGGATGGTTCACCCAAGTTGATTTTGAGTATCTTTCTTCTATTGAGCACAAAATAAGATATTTTGAAGAATGCTGGTAACTAAACAGTTGCCAGAAGCCACTGAAAAAAATACTATGAAAGTAAATGGCTACAGTAAACTATTTGGTTAGCAACATTCTTCAAAATATCTTCTTTTGTGTTCAACAGAAGTAAGAAATTCATACAGGTTTGAAATGACATGAGGGTGAGTAAATTATGACAGAATTTAAATTTTTGGGTGAACTATCCCTTTAAATGGTATAATAGTTTTATAATCCATTTTTTGGTACTTCCTCAAATTACTAAGAAATCATGAAGGAACTAGAATAGCTAAATTCCTTATAACTCATGTCCCTACTGACAAAAAAATAAATAAAATCAATGAAAAATTTCTCTACCAGAGTTTGAGTGGCGGATCTAGAGAGAGAATCTCTTGCATGATGAGAGTAAGGAACTCCTCGGGATCTGCACACATCAAGAAAAACACTATGCTTAGTGTAATTCTATAAAACAGCCCAGATATCTTTTATAGATACTGAGATATAAATAATTTGTGGAAACAGCTGTGTAATATTTTGGATCTGTATTTTGATGACTTGAAGAGTTGGACATTTTCCTTCAATATTCTGTTTAAAACTTGACATTGTTAGCAGAATATGGCTATGACATCAAGAAGATAGCGTACCCTTCTCATCTGTGGTGTAAGTGGGGCAGTGTTCCCGTTTCTGTAATTGTTTCCGAAGATTCATCACACTGCGCTCGGATACAAAACCTTGTCTGTAAATGAGAGAAAATTAGGTTATTCAAGCTCTCCCATATGCATATATGTACAATAAGGGTGACTGAAATTTCTGCTTATAATGACTTAAAATTATATCAATACAAAGCCAAATGCAGGCTACAAGCTCACTTGCGGAGAGGGTTGACAATGTTCTTTAGCAGAATACTTTGAATGGTTTCATGTTCGGTAGACTTAAAAAGCAGAGAATCCAGAACTGATGAACAGGAAAACACACTGGATAAAAAAAAATATATATATATTTTTTTATACACACACGCGTCATATTATTGAACGGTTGAGAAATTCTGCTCTAAATGAAACTACTCTCCAGACACAGTTGCAGTCGGTCTGTAAAGTTTCGAACAACCAGCCGTAGTTCCGCTCAAAACCACAATTATAGGACCGTCTGTTGAGAGCTGTGTTGTGATTGGATGGTGCCTGTACACGTAATAACAGGCGTCCGTCGTCGCGGTTTTATGACATCTGTGTTTCGGTGTGAAGATGGCTGAACGTGAAGCGCTAAAGAGAGAAATAGAGGAATTGCAAAGTAAGTGTGACTGTTTTATTTATATGGCGATCTTCTAGCTAAGCCTTTCCCAAAACCCTAATACCAAAGTTTGGTATTAGTCAGGTTTACCTTGTGAATGAAGTATTCAATATCACCGTGGCTGACCTAACCGTTATTCACTTAAGCTAAGATATTCACTCATTTTGAGATGTTTATATGTTTGTAATTTCTGACCTATCACATATTTATCAGATTTTTCCTCGTTGTTAGAACTAGTTCATTGCTGGTTGTTTTAGAGCAGGTTCAGAGATGAACAAGTCTCTGGGCGAAAGTGACAACAGAAATGCCCCACATTTTTATGTGTATATATTATTTTAAAGTATTTGTTTATGATTGCAGATACCTTGCATTTGATTGTATAGTTTTTACTATATTCTATTTATTCAGATTAATAATTATTTATTTCAATAACAATACTTAACTTATTTGAATGATATATTTCACTTCTTTAAAATTCTAAATATTTTATATTGAATTACAATATATATATATTCTGTTACAGCCCTTGCATTTACTGAAGTCCATTTTACTAATTTTTTAATAATTAGCTCAGTTCAGTTAAGTCTCAACTTAACCTTACACGCTTATTCTTTACTTTGCAGACCTCATTAAGGACTTTAAAAGAACTCATGGTGATGTTCCCTCCAGTTCCACCCAGTGGGGTCGTGCCAGACATGGTTCGAGGAGGGGCCGGGGCCAGAGTCGGGGTCATGCCTCACACTCATATTCATCACTGCCACAACCGTATGCGCCTCATTCTTCTGGCATCTGGAGGAAAACATACTCGCTTAACAACAAGACCAACAGGACAGTTGGGAAGCATGTGTTTCACCCAGCTGTGGACCACCTGAACCAGCCTCACCACCATTTCACTACATCTGGATCCACTGCTACTGTGAATAGTGCTGGAACTGTTGGAATCAACAGTGTGTTATTAAAAAAGTTACCTGCTGAACAAACCACAGAACAATCTACAACGTCTTCACTCGATGTCCAAAGTGAGACCTCAAAGGAGAGGAAAAGTGAAGTAAGTGGAAAGAGGACTATGCTTTTACCTTCAACAGGAAAAAACGATCATGGCTGCTCATCTACCCATGCACTGACTGACTCTGCTTCAACATCAGACCCTGAAATGAAGATAAAACCCACTTTGAAATCATCATCAGTTGTGAACAATCCCTCTATACCTTCACCTGTGAAACCTCCAGCTCTAGTTCAAGTCAAACCACACCTTTCCACTGCTGCCTTATCCAATAGGACTGTCGTAATGCCAACAGCCAATAGAGATTGTACTATGGCTTCTTCTGCCTCTAACCTTCAGCCTCAGGCTTGCTTGAGTCCCACAAAGCTCCAGCTTAAGCTAGACTCAACTCAGACATGTGTAGCCTCGCCATGTCATAAGGGATCTCAGTTTACTTGGGTGAAAAATCAAGAGATGGTAAACATAAAAAGCACACTTAAGCCAGTGACCTCTGGATGCTCTCCTGGGACAGCCACTGTCAAACGAGTTTCCAGCTGCAATAAGAGGGTGTCTCGCAAGCCTAATCTGTCCCTTGGAGCTCCTAAGACCTCAAAGTACACCTGGGTGTCTTCCTCTTGTTTCTTGTCAACAGCTTGGAAAGCAAACACTTCAACGAAAACGCCACACAAGCCCCTTTCACCCAAATCTCTTAAAGTCCCTGTAAGGACATCTCAAGGTGGACCAGAGGGACCAAAGAAAGAAAAGAGATGTGCCACAACTTTAACAACGTTATCAAAAAAGTCTAAAGCTACAGGTGCCTCCACATCCCATGCTGGCCATGCCAGCCGCTATCGCTGGAAGGCGGCTGGACAAAACACAACAGCAAATGCATCTAGCCAAACTTCTAGGACTACCCATAAGGGCACAGTCTATCGATGGACAGCTAACAAGAATGGTCAAAAAGGGGAAAAGGGATCTGCTCTGTTCTCAAACCCCACCCACATGAACTCTACTACCACCCCACTGTCAGCTGGTGCTTTTAAGCTCAGAAGCCGAACCAAGATCATTAGAAGATCTGCTAGCAAGTGAGAGTTTTGTTTTGTTAAGATTGTGATGTGTATATACATCACAAATGTATATATATATACTATTATGACAGGGGATGTGAGAAGTCAGAATCAATTTTAGGCATGCACTGATATTGAAATTTTTGCTGGCCCGATCATGCTATGGGCAAAATCTGATAAATTGTTCATATGAAAATGTTATACTATTTTGTATAAAATAATTGAAAATAAAACACTAAAAAAACTAAAATCAGTTAGACATCACAACATTGTAATTAACAATGTTATTTATCATTGTTATTATTATTAATTTATTTACTTGATAAACTTTAAATACTATATATATATGTAAGAACTTATTTCTGTTTTCTGTTTATATGTAACCATAATTTGTAGACGGATATCTTTGTCCACATGCAGGAGTAGTTATCTGTCCTGTTAAAAAGGACAGATAATGAATAACAGTGGTTCCATGACACGTTGAAATGCGTGATTTATTAGTGGAATTATTAAACACAAGAAAATTTCAAACGTTTGTATTGATGACAAATATCACATAATGTGACAATATTGACATTCTAAATTCTAAAATTGACAAAACACAATAATTAAAAAAAATAAATAATCAAAAACATGGAAATGTCCTGGAATGTCTTTCACCACAAACTGTAGAAGCCCTGTGTATTATATGGCCTATTTTAAGTGTAGAATGATTGCTAGTTGCAAATGTCACAGCTGGTGGCAATATTGTTCTTAAACTGTCCTTTAGATGGCAGCACATAGTTCTTTAAATTTCCTTTGCACTTCATTTGAACAAAATAAGCAAACCTTTACTTTTTATTGACTTCTGTAACACTACAAATCCTAATTTTTTTTTCATGTATGTTTATACGACGGCACGCACACACCAACCTGTTCATAATGTGTCCAGCAGGGAGCTTTGGGAGGACCACCCACCACCTGTTAACCACTATTGTGTGTGTGTGTGGATGTTCAGTATCTCAACATGTCTGTCCTCAGCTGTCTGTTGTCAGTTTCTCTCTGTCTGGTTGGTGTTGGTACAACTGCCAATAACTTTCACCATGTTCTCTCCAGCTCCATTTATTTTACTTTACCTAAAAGGTGTCATCCACAGTTCAAGATTTTACAAGCTTTTGCGAGAAGTAATGTAGAAAAATATAATTGTAAAGCCCATTGACTCATAAATTGCATTTAGTGTGATGTGAAAAAAGTGCTGTACTGGCTCTCAGGACACATCGGTTGTATTTACACAACCAGCTTAATTTATTTATTTTTTATGGTGCCTGGGAGGTGACATTTTCGGTTCACTTATTTTTGTCGTGGCCACGACATAATAACTCGTGTGTGTGTGTGAGAGAGAGAGAGAGAGTGTGTGTGTGTGCGCGCGCGAGAGAGAGAGTGTGTGTGTGTGTATGTGTGAGTGTGTGTGTGTGTGTGTGTGTTTGTGTGCGTGAGTGTGCGTGGGTGCGTGTGTGAGAGAGAGTGTGTGTGTGTATGTGTGTGTGTGCGCGTGAGTGAGTGTGTGCGCGTGGGTGCGTGTGTGTGTGAGTATGTGTGAGTGTGTGCGTGCGTGAGTGCGTGTGAGTGTGTGTGAGAGTGAGTGTCTGAGTGTGTGTGTGTGTGTGTGTCTGAGTGTGTGTGAGTGTGTGTGAGTGTGTGTGAGTGTGTGTGTTACCCCTGGTGTTCTCCTTCAGTAAGAGGCTCTTGGGGCAGCGGTTGTGAATCAGCATGCGTGGACACTGATCTTCACTCACAGTCAGATACGTGACGCCCAGATGCTCCTGACAGGTCAGAACCAGAGGCCTGAAACACACACACACACACACAGCTGAGTCACTTACTGACCACAGAAGCTGCCCAACCCTCCACCCACAGACACCCGGGTGCGTCATTATTAACACCAGACTCACAGAGAGAGAGTTCAGTTGAGCACACATGAACACAAGCACTTGATCTCACGAGTGGCTGTGTTTCTGAATGTGTCCGATCACACACACCTCAGTCTCAGTGCTACAGCATTCATTAGTAAACGGTTTCACTGACTGCTTCAATGTTATCGGTGTTTCTAATAGCAGCTACAGTGATGAAATGTCTTTATCTATTGCCTCTTTTACTTAGCAGGATTTATTCCACCATATCGTGTGTTGCAGTTTCTCACATTCATAGACTTGTGGTGAAATACAGTCTCTGTTGGTGGTCAGTGTAATTATGTCATTTTGCAGCAGAACTAACTTGACCAAACTAACCAGCTGCACCTCCAGAATGACACTGACATCTCTCTAGTGCCCTCTTGAGGACTGAGGTGTGTTAGCGGCACATAAGAACACGTGACTGAAGCGTTGCTGTGGTTCAGCTGTACCTGGTGTTGAAGGGCCAGTCGGTGTCCGGCTCCACCGGCACAGGAACGCTCTGTCTGGGGAAATCTGTCCTCACAAGGGCTGGAGGACTCCACTGCGCCTCTGCACTCTCCAAACTCAGCAGCAGCTGCTTCGACGACATCTGCATGTCCTCTGCTGTCTGACTGTCCCGCAGAACATCCCAACACGGCACCACACCGCACACCTGATCTCCAGCCGCACCCGCGGGACCCAGAGTGAAGCTGCACGACTCAGGGACGTGATGAGGCTAAAAGACAGACAGAGAGAGACAGCAATTGGAGGTCAATTCAAGTTTCTTTGGG
>NW_015505366.1:1263155-1265353 GCF_001515645.1 Sinocyclocheilus grahami
AGAGAGTGAGAGTGTGTGTGTAAGTGTGTGTGTGTGTGTGTGTGTGTGTTTTAGGGGTTTGGCAGCAGCTACCGTGATGACCCCCCCCCCAGAGGAACAGACAGGAAGTCAAATATCCGCCCAAATTCCGTCCAGATTGGTGCTAATGGTTTCCATACTGAACGCGCCCCAGACAGCGTCCACAGCCCTGAAGTCATTCGCATGCCACACGAGTCCCAGCAGAGACGCGCCACGTGGTGAACGCCCCCCCCACACACACCGCATTGCAAAGTGGGAAAAAGCGCAGCCCACCCCCCCCCCCCCCCCCCCCGAGGAAGAGACAGGAACTCAAATATCCGCCCAAATTCCGTCCAGATTGGTGCTAATGGTCTCCATACTGCACGCCCCAGACAGCGTCCACAGCCCTGAAGTCATTCGCATGCCACACGAGTCCCAGCGGAGACGCGCCGCGCGGTGAACGCCCCCCCCCCACACACCGCATTGCAAAGTGGGGAAAAAGAGCCCAAGATTTAGTGACTCAAAAATACTAGAGAAATAAAAACCATCCGTCAGAAACAATACAGAAGAGATCAAGACAACAGCAGCAGACGCTGCGCTATCCTCTCCTGTCCTGCAGCACCAGGACTCGAACCCGCAGCGCGTCAGACAGACCGGACAAACAGCCTCGGACCGAACCGCCAGAGAGGACGACAGTCAGGACGGCACTACAGGCTGCGGTAAGTGACAGACAAACACAGAGAGACGTGGCTGCTGTGGTCAGTGTGTCTGAGCGTCTCTGGACACATTCAGACTGCAGCCGCAGGAACAGGAAACTCTTCCCAGACACAGACACACATCATGTTCATAAAGAGGGAAAAAACTCAGGAGCCTCTAGTACTGAGTGTGTGTGTGTGGCTGGCACAATAGCTGCTGTTCACATTCAGGCATTACCTTACACACACTGCAAAACCAACTGCAGGATTACTGACACACCTGACAGACAGACAGTCAGACAGACAGAGAGACAGACAGACAGAGAGACAGACAGACAGACAGACAGACAGACAGAGAGACAGATAGACAGAGAGACAGATAGACAGATAGACAGACAGTTAGACAGACAGACAGTTAGACAGACAGACAGACAGACCGACCTGTGGGGATTTGTGGGTTCTCCAGCTGTACTGGTGACTCTGGTTGCTCTGCAGCAGGATGTTCTCATCTGTGTCCACCTGTCCAAACCTTAGAACTTCCTGTGTGTCGTTACAGATGACGTAATGACTGAAAACCACTTCCTCTGCGTCCAACACGCCGTTCTGAACCACAAGGAACAGAGAGCATCAGTTCAGTCATTGCTCATGTGAACGTCTGTCTGATGGTCCACAGACAGAAGAACACCTGCACACGCATGTAAGACGCGTTCACACAAAGCAGAAAAGTTAATCCATGCGTTCATGACCTCAAGGTTAGATTATTGTAATGCTTTATTGGTCAGCTATCCTTGTAGGGACTCTCCATAGGCGTAATGGTTTTTATACTGTACAGATTGTATTTTCTATCGCCCTACACCTAAACCTACCCCTTACAGGAAACTACTGGCAATTTTTATATTCTCAAAAAATCTGTATGATTTATAAGCTTGTTTGCCCATGAGGACCTCAATTTAGGTCCCCACAGTGACACAAGTCCCCATGAGTCTGTGTGTATTCAGGTTTAAGTCCCCACCGGGATAGAAAAACACACTCACTCACACACACACACACTTTACTGGAAACATCTCAACACACCAGCAGCACCTCCAAACTCTGAGTCACACCAACATTTCCCATCATTCTCTCCTCTCCCACTGAGTGGATGAGCTGTTGTTGGACCTGTAGAGTGCGTGTATGTATGTGTGTGTGTGTGTGTGTGTGTGTGTGTGTGTGTTGTCAGGGGAGCACAGATGAGTGTGTGTGTGTTTATAGAGAAACACAGTAACACTCCACAGGAAGACGCTAATCCTCTCACTTTTAGAGAGTCACATGAAAGAGTCACGGTCTGTCCATCACTTATAAACACACCCACTAAACATCCAGAACCAGCAGAACTCTGGGACAGATCATATTAAACAGCTCTATAACTCAGCTCTATAATCTCTGTCTGAGCACATGTGAGTGTCTGTCAGGACACTGTGTGTGTGTGTGTGTGTGTGAGAGTGTGTGTGTGTGTGTGTGTGTGTG
>NW_015505366.1:1265376-1269342 GCF_001515645.1 Sinocyclocheilus grahami
GTGTGTGTGTGTGTGAGAGAGTGTGTGTGTGTTTGTTTGTGAGGGTTTGCACTACTAGTTAGTGAGAACTCCGCACACGTTCACTGCTTCTGTCTGCGTGACTCTTTCACTGGTTTGACGGGTCTGTATGTGAACGACCCAAACAAATTGCAGGAACTGTCAGAACAACAGCATGCAGCTGCTTTGAAACACTTTTATTCCACATCAGTGATCCTGTGATGATGAACCCGTCTCACCTGTCTCCAGGCCTGCAGCGCTCGGTCCAGCGTGTGAACGGCGTACTGGCCGGCGGCGGCGTGCAGCGGCTGCAGCGTGGTGTCGCAGTGCAGCGTGCGGCGTGAGTGTGTGTGTGTGTGTGTGGCGTGTCCCCGCAGGCTGACCGGCTGAAGGACAGACAGGTACGTGAGGTTGCGGTACTCCAGCAGTCTGCAGCTCAGCGTGGACGAGAAGCTGAGCTCATGACAGCACTGCATCACGTCACTCCACTGACGCACAAACACACACGGCTCACGCACACACACCACCGCAAACTCCTGATCCTGAGGCGACTTCCTGTCTGGGAGGAAGGGGCGGAGCTTCTGGCACGGCACTGCGGAAAGAGTGGAATTATAGAGAATACACACATTCCTATATTCACAGTTCTCTGAAGTTGATTAATGGTCACATGACATGCAGCTAAACTAATAAAGCATTTCATCATTTTTAATAAGTTTTGAAAAAATTATTCATTTCAATGTTACATTTTTATTATTTAATAAAACAAATTGTAAGTGTTTTATTTTGATAGTATTTATTTTTAAATTATTTCTTCATTTTTTTTTATGACTGAAATAATAATTAGCTTTTCAACAGCTCATGGGGCCCAAGGAAAACTCTGACTTTTCCTGAAAGGACGTGGTGATGAGTAATTAATAGAGATGCACTGATTGCAATTTTCTTGGCCGACTCCGATTTCCAATATTTTTGTAAGTGTGAGCTGCCGATACAGATTTTCTTTCTAAGAACTAAAATTGACTACATATACAAACAAAAATCTATACTTTCTTCAATGCAAAAAATTATTTACATAATAAAAGAAATGATTAAACATTACATGTCCCCCAATCTGGACTAAATTACAGATGTTCTCTCAAAATAAAGTGCTCTGTGACTGGAAAGAGGTAGAAATGAGCTGCTGTGCATAACAAAACAGACTTCCCACGGTTTATAAATGGTCCTTTCCCCCTAACCTTATTAAAATGTGTCATCTTTCACATCAAATTCTTACATTGTATCAATGAATTCAGTTAGAATAATAAGAAACTGTAGAGTTGTGACCATTCAAATGAAATCAGTATCAACAAACTCCATCTTTCCACAGAAGCAGCATCTGAAGTGGCATTAGATGTGTTCACATCGCAACATTTCAAATGCATAAATCATTTTATAAGATTAATGTTTTAAATAACCTTTTGAATATATAAATAAGAAATGTTGGGAAAAATGCAATGATACTTTTAAATATGAAACCAAAGCACCAGTAAGAGGCGGCAAATGACTGTTTTAATGATTGAGTCCATGAGTCATTCATTCAACTGATTCGTTCAGAAACGAGGCGAGTGACTCTTTACGAATGCATCACTGAATCATTGACTCACTCGATTCGTTCACGCCGCTGTGTTGCTCAGAGACACTCGACAGATCTGTTGTGCAAACTGAGCAAAAACTGTCAATATTGTGTCTAAAATATAAGTCACTTAATTTTAACTTATTGTTTATTGAACTATGTATAAAATCAGTGTCACATTGCAGTCGTGTTGATATTCGGGGAAACATCTTGGTTGTGTAATGTTGCTTATCTATATCATATATTATAAATATCTTTTTTTACTGCAGTATGCAGTTACTTTGTGTGTGCTGTTGCGCTCATTTGTTTTGATTTCTGCACGAGTCTCTCTCTCTCTCAGACAGGCTGGCACGACATAAATATATATCAGTCTCCTTTTACACTGAATGCAATAAAATCAATCATTCTCGCGTGAAAATATTTGGTGGCCAAGTTTCAGTGCTTCCCTAGTTAATGCGGAAAATCGGCTAATTCTGGTCCCTGGCCGGTCGATCGGTGCATCTCTAGTAAATAATGACAATATTTTCACACACACACACACACACACACACACACACACACCTGTGCCCAGCTGATCCAGGTTGTGACAGAAGTGCAGCTCCAGGAATGCCAGTCGTGTGGAGATGCCCACTGACGGCACGAACCACGGTGCGAAACACGAGTCCACACGCGTACACGCAGCCAGAGCGGTGGGACACACCAGCTGCTCACAGGGCACCTGAGAACCTGATTCACTGTCCGAACTACACACACACACACACGGTTACACACCGACACACTCACCTCTGAAACACACACAAGAAACACACTCACCTCTCGTCTCCACCGTCACTGGTGCTGTTGAGCACCACCCTCCAGAGGTCAGAGGTCACCAGGTCAGTCTGGTGAGTGTCGGGGGTCAGAGTGGGCAGGGTCAGCTCACACACGCTGCTCTCTGATAGGCTGAACTCTCTATACGGCACAAACGCCCGCTGCAGCTCGTCCCAGAACTCCAGACTGCAGGGCACCTACAGACAGACAGAGATAAGTTTTATCAATCTTAAAGAGCTTCTGATGTGAAGGACTGGTGCTCCATCAGATGAAAGAAACACTGATGATCATGAGCTGATCACGAGAAGCTGCTGCAGGAGAACATGAGGAAGCTCATGAAATACAGCGCGTGTCACCATAAAACTGAGCGAAAACACAAACCGAGAGGCTTTCAGTGAGACAGAACTAAAGAATGAAAGAGAAGAGAAACGTCTGTCATCAATACACACACACTGTCTTACTGCTCAAACACACTGTCTCTCAGTCAATCTGTCTGTCTTTGTAATAAAATCTGTTTCTCCTAATTAAATTACAGTGTCGTCATGGCAACAGTCACTGTTTTACGAGTGTTTCCTGTAAAACTGCTGAAATCAAATCACAGAATCAATTAATGGAGGCTTTTTGAAGCTGCAATAAAACGAAAAAATAAAAGTTCTGAGCTGAGATCAATTAAATATGAATTATAAGCTGGTTCTGTGTGTGTGAGAAACTCAAATCTACATTCATTCACTCCTGCAGACACGCACATCTGTGACGGTCCAGTCAGCTCAAAGCCAACCATCAGCATGAGGAGCACTAATGCAGCACTAATGCAGCACTCACCTGCAGCACGTCCCCGAGGTCGGCTGTACTGATGTCCGGGTCGTCAGTGGTGTTGAAGGGAACAGGTGTGATCCTGAGGAACGTAATTACACGCGGTTCAGGATACCGCCACAGCATCACACCTGGAGACTCGTCCGTCTCCCTCCAAAACACCACCTCATGAGGCGACGGCAGCTTCTGACACGCTGACAGACAGACAGACAGACAGATATAAATCACACCCTCTCATGAGTGCTATATAAAGCTGTAATGTGTGTGTGTGTGTGTGTTACCTGAGTCCTGTATGTACTGGAAGAGGCCTGTGCGCAGGTCATCAGAGGAGTGTTCTGATTGGGCGGGGCGAGGGGTGCGTGGCGGTGTAGAGAGGAGGGGCTTTTCATTAGACTCCGCCTCTGTTCTGCTCATCTGATTCCAGTAGTTCTGCAGCTGTTCTTGAATCTCAGACAAACAGTTAAACTGCTGCTGCCCCCAAAACACCTGTGACAGACAGACAGAGACACAGACAGACAGTCAGACAGACAGAGACACAGACAGAGACACAGACAGACAGACAGAGACACAGCAGACAGACACAGACAGACAGAGACACAGACAGACAGACAGTCAGACAGAGACACAGACAGAGACACAGACAGAGACACAGCAGACAGACACAGACAGACAGACAGACACAGACAGACAGACAGAGACACAGACAGACAGTCAGACAGAGACACAGACAGACACAG
>NW_015505366.1:1269500-1271152 GCF_001515645.1 Sinocyclocheilus grahami
GACAGACAGACAGACAGACAGTAAGACAGAGAGACACAGACAGACAGACAGACAGACAGACAGTTTCAAACCAGTTAGTAGGACTGACCACCAATGTCTATCTCTGATTATTTCTACCCAAACTGCTCCACGATTGACACTCTGGCTGCATTTAATGCAAAACAGTTGCATTATTAAGGGAATCAAATGTCTCACGGTTAGTGAATAGTCTGTGTGTGTGTGTGTGTGTGTGTGTGTGTGTGTGTGTGTGTATTTGGCCTGAATCAGCAGGAATCTCTGACTCAGAATGAGTCCGTGTGTCTCTGACTAACAGATTGAACAGGAACATAAGGAGATTTCTGCACGTTCAGCGGCCGCACTCAGAGCGCATGTTTCCATATGAAGCGTTACAAGGACACACATGTGGAGAGAGACACACGCAGTGGCGCTTGACATCATACCTGCAGAAGGCCTCCCTTCATGTCAATCAACACTCTCGGGGGTCCAGGTGAGTCGGGGGCGGAGCTTCCACTGTGTCTGCACCAATGAGCCTCCAGATCCGCACTGCAGGAGAACGGACCCACAAACACTGCACTTCTGTCCTTCAGACCCGTCCGCACCAACACGTCCTCACACTGAACCGACAGACAGACCTCCTTAAAACCGTCTAGAGAGAGAAAACGGACAGAAATCACATCATTGTTCGCTCTTGAGTGGACTGTCGTGCTCAGATGATGGACTGACTGCAGGGAGGGCTTAAACTGCACAGTCAGTCAGGAATCACGTGTTTGCGTATTTTAGGTGCTGCGTTGTTCTTCACGCGTGTCTGTAGCTGCTGTCGTGTGTCCAGGTGTCTGACAGCATTTCGGACACTTCAGATTCACCTCCTCTGAAGGATCATCCATGGACACACACGTCTCCATCTGGCACTGACACTCATCTGTGGCTCATCTTTGGCTCAGTGAACGACAGGAGAGATTTAGGAGCGTGTGGCTTTGGTCTGGCAGCAGTCCCACAGGAGAGACATACACACACACACACACACACACACACACACAGTGCTGATCTGCATTGGTTTACAACAGCAGTACAGACTAGTGTGAAGGACATTATACTATGATATAAAACAATTAATATTCAGTATTATTATTGATTTGATGGCAATGACACTATCTGATGAGAATACAACTTGAAATGAACTTAAATTCGATTAACCCATGACACTAATGATAACTTTGCAACATCGACACTCTTATTGAACTGAACCGAGTCGATATGAATAATGTTGTCTTCTGTAGAGCTGCTTTACAGCTGAAACTGAATTTGTTTCATAAATGATGAATTTTACAACATAAACACGGTTTCCTGTTTTCCTGTAATTTTTTCCGTTCATCACTGTGAAGCTGCTTTGAATCAAAATGCATTGTATAAAGCACTACAGAAGAAAATGTGACTTGACTTGATATATTCCTGCGTCACACATTCACTTGATTTACAAGCATCCCAGAAGAGCAACAACATGCAGCATCCACATGGAGTCTGTAGCATTAAAAACTTCTTTAGCGTGCGAAACTTCACAAAAGAGAGAGCGAGAGAGAGAACACGGTCATCTCTGCACACACACACACTCACTCACTCACTCACACACTCACTCAAACACCCACCCACCCACC
>NW_015505366.1:1275103-1285738 GCF_001515645.1 Sinocyclocheilus grahami
ACCTCTCACACACACACACACACACACACACACACACACACACACACAGAGAGAGAGAGAGATGTGATTAGGCTCAAGCACGCACGCACTCACACACACACACACACACACACACACACACAAGGCAAGGCAAGTTTATTTAGGCAAGCGCATTTCATACACAATAATTCAAAGTGCTTTACATAAAAGAAAAGAAAATAATAACAACAACTCCTATACTCACATAATAACCTCTCCCTTCTAAGTATGACCTGAACCATTTAATTACCATGCCAGAAAGCCCAACCAAGTTTTCCAGTCTCTAGTAGTATGTTATGATCGACAGTGTCAAACGCAGCACTGAGATCTAGTAGTACCAGCACTGATATTTGCCAGAATCAGAATTTAAGTGACTACCATTTATTATCTTAATGAGCGCTGTCTCTGTGCTGTGATGCGGTCAGAAACCAGATTGATAAGTGTCCAGGTATCCATTAGAGTTTAAGTAGTTGTTCAGCTGATTAAAACTACCTTTTCAATAATCTTGCCTACAAAAGGAAGATTTGATATTGGTCTATAGTTGCTCAATATGGTGTTATCAAGATTGCTCTTTTTCAGAAGGGGTTTAAGAACTGCAGTTTTCAGGGAGTTTGGAAAAGTCCCAGAAAGAAGTGAGGCGTTCACCACTTCTAAGAGATCTGCTTCCAAACAGTTAAGCACCCTTTTGGAAAAATAAGTGGGAAGTGTGTCAAGATAGCATGTTGACGATTTAAGGTGCTGTACTATTTCTTCCAAAATTTTGCTATCAATTTCTTCAAAAGCAGACATAGTATCTCCTTTTTGATACTGTGGTCAACACACACGCACACGCGCACATGCGCACACGCACACACACACTGAATGACTGGTCCGATGTGAACAGTCTGAACTCACCTGGTCCAGTGAGGAAGTCTCTGAGGGACACAGACAGCAGTGGGGGGGGGATACCTGTCCGACTGTCGGCCTCTCCTGCGACCGTCTGCAGCCAAAACACGCTGTAGTCTAATGCCTCCGGGAGAGACTTCCCTGCATCTGAGAGAGAGATGGAGGTTATGGCTGAGTTCTGTCTGTATCTGTAGCACGTGTGAAGCGTCACTCACCCAGACTCTTGTAGTTGGTGGCGACTCCCTTCAGTGTGAGGTCGAACAGCGACAGCTCCAGCCTCTGCTTGCGATGGTGGCAGCTGATTAAGATGGACGGCTGTGTCACCTGCAGGAACAGCATCGGCTGCAGGCTGCAGTCTTTGTCTCCTCTGCGGCCCGGCTGTCTCACCACTGTCACGCCCAGAGCCTGTCGCGCAGACGAGCGGCCCCCCAGGACCCCTGTCGACCCGACAGCAGTGTTTGCGTTGAGCAGATCCTCGGCCGTCAGTGAGGACAGAGCCCCGGCCCGAACCGTCTCGTCCTCCGGCACGTCGAGCGTGCTCTTTCCCGGGGCATCAGCGGGGGGTTTAGACGCAGGCGCGGTCGCGTACGTCATTAGAGAGATGCGGCCGGCGGTGAGGAACACATCGAACGGGATGAAGCTGAGGTTCTTGGTGATGGTGGGCTGCTGTGACGGCCGGGCGAGGCGGTGCTGACCCGTGCCGCTCTGCCGCTCGATCTGAACGATCCGCAGACGAGCGCTGTCGCTGCCGAACCCACTGTCCTGCCCGCAGGGGGCGCTGCTGCCACACAAACTCTCCATCGAACCAGAGACCGCGGACTGCGGCTGATGACCGCACACCTGAACACACACATCGAGATGATGTAACAGACAATCATATTCAAACAAACCAACAACTAACAAGATATCTGAGGAACTGCAGTGGGCGGGGCTTCACTGGATGGTATTGCATGTGAGTGAGACGTGGCATTAGAGGCAGTCACACACACACACGCGCTGCACGGCTGATGGAGGGTCAGATCCAGTTCAGAAGCTGTACTCATGAGAAACCTCATGTGCTCAGAGCTCAGCGCCAGAGAATGTTCTCCTCAAATCTCAGACTCCCTTTGAAGAAAACAAAAGCGCTTAAAATGAGCGCCATAAAGCGCAGCGGCCTCATTCTGCTTCCTGTGAAGACGTGACGGCCGCCTGTGCATCAAAGCCCCGAGAGCCCAAATGCACGACGACTGTTCTGCAGCTCAACCACAACAAAGACACGGGGGGGGTCGTGACTCGATCCAGTGACGTTAGAGAGGGACGCGTCTCAGCGGGTTAATTCTCCTGCGTAACACACACTGCAGGAGCGAGCGGACACTGAATCTCACCCGCTCCCTTTACAAACATGGGAGAGAATGAAGAACAACGCTTTCTCTTCTCCGCTCAGTTCTGCAGCGCAGATTCAACAAACAGATCCGCGGATCCGTGAGACCTGCAGCGAGGCCGATGAGTCACTGTTCCCGGTTCTGCTGGCAAAAACACGGGGAATCCAACATAATTTACCCAGCATTCATGTTCAATGAGCTGCACTGCATTCACCCTGGAATGTAGCGCGATGCCTAAAAATAAGAGCTGGACCAGAGTGTGCAGCGCTCCAGGGGTCAGGGGTCAGGGGCAGCAGGTGAGAGAGGGTGAGCTAAACTTCATTAAAATACGATACCTATCTGAACTGAATTAATCTGAATGATGACACTGCTATCTTTAGAGATGAATCTGAACTGAAACATAGTTGAGTGTCCATCACTGATTCTGCTGTTTTCCTGACACAGTCTGTTTCGAATAAAGCGCTGTAGAAATAAAGGTGACTTAAAGGGTGAGAGTCGCTTACACTTTCAACTACTGACAGAACTATCACATCAACATCGTGCAAACACACGTCAGATTCACATCATTTCAGCGTGTTGAAGGTTTTTGCAAAATAAATCACATGAATCACTGTAACCTCATTAAACATTCATACACCATATTAAAGACATGCTGTCATCATTATTTACTTGCCCTCATGTCGATCCAAACCTGCACGACTTTGTCTTCTGTGAAACACAACAGAAGATATTTTGATCCAAATGCATTTAGTGTCACTGACATCAAACCTGTCTGACATTTGAGAGCTGCATGACTTTGGATACAGTTCATTTTTCACATAAAACACCACATGACTTCAGAAGACTTATCGAATATAGTGCATATGGACTAGAGTTCTACAGTGTAGACAGTGTGTGGGCAAAAGAGCAGCATGAACATTCTGCTGAACATCTGCTTTTGTGTTCCACAGTCAGTCAAATGATTTATTCACTCCTTTAAGAGGACAAAAACAGAACAGGCTTCGTTCTTATCAGGAAACCAGGACCATGAGGCCGTGATCACAGGAAGTTAAACTCTAGTTTCAGCTCTCTGCAGCGTTCACTAAACACACTCAGCGAGCTACACTTCAAACATGAGGTCACGATGCGCTCTTTAACCCCAGCGATGCTTTGCTTTGGTTACGGCAATGAGAAACAGCGATGCAAGGAGCCCGGGGTGAGCGAGAGGTGAAGGTGGCTCTCTGAGACTCTGGGGGGTGATGAGGAAACCGCAGGCGGACGCTGGAGTTATTCACCGTCCGCTGAAGCATACAGCCGCTGGCAGACACCATGTTTACAGCGAGACTGACCGGACGCACGGACCAAACCGTTTAATTTCATCTCCATCAGAGCTGCGGCTCGCCTGAAATGTGACTTCAGCGAAAACACCAGACAGAACAAAACACTGCGTTACCATAGAAACACATTCCCATCAGCACCAGCAGCCGCCAGATCGACGACACGGATCATCCGCCCGAGCACATTCAGAGCTGCTTTTGGGGGAATTCTGTGCATGCAAACATGGTCAAGTAAACATTCTCCATTGCTGGAATACAAAATTAACCATAAAAATAAATAAATAAAAAACGAATATATATATATATATATATATATATATATACACACACACTTTTTTTTTTTTTTTTATTCTAAATGATGGGTTACATGGCCCAGAAAGTACAGCACTCTTATTGACCTCCAACTAGCCAAATATTAAATAAACAAACAAGAAAGGTAGCAGAGAACATGCAGGACGTTGGTTCCTGATCACACAACTAGAGTCCACAGCTCTGAATCAGACTCGCCCCTCACCTGTTATTTTAAACATGTGATCTTGCTTATACAGGTGGAAGACATGCTTTCTCTCCTAAGCCCAGCCTAACCAAACAGCACTCGGGCCGGGTTCGAGTTAACACGGGTTACCCTCCTGTAACCGTGACCCGGTTTGCCCTCGGGCTCCTGAGCTGAAACCAGAGCCGCGGGTCAGACGTGTTCAGACGCTCGGCCTCACCGCACGTATTTGTTTCTCTTGAATGTAATTCTGTGCCTGATGATTTTATCTGGGGTTTCATGCCAATTCTGACAAAGCGTTATGCGCGAAGGCCTCAGCTGCTACTGATCTCAAATAGATCAGGTTTCGGGGTGAATTGGGGAATGTGCCACGCTGGTCTCGGGCACAGCGCTGAACTCAGAGAGCTGAACTGTTTTGACTGGCTGTCAATTATCAGTTGATTCTGGTACGAGAGGTCAGCGAGCACCGAGAGAAAAAAAGAACGATTCTGTTTCATAACAGCCTGGAAGAGGCTAAAAACACCAACCCTGAGAGCGAACAAATATTTGAGATTAGCCGCAGCGACATCCTACTTCGCAGATGTTTAGCAGCCAAACGCGGGCGTTATTTGTGTTCGGGACCGCGAGTGGGAGAAAGAAAACACACGTGACCTTCCCGGCATGCGTGTAAGCGAGAGGTGTCATACAACCAGCTCACAGGTCAGAGACGCAGAACATCTGAACCCCGGAGTCCCTGAGCGAATCTCTGCGCTTCAGCAATCAAAACAGCTCACAGGCCACAGATTCTCATTCTAAACATGCGTTCACATCAGCACACGCCTCCACAGAACTGAGCTTCAGCGCTTGAGTCCCGTTTCCAGAGGAAGAGCGACAGTGACTTTCTCCTCTTCCTCGGGTGTGTTTCTGAGCTTCCTCGGACATCTGTGTCTTTAAAACAGATGTGTTATTATTCATGCAGCTGCTGTAAACATGTCAACAGTTTAACCAACAGGCTCACAGCATTCATTCTCCATGATGACAGAGGAAGAGCGTTTCTGCAGAGTGTGTCCACTGGAGGGCGCTCTGGCTCGACTTACACACTTCACACACTGGGCTGTTAAACATCATGTCCTGAACCCAGGTGAACTCTGGGTAGTGACGCTCTGGGTCTGCAGGGGAGGCAGAGATGATTCAGCCCAACATCACTCCCACAATCAGATCCAGATGCGTCTCACCTCCACACAAACCCACGGCCGCCCCGAGACACACTCGAGAGACACGAGAAACGAGACGCAGAGCAGTTCCCAGGCAAAACATCGAAGTGTGTGTGTGTGTGTGAGAGAGAGTGTGTGTGTGTGAGTGAGTGAGTGTGTGTGTGCAATCAGACCCAGAGGCGTCTCCCCTCCACACAAACCCCCGGCCGCCCCGAGACACACTCGAGAGACACGAGAAACGAGACGCAGAGCAGTTCCCAGGCAAAACATCGAAGTGTGTGTGTGTGTGTGAGAGAGAGTGTGTGTGTGTGAGTGAGTGAGTGTGTGTGTGAGTGTGTGTGTGTGTGTGAGTGTGTGTGTGTGTGAGTGAGTCTGTGTGGCTCAATCAGACCTCGGTGTGTGTGTGTGTGTGTGTGTGTGTGTGTGTGTGTGTGTGTGAGTGTGGCTCAATCAGCGCTCGGTGTGTGTTTACGTGACGAGCGTGTGCTGTTTATTCAGCAGATGTGTGTGTGTGTTTGAGTGCTAGCATGTCAACAGCACTCCGCCATCAGACGCTCTTAGCTGCACATCAGAGAGACAGACACGCAGAGAGAGACAGCCACTCTCCTCCATCCTCACACAGGCCGCTGCCGTAAATATTTTTACGTGCCGTTCCATTAGAGTGTGTGTGAGAGGCTTTTATTGAGGCGCCGAGCCCCTCCCCTCTGTAAACACTAGAGCATGATGGGAAGAGGAGACAGCAAACACACATCAGCACCATACAGACATTCACTCACTCCAGACAGACAGACATTTCGAGAGTGAGTATCAGGGTCTATGATGGTCTCTTGTCGCACGTGTTGATCTGTTTTTTTGTTTTGTTTTTGTTGTTATTTTGTTTTTGAACATGAAGAAAACGTTAGTCATCCCAGATCAACAGAGGTTTCCATTGAGGTAAAAGCTGTTAGACGACGCAAGTTTTTCTTTAGTAGACGACAGACAAATGTATTGTACAAAGCAGTGTGTGTGTGTCAGTGTGCTCTGTGTGTGAGAGAGAGAGTGTGTGTGTGTGTGTGTGGGTGTGTGTGTGTGTGTGTGTGTGTGTGTGAGAGAGAGAGAGTGTGGGGGTGTGTGTGTGTGTGAGAGTGTGGGTGTGTGTGTGTGAGAGTGCGTGGGTGTGTGTGGGTGTGTGTGTGTGAGTGTGTGTGTGTGAGATTGTGTGTGTGTGTGAGAGAGAGAGAGAGTGTGGGGGTGTGTGTGTGTGTGAGAGTGTGGGTGTGTGTGTGTGTGTGGGTGTGTGTGTGAGTGTGTGTGTGTGTGTGTGTGTGAGAGCGTGTGTGTGTGTGTGTGTGTGTGAGAGAGAGATGTGTGTGTGTGTGTGTGTGTGTGTGTGTGTGTGTGTGGGTGTGAGTGTGTGTGTGTGTGCCGTACATCCGCTGTGGTTTCGTCGACACTCGTCAGTCCCACGTTGGCCTGCAGGAGCTGCTGCAGTAACTGAACCTGAGCCGCGCTCAGAAACAGCTCCAGACTGGACGTCACATTCATCTCCAGACTGTGGCCGCACACCACCACTTCCTGCAGACAGAGGCACGACTGTCATTTATTCACTTTATTTTGCACTGTACTTTTCATTTTTAAAGCTTTAACAGATGTACAGCCGATCATCAAACACAGAACACTGACAGAGAGAATCATGGGCGTTTAACTGAGCTGATTGGATGAGCCACGATTGAAGCTGCTAATAAACACACACCTGTGACACACTGGATATTAAAGCTGCTAACGCTAACCATTCATCACGCGTCTGATGAACACATTTGGTGAAAACAGGTGTTTAAATCTCCAGACAGTATAACCGCCCTGACGCTCTAAACCTGCAGGTCAGATGGTCTCTGGACGGCTTTTCTGTCCAGGTTTGTGTAAAGTGAAACCAGTGGCTGTTTGTTTAGTGATTTTTAGTATTTAAGGTCAAATATGGAGTTGACATCAACACTTCACTGAAGCAAACAAACACACGGCAAAAGCATTACTGTGCAAAAACCGAGAAACTGTTTGTCTCGCTTGAGCAGCGGCTTCAGCTTCTCCAGCAGCTCCAACTTCCCAAAACACTCCAGTGTCCCGCAGCTTCCTGAACATACACACACGCTTCCATCTGACAGAAGACAGAGCGGCACTGAATCATCACACACACACACACAAACACACACACGTGTACCTCGGCTGGGCCGTGATCCGCTGACAGAGGCTTCCGGTAAATTACAGCTGGAGCTGCTGTGATCCGCACAGAGAAATCCGTGATGATCGGAGACAGGATCACTCGCTTCTCCTGCTGCCGGCGGATGCTGCAAACACACACACACACACACACATACTCTACAGTGAGTCTCACAGAGCTCAAAACATCATCAAACCTTCAGCAATATCTCATAAACAAACACAAAGCCACAGCGGATCATGTCATACACTCTATAAACTCAAAACGCAAATCAACATCATTAATGGTGTTTATCAGAACATCAGAAATATAAACAGATGAAGTTGAAGCAGGACAATGAACTGATGTACAGCAGCTCACTGACACTCACTCACTCTCAGTGCAGGAGAACCAGTGCAACGCTGCAGACACACACATACACTCATACACACACTCACACACTCATACACACACTCACACACACATACACACTCACACACTCATACACACACTCACACACTCATACACACACTCACACACTCATACACACTCACACACACTCACACACACACACACATATCTCTCATACACACACACACACACACACACACACACACACAAACACTCTATCTATCTATTATCTCTCTATTCTTACTGCTAAATTCTGAAAAAACAGAGGTGTTAATTATAGGACGTAAAACCTCTGCATGTAATAACCTAGAACACTGTCTTACACTTGATGGCTGCTCTGTCAATTCTTCATCATCAGTTAGGAACCTAGGTGTGCTATTTGATAGCAATCTTTCCTTTGAAAACTATGTCTCTAGCATTCATAAAACGAGACCAGGACAACTAGATGAGCCACAGAGACAGATCCCCTGTAAAGACCTTGTCTCAGACGACCACCGGGACAAGACCACAGGAACCAGATGAGTCCTCTGCACAATCTGACTCTGCTGCAGCCTGGAACTGAACTGCTGGTTCATCTGGTCAGAGGAGAACTGGCCCCCCGACTGAGCCTGGTTTCTCCCAAGGTTTTTTCTCCATTCTGTCACCGATGGAGTTTTGGTTCCTTGCCGCTGTCGCCTCTGGCTTGCTTAGTTGGGGACACTTCATTTCCGGCGATATCGTTGACTTGATTGCACAGATACTATATAAACTGAACGGAGCTGGATGTTGACATCACTGAATTCAATGATGAACTGCCTTTAACTGAAGATTGAGTGTTTACTATTGTCACTTTGCATTATTGACGCACTATTTTCCTAATTAATGCTGTACAGTTGCTTTGACACAATCTGTATTGTTAAAAGCGCTATATAAATAAAGGTGACTTGACACACTCACAGACAAACAGACACACACACACATATACGCAGACAGACACACACACACACACACACACACACACACACACACACGGCTCCCACGCTCCCACTCCCACACATGAACTCCGATCGGATCTCTGGAACATTTGTGGGCAGTAAAACAAACACGCGGCGCTTTATAAGGTGCCACATCTGCTACTATTAAAACAATCAAACAGCGACGCTCTAATATTTATGGTGGGCAGTGGATTAGACAGAGGGAACTCTGGGATTACTGCCGGCACACGATTGAAGCGTATCTGCTGAAGATCCTGTTACCTGAACAGGTGCCAGAGAGATCACATGACCTACAGCAGAGACCTCCGCGGCTAACGCTCACGACTAGCAGGCATATTCTACTTCCTGTCAGGGGATCATGTGATCTTGGGCTGGTCTGCTGCACAAACGGTGTTGGTCTTCAAGTCCTCGGCCGTCCAGAAATGACAGTACAGGACCGCAGAGAGACACAAGAACTCCAGATTCATTCAGTCTGTTCTGGAGATCTCAAAACTCACCGGACATCACAGTTTTACTGATAAATACAGTGATTGTGAATTAATTCTTTTTAAAGAGCTCCAGGTTTGCTGTGCTTGTTTGTAGAGCTGCAAAATATGGCCCAAAATCATATTGTGGTTATATATCAATACGAATGTAAAATAATGATAATTATTATGATTTTTATTATTATTAATAAAAGTTGTAAAAAAAGAAATGTATTACTATTGTAATAATACTACTGTACTGTAAAATAAAAAAAACCTGAGTATTTAATAATTATTATTATAACAGTAAATTAATTTTCAAACATGAAACCATCAAGCTTGGGATGTTACAGCTTCTGTTTTGTTAGCAACAGCTTAATAAGCACTTCTCATTCTAAATCGTGTCAAATGTCGTGTTTCTAAATGCACGTTTAATAAACTACGTGTTTGTGTAAATGAACAGTTCTGTACTTCACACTGAAACCCACAATGCAGATATTTAATTCAATTGCAGCCTTTGTGATTTCATAATGGCATTAAGCCATACTGCGCTTATGATTTTATTCATATCAGGATTCACGCCGGTCTCTGCCATCTCACTGCATCTCTGGTTTCATCTCCAGCATCGACTGGATCAATCAGTGTGAATGAGCTCATGCGGTCAGTCAGTTACCCAGAGTGCTCTAGTGCACCGCTCACCTGCTGGCCATGTTCCACTCCAGCGCGGGATTCTGGGAGCTCCGTTCACCATCTGCAGGAGAGCCGCTCGTCGGGCCCTCGCGCTCCGGCCGCAGGTCGTCCCAGTGAGCCGTGCCTATGTTGATGCACTGGAGGTCAATCTGATACTGACGGTCCTCGACCTCTGACCCCGGGTCACGCAGAACGCCCAGATTCAGCGCCCGTCTGAGAGAAAGAGAGAGAGAGAGAGAGAGAGAGAGAGAGAGAGAGAGAGTTGAGGTGTGATCTGTGCTGCAGCAGAACTGTAACACACACACACACTCAGAGATACACACACACATACACACACACACACACACACACACACACACACACACACACACACTCAGAGACACACACACACACACTCAGACACGCATGCACGCGCACACACACTCAGAGACACACACACACACTCAGACACGCATGCACGCGCGCACAGACTCAGAGACACACATGCACACACACACACACACACACAAACACTCAGAGATACGCACACACATGCTCACAGACACACAGACAGACACACACGCACACTCACACACACACACACACACACACACACACACACACACACACACACACACACACACACACACACACACACACACACACACACACACCCGC
>NW_015505366.1:1285887-1302380 GCF_001515645.1 Sinocyclocheilus grahami
CAAACGCGCAAACGCGCACACACATTCACACACACACACACACACACACACACACACACACACACACACACACGCACACTCACACTCACGCACACACACAAACACACACTCAGAGACACACACATGCACACACTCACTCACAGACACACACATGCTCACACACACACACACACTCACAGACACACACACACTCACAGACACACAGACACACACACAAACACACACTCAGAGACACACACACACACACTCAGACACGCATGCACTCGCACATACACTCAGAGACACACACACACACACACACACACTCACACGCATGCACGCGCGCACACACTCAGAGACACGCACACACACGCTCACAGACACACAGACAGACACACACGCACACTCACACACACACACACACACGCACACGCACACTCACACTCACGCACACACACACACGCACACTCACACTCACGCACACTCACACACACTCACTCACTCAGAGACACACACATGCACACACTCACTCACAGACACACACATGCTCACACACACACACACACTCACAGACACACACACTCACAGACACACAGACACACAGACACACACACACACACACACACACACAGACACACAGACACACAGACACACAGACACACAGACACACACACGCTCACACTCACAGACGGACACACACACACACACACACACATTACTGTCATATCTCTCATCAGACACACTGAATGTGGGGAATCAGATCCTGTGCGTGTGTGTGTGGGACATCAGCAGTGATGTTGTGATGTGTTTATTTGCAGTGGCTCACTGCGCTCCCGCTTTAAACACGGCCTGCCAGTCTAAACGCCTCCAGATGTGCTGATCTGATGTTTCTCACCAGCGTTCATAAACATCTTCACTGAGAGACGATCTGATCAACACTGATCGCGGTTTCCATGGTGACAGCGATCGATCACATTCACAGTATCACAGGAGCTCAAGCCGAACACAGGACGAGATCACAAACGACACGATCAACTATCAACACACACGAAATCAGGACATGTCAACAGTTAGTGTTACAGATCAACACACACATCTGCTGCATGAGTGTTTAAATCTGCTGCATTATCATGAAAATAATGTAGTTTAAAGTGATAATTAACCCAAAAGTGATCATTCAGTCATCATTTACTCATTCCAAACCTGTGAGACTTTCTTTCTTCTGATATTTTAAAGAAAGTTGGAAACCAAACAACATTGGAGCCTACTGACTTTCATTATATGGACACCTATAATGAAAAACTGAGACATTTACACTGAGATTTAAAGTCATACAGGTTTGGGAGAGTAAATGATGATTTCTGTCACTTTAACAGCCCTAAAAACAGGCCTTATTATCTTCATGCTAAATATAATTTCTCATTGTGTTTCCATGAGATCCAGCGACTGTCTGCGTGTGTTTGAGGAGATTCTCACGCCACCTGATTCATGACGCGTCCAGTGACGACATGACTCTCGCTGGCTGCGGTCGCCTTGAAATGGCCCTGTGCTCTGAGAATTCTGGGTAACAGCACCACGAGATTTACTGCCACAATCAAATTCAATTGCATTTAATTTAAGCTAAAATGACTGTAATTAGTGGCGAGAGCATCAGCAGAGAGACTGAGAGAGAGGCTAACCGTGGCGTTCAGGAGGACGCGGTGTGTGCGGGTGCAAATGAAAGGCTCAGGACGAGGGCGATGGTGAACAGTGTTCGGGTGTGACGCGCAGCCCTTCCTGCAGGCCAAACACCTGCCACACGCCTGCTCTCCATCAGCCTGATAAGAGTTTAATATCCTCATACACACACATCATCATCATGAGCGTCCTCTGCTCCTGAGAGCTGTGACTCGCTGCGGTGTGCTGTGGGAACTCACCGTGTTTGAACTCGCATTTCAACATCTTAATTGTTCTGGTCATTTATCTCTCGCCGAGTTTATATGTCACAAACAGGCTGTAAACACACGACGACACCAGCCATGTGCTCAGCAGAGAGAGAGAGAGACAGGCAGGGAGGGGCAGATCATTATCTGGCTGAACACTGAGGCAGATGTTGAACTTTGACCTCTGGTGTGAATCATGTTGATGTCAGTGATCTGTTCAGATGTGCAGTGACACTGTAATGAAGTGCGGTGCGACTCCAGCAGTTACTCACGGACAGACGCGACCCAAACACTCCACATGTGCAGCGCACAAGAGACTCAGCTCACTACTGATCTGAACAGTTTGCAGTATGGCGTTACATTTGTGCCAAAAAAAAAAAAAGGTGAGTGACACTGCGTCAGTGACAGTGACGATGGGTTGCGTTCGCCATTGAATAATTAACCTGAGCTAACCAACATCCAACCCACTCAACTCAGCATCCACCCAGCTGAGAAATACTTCAGCAGACGCTCTATGCACTTTCCTCTTGAATTAATATTCTAGAATTCAAGAGATCATTAGGCCCATTAATGAAAATGTTCTTGTAGTTTTCTTGCACTTTGACTCATTTGTTCCTCTGAATGAAACAGAATTAGGATCAAACGCATCATGAGAGGAACAACAGCAAGACACACAAGAGGTGTCAGTGTGTGTGTGTGTGTTTGTAAGAGAGAGTGTGAATGTAAGTGTTGAGGTTGTGGTTCACACAGTGGGAGCGTCTCAGAATAGCATCAGAGAGACCACAACTATTCACACACACTTTCTCACACACACACACACACACACACACACACTAGTGACATCAGTTTCAGCACAACTTCACAAGAAGATTTCAATGAACAACAGCCTGTGGAAAAACACTAGACACACAGACACAGACACACACACAGTCTGGTTGTAGGGACTCTCCATAGGCATAGCAAAGATGCACACACAGATGCACGCACACGCACACACACTCACTAACTCACACACGCATGCGCACGCACACACACACGTGCACACACACACGCATGCACGCACACACACGCACTCGCACAGACACGCACTCGCACAGACACACACACACACACACACATAGACACAGACACACTCGCCCACACACACACACACACACACACACACACACAGACACAGACACAGACACAGACACACACAGAGACAGAGACACAGACACACACACACACACACACACAGACAGAGACACAGACACACACACACACTTACTCACTCTCTCACACACAAACACACTCACGCTCACACACTCACACACACAGACTCACTGGTAGAGGTCTTTGCGCAGGACGGAGCGCGGCAGTGGATTATCGGCCTGAGGAGCGACGCTCACCGATCCGATCTTCAGCACAACCGTGTCTTCCTTTCTGTGCTTGAGCTGTGAATCTGAACACACACACACACACACACCATCATCCTCATCCTCATCATCATGATCAGTGTGTAAGCGCTGCAGTGAGGGTGACGTGTGCTCACGTGTGCTGCTCTGCGTGTCCTCCAGAGGGCAGAAGACCCGGATCACGCTGGTGTTGAGGTAGACGAGCGGCAGGCTGCTGGAGGACAGCGAGTGTGCTCTCATCGGCTGCCCTGCAGACACGCGCTCTCGGATCGGGGGACGCAGGTGTGGCGGCGGGGACACGTGGAAGACACGCGCCACCATCACCAGCAGAGGGCAGGACAGCACTAGGTCGAAGGGTTGTGCCGTGAGCAGGATCTCGTGCAGGTACTGCGGCGACCCGTCCGCTCCGTCCTCACACAGCCTCTGAGACGCCGGCACACGCTCCTGACGCGCTGTCAGCTTGTGTCGCACGTTCCTCGTCACGGCCTGCGTGTAGGTCACCGACAGGAAGCCGTGCTGCTGGTGCGAGACCTCCAGAGCCTTCGCCGCCGTCTGTCGGGCCGCCAGAGGTCAGAGGTCAGATGCGGTTAAGGCTTGAGCGTATGGCAAGCCAGAGTACTCATATACGCCTGGTCGGGCGTCTGATTGTACACTGACACGTCAAAAGCGTGCGATTTGACAGCAAAACGCGCGTCCTCGACACATTTAAGTTGTTCTATTATCATGGTTACAATCAATAAAATGTCTGGCGATTGGAGAAGTAACATCATGTCTTCGAGTAGATGATTTAAGTTCACTTACTCTTATTCTTAGTGACCTTGATGTCTTTCCAACATACATCAATGGACAGGAGTACTGAAGTAAATAAATATCATTCTTAGTAGAACATGTTATGCGAGATTTTATCTGATAACACTTTTTTTTAGCCTGTTTGGACACTTCAGACAGACGTTTGCACTGCCTTTTTGGTTTACCTGTTTACACGTTCATAGCGTGCGTTTTGTCCGACTCGAAACGCACGTATTCGATGCCCATTTCTGTTATGATAAACGCACGTCAAAAACACGCATTTTTGGTGACTCCGAGGACATGCTTTTTGCTGTCAAATCGCACGCTTTTGACGTGTCAGTGTACAATCAGATGCCCGACCAGACGTATATGAATACTCTGGCTTGCCATACGAGCGATTAACACTCACACAAACTCAAAGCAGCATGAAAACAGCCGCATCAGCACATAATCAAACATGCTCGTGATCAGAGAGAGGAGTCACACACAACGGCCGCTGCCAGCAACACTCGCTTCAGCTGAAACGCAGCAAACACTGCGGCGACATTCATCTGCGTATTTCATAGCAGCGCTTCCCAAACTGGTGTTCATGAGTCGGGAGCGGTGTCTCATTTCGAAGGCTGTGCCCTCCAGAGGTTGCAATATGTTTTAAAGGGGTCGTATGATGCGATTTCAAGTTTTCCTTTCTCTTTGGAGTGTTACAAGCTGTTCGTGAATAAATAAGATCCCTAAAGTTGCAAAGACTAAAGTCTCAAACCCAAAGAGTTATTCTTTATAAAAGTTAAGACTTGTCCACGCCCCCCTAAAACGCCTCGTTTAAACACGCCCCCACATGTCTACGTCACGATGTGGGAAGATTTGCATAACGCCGCCCAAATGTTCACGCAAAGAAAGAAGGCGTAACTTTATTGTTGCTGCCGCCGCTGCCATGTTGTGGAGACGCTGTGTTTCGTTGTGAGAGCGAAACTACTTTGTTTGGTCTTCCAAAAGAGGACACGACTAGAAATCAGTGGTTAAGTTGTATTTACAACACTGTTCCAGAACACTTCAACCCAAATATTCAGATGTGTGCAGCACATTTTATGGAGGACTGTGTCCTGATCTTGGAAGAGTAGACTACAATGCCGGCTGTTCTGACTCACAGTACGTTTAAGTAAGTTTTTTTGTATTTAAAGGATTTGCCACTGATGATTCAAACACGAGTTTTGGGCAGTGTAGAGTAGCGCTTGTTGTTTGTCATTTCTCCGATCACAAATGCAGACGTGGTTTTATGTTTACGCCACGATGCAACTAACTGCAACATAACTGCTCGGTGTTGCTGGCAGCCGGAGTCTGAGATCTGCAGAAGCAGTGTTTGTGTGCAAACAGAGACAGCGGCTCTTACAGGTGGAAAGAAGCTGAAATGGCTGTAAGGCTCCTGCTTGCTGAGCGGCCGCAGCAGAACTGTGCGTCTGTTCAGCTTTTCAGTGCAAGAGAGGACGACCCCACCACACGGGCTCTCTTCAGCACTGCACACACACGAGAGGACAACACAAACACAGAGGTGAAAGGTCAGTTCAGAGCTCTGATTGGCTTGCTGTTTGATTGGGAAGCTGGTGAAAAGGATTCTGGGAGCAGAGAGAAGAGAAATCACCACAGGACTGAACATGAGAGAACACACACACACACACACTCCCCAAAACACACACACACACTCTCTGTCCAACACCAGGAACAATCGAACGACTGTCTCACGCATCACGGCTCTCATCCTAAACTTAGTGAGTAGGGCTGGGTTTAAATTAATGATGTTCACTTTAACAAACCAATATTAATTATTAAATCACAAAATCGGTCTTTTAGTCTGTGCTTTTCAGTTCATGAGTGAACAAAACAAGTTATTACAGCCACCATTAAATGCTTTAGATTTAAACAATGAATTGGAAAATAAACAACATTTATTGCCTTATGTATAATTTAAATGTTTGTATATAACTCAAATGTTTGTTTTTATGTGAGTGTTTATTTAATTTTAAAATATATAGTGATTGAATTTAACAGTTTGTACTCCTTTAATAAAAACCATTTGATATTATAGTGATGTACTGACAGGTTTCCCAGTAGAGTTTACAGCATCAGCTGAAAGAGATTATTTTTCATTAAGAAAAATTTAAATGTAGCTAAAATATTTCCAAATGAACTGATATTGAATCAAGCCAAATCATAAAATCTGTATCAATACCCAGCCCTACCAGCTAATAGAACCAGAAATGCATGATGGGATTGGTCTCTCAGTGTTTTTGGATCTAGACTTTGGAAGAGAGCCTGAGATCTGGGCTCCTGTGGAGCAGGACAGAGAGCAGTGGCGTGCGAGCGAGCGTTTCTAGATCAACGGCGCGAGCGCTGCGGAGCTGCAGGGTCTCACCGCAGGCGTCTCCTTGCACTGCAGAATCACTCCGTCATAGAGCCAGCGCTCAGCAGGCCTACAACACACACAAGCTCTGAGTGAAAACACTGGGTCGCACTGCACTGAGCCGCCTCACTGACCTACACGCTTCACTCTGCTCCCAAACACATCACAGTAAACCTGAGAGAGTGTGTGTGAGTATTTGTGTGAGTGTGTGAGTATAAGTGTGTATGAGTGTGAGTAAAAGTGAGTATTTTGTCTGAGCGTGTGTGAGTTTGTGAGTATTTGTGTGTATGAGTATAAGTGTCATTATTTTGTCTGTGAGCATGTGTATGAGTGTGAGAGTATAAGTGTGAGTATTTGTGTATATGAGTGTGCGTAAAAGTGTGAGTATTTTGTCTGAGCGTGTGTGAGTTTGTGAGTATTTGTGTGTATGAGTGTGAGTATAAGTGTTATAATTTGTGTGTATGAGTGTGAGTATAAGTGTCAGTATTTGTGTGTATGAGTGTGAGTATAAGTGTCAGTATTTGTGTGTATGAGCGTGTGTGAGTGTGTGTGTGTGTGGGTGAGTGTGTGAGTATTTGTGTGTATGAGTATAAGTGTGAGTGTAAGTGTGAGTATTTGTGTGTATGAGCGTGTGTGAGTATTTGTGTATGAGTGTGAGCATAAGTGTGAGTATTTGTGTGTATAAGTGTGAGCATAAGTGTGAGTATTTGTGTGTATGTGCGTGTGTGTGTGTGTGAGGGTGAGTGTGTGAGTATAAGTGTGAGTATTTGTGTGTATGTGTGTGTGTGTGTGTGTGTGGGTGAGTGTGTGAGTATTTGTGTGTATGAGTATAAGTGTGAGTGTAAGTGTGAGTATTTGTGTGTATGAGCGTGTGTGTGAGAATGTGAGTATAAGTGTGAGTATTTGTGTGTATGTGTGTGTGTGTGTGTGTGTGGGTGAGTGTGTGAGTATTTGTGTGTATGAGTATAAGTGTGAGTGTAAGTGTGAGTATTTGTGTGTATGAGCGTGTGTGTGAGAATGTGAGTATAAGTGTGAGTATTTGTGTGTATGTGTGTGTGTGTGTGTGTGTGGGTGAGTGTGTGAGTATTTGTGTGTATGAGTATAAGTGTGAGTGTAAGTGTGAGTATTTGTGTGTATGAGCGTGTGTGTGAGAATGTGAGTATAAGTGTGAGTATTTGTGTGTATGTGTGTGTGTGTGTGTGTGTGGGTGAGTGTGTGAGTATTTGTGTGTATGAGTATAAGTGTGAGTGTAAGTGTGAGTATTTGTGTGTATGAGCGTGTGTGTGAGAATGTGAGTATAAGTGTGAGTATTTGTGTGTATGTGTGTGTGTGTGTGTGTGTGGGTGAGTGTGTGAGTATTTGTGTGTATGAGTATAAGTGTGAGTGTAAGTGTGAGTATTTGTGTGTATGAGCGTGTGTGTGAGAATGTGAGTATAAGTGTGAGTATTTGTGTGTATGTGTGTGTGTGTGTGTGTGTGGGTGAGTGTGTGAGTATTTGTGTGTATGAGTATAAGTGTGAGTGTAAGTGTGAGTATTTGTGTGTATGAGCGTGTGTGTGAGAATGTGAGTATAAGTGTGAGTATTTGTGTGTATGTGTGTGTGTGTGTGTGTGTGGGTGAGTGTGTGAGTATTTGTGTGTATGAGTATAAGTGTGAGTGTAAGTGTGAGTATTTGTGTGTATGAGCGTGTGTGTGAGAATGTGAGTATAAGTGTGAGTATTTGTGTGTATGTGTGTGTGTGTGTGTGTGTGGGTGAGTGTGTGAGTATTTGTGTGTATGAGTATAAGTGTGAGTGTAAGTGTGAGTATTTGTGTGTATGAGCGTGTGTGTGAGAATGTGAGTATAAGTGTGAGTATTTGTGTGTATGTGTGTGTGTGTGTGTGTGTGGGTGAGTGTGTGAGTATTTGTGTGTATGAGTATAAGTGTGAGTGTAAGTGTGAGTATTTGTGTGTATGAGCGTGTGTGTGAGAATGTGAGTATAAGTGTGAGTATTTGTGTGTATGTGTGTGTGTGTGTGTGTGTGGGTGAGTGTGTGAGTATTTGTGTGTATGAGTATAAGTGTGAGTGTAAGTGTGAGTATTTGTGTGTATGAGCGTGTGTGTGAGAATGTGAGTATAAGTGTGAGTATTTGTGTGTATGTGTGTGTGTGTGTGTGTGTGGGTGAGTGTGTGAGTATTTGTGTGTATGAGTATAAGTGTGAGTGTAAGTGTGAGTATTTGTGTGTATGAGCGTGTGTGTGAGAATGTGAGTATAAGTGTGAGTATTTGTGTGTATGTGTGTGTGTGTGTGTGTGTGGGTGAGTGTGTGAGTATTTGTGTGTATGAGTATAAGTGTGAGTGTAAGTGTGAGTATTTGTGTGTATGAGCGTGTGTGTGAGAATGTGAGTATAAGTGTGAGTATTTGTGTGTATGTGTGTGTGTGTGTGTGTGTGGGTGAGTGTGTGAGTATTTGTGTGTATGAGTATAAGTGTGAGTGTAAGTGTGAGTATTTGTGTGTATGAGCGTGTGTGTGAGAATGTGAGTATAAGTGTGAGTATTTGTGTGTATGTGTGTGTGTGTGTGTGTGTGGGTGAGTGTGTGAGTATTTGTGTGTATGAGTATAAGTGTGAGTGTAAGTGTGAGTATTTGTGTGTATGAGCGTGTGTGTGAGAATGTGAGTATAAGTGTGAGTATTTGTGTGTATGTGTGTGTGTGTGTGTGTGTGGGTGAGTGTGTGAGTATTTGTGTGTATGAGTATAAGTGTGAGTGTAAGTGTGAGTATTTGTGTGTATGAGCGTGTGTGTGAGAATGTGAGTATAAGTGTGAGTATTTGTGTGTATGTGTGTGTGTGTGTGTGTGTGGGTGAGTGTGTGAGTATTTGTGTGTATGAGTATAAGTGTGAGTGTAAGTGTGAGTATTTGTGTGTATGAGCGTGTGTGTGAGAATGTGAGTATAAGTGTGAGTATTTGTGTGTATGTGTGTGTGTGTGTGTGTGTGGGTGAGTGTGTGAGTATTTGTGTGTATGAGTATAAGTGTGAGTGTAAGTGTGAGTATTTGTGTGTATGAGCGTGTGTGTGAGAATGTGAGTATAAGTGTGAGTATTTGTGTGTATGAGTGTGAGCATTTGTGTGTATGTGTATGTGAGAGTGAGTATTTGTGTGATTATTTGTGTGTATGAGTGTGAGTAAAAGTGTGAGTATTTTGTCTGAGCGTGTGTGTGAGTTTGTGAGTATGAGTTAGTATTTGTGTGTATGAGTATTTTGTCTGAGCGTGTGTGAGTTCGTGAGCATAAGTGTGAGTATTTGTGTGTATGAGTGTGAGTAAAAGTGTGAGTATTTGTGTGTATGTGCGTGTGTGAGTGAGTACAACTGAGTTTTTCTGTGTATGAGCGTGTGTGTGTGAGTATTTGTGTGTATGAGTGTGAGCATTTGTGTGTATGAGCGTGTGTGAGAGAATGTGAGTATAAGTGTGAGTATTTGTGTGTATGAGCGTGTGTGTGAGTGTATGAGTATTAGTTTGTATGAGTGTGAGTATAAGTGAGTATTTGTGTGTATGAGCATGTATGTGAGTATAAGTGTGAGTATTTGTGTGTATGAGCGTGTGTGTGAGTGTATGAGTATTTGTTTGTATGAGTGTGAGTATAAGTATATTTGTGTGTATGAGCATGTGTGTGAGTATAAGTGTGAGTATTTGTGTGTGAGTATAAGTGTGAGTATTTGTGTGTGTGAGCGTGTGAGTATTTGTGTGTATGTGCGTGCATGTGTGAGTATAAGTGTGAGTATTTGTGTGTATGAGTGTGAGCATTTGTGTGTATGTGTGTGTGAGAGTGAGTATTTGTGTGATTGTGTGAGTATTTGTGTGTATGAGTGTGAGTAAAAGTGTGAGTATTTTGTCTGAGCGTGTGTGTGAGTTTGTGAGTATGAGTGTGAGTATTTGTGTGTGTGAGCGTGTGAGTATTTGTATGTGCGTGCATGTGTGAGTATAAGTGTGAGTATTTGTGTGTATGAGTGTGAGCATTTGTGTGTATGTGAGAGTGAGTATTTGTGTGATTGTATGAGTATTTGAGTGTATGAGTGTGAGTAAAAGTGTGAGTATTTTGTCTGCGCGTGTGTGAGTTTGTGAGTATGAGTGTGAGTATTTGTGTGTATGAGTATTTTGTCTGAGCGTGTGTGTGAGTTTGAGTATAAGTGTGAGTATTTGTGTGTATGAGTGTGAGTATTTTGTCTGAGTGTGTGTGTGAGTTTGTGAATATTTGTGTGTATGCGTGTGAGTATTTGTGTGTATGAGTGTGAGTATAAGTGTGAGTGTAAGTATGTGTATTTGTGTGTATGAGCGTGTGAGTATAAGTGTGAATATTTGTGTGTATGAGTGTGAGCATAAGTGTGAGTATTTGTGTGTATGAGTGTGAGTTAAAGTGTGAGTATTTTGTCTGTGAGCATGTGTATGAGTGTGTGAGTATAAGTGTGAGTATTTGTGTGTATGAGTGTGAGTATTTGTGTGTATGAGCGTGTGTGTGTGAGTATTTGTGTGTGTATGAGTGTGAGCATAAGTGTGAGTATTTGTGTGTATGAGTGCGAGCATAAGTGTGAGTATTTGTGTGTATGAGCGTGTGTGTGTGAGTATTTGTGTGTATGGTGTGAGCATAAGTGAGTATTTGTGTGTATGAGCGTGTGTGTGAGTATAAGTGTGAGTATTTGTGTGTATGAGCGTGTGAGTGTGTGAGTATTTGTGTGTACGTGCATGCGTGTGGGAGTATAAGTGTGAGTATTTGTGTGTATGAGTGTGAGCATTTGTGTGCGCGTGTGTGAGTATAAGTGTGAGTACTGGTGTGTGTGTGTGTGTGTGTGAGAGAGAGTGTGTGAGTATAAGTGTGAGTATTTGTGTATATGAGTGTGAGCATAAGTGTGAGTATTTGTGTGTGTGTGTGTATGAGTGTGAGTATAAGTGTGAGTATTTGTGTGTATGAGTGTGAGCATTTGTGTGCGCGTGTGTGAGTATAAGTGTGAGTATTGGTGTGTGTGTGTGTGTGAGAGAGTGTGTGTGAGTATAAGTGTGAGTATTTGTGTATATGAGTGTGAGCATAAGTGTGAGTATTTGTGTGTGTGTGTGTGTATGAGTGTGAGTATAAGTGTGAGTATTTGTGTGTATGAGCATGTGTGTGAGTATAAGTGTGAGTATTTGTGTGTATGTGTGTGTGTGTGTGTATTTGTGTGTATGAGCGTATGTGTGTGTGTGTGTGAGTATTTGTGTGTATGACCGTGTGTGTGTGTGTGAGCATGCGTGTTCTGCACTCACCTGCTTCTGTAGTGATCTATGTGGAAGCTGCCCACTTTACACTTCACCTTTGTATAAACGTCCTGAACATCCACAGACGCGCTCATGTCCTCCATCTCTGCCATCACACACAGCTCTGTAACACACACACACATATTTGTATATATCTTTACACAACCCTACGTTTTGTAAATAAGCTTTACAGAAGTTCATAATGGTAAAGTTTGTAATCTCTTAATGTCTTCTAGTCACACTGATTACATTTGGAGACAATAGAAAACATCAACCGGATAAGATTAGATTTATAACATCTATTCATAAATCTAACAGTTTATAACATACAAACATAATTACTATTAGCTGAGGAACGAAAAACAACATTTGATGCAGAATAATGGAGGAATGATGGGCTCAGTTCTCCTCTGGATGTACAGTGACAATAATGAAGCAGTTACACACACACACTGCAGATGTGCCGCAGGAGACGCTCTTTATCTCACTCATTCTGCATCAGCAGCAGGGCAGAGGTCAGCGGGCTGCTCGTTCTGTGTGTGAGTGTGTGAGTGCGCGACCGGAGGATCATGTCAGTTCTCTGTCAATCTCTGCTTGTTCTGCTGACCGGGCAGCTGTGATCCCTGCAGCCCAAGAGCCCAGAGCCGCTTCCTGTTTCCTGTTTGAAGGGGCGACACGTCCATTCAGCACCAAACAGCCCCAAGAAAAATAACAACAAACAACAGCAGCGCGGAGAGAGCTCAAAGCGTTCTTCTGGGGCTGTGAATCTCACACACGGTTCTGCGCTTCCCTTCCGCACACGACGCAGTCACCGCTCCTCATCTCCCTCACAGCTGCATGTCACACGGCCGGGACAGGAGGTCCAAGATCACCTCTGCTCTCGCTTTCCTTCCTCAACCCTCGCTCTTTCTCTGCTTAATATATCAGTCGCTAAAGTCGCTCCATTTCTGTCAGCAATGGAGTTTTGGTTTCTTTGTCTTGCTTAGCTGGGGATGCTTGACTGATTGCACAGACACTATTGAAGAGAGCTGAACTGGATGATGACGTCACTGAATCATCAATGAACTGACTTTAGCTGAAAAATGACTCTGTTATTGTCCTCTTGCATTATTGACATACTATTTTCCTGTTTGACTCGGTAAAGCTGCTTTGACACAATCAGTATTGTATAAAGCGCTGTATAAATAAAGGTGACTTGACTAAAGGGGTGACGGGTCGTTTTTGATTGAATCACTGAAACCACATACGGAGGTCGTCAGAGACGCACATGAGTGTGTGTGAGTGTGTGTGTGTGTGAGTGAGTGTGAGTGTGAGTGTGTGAGTGAGTGTGAGTGAGTGTGTGTGTGTGAGTGTGCGTGAGTGTGAGTGTGTGTGAGTGTGAGTGTGTGAGCGAGTGAGCGAGTGTGTGAGTGAGTGTGTGTGTGAGTGAGTGTGTTTGAGTGACTGACTGACTGACTGAGTGAGTGTGTGTGAGTGAGTGTGTGTGTCTGTGTGAGTGAGTCTGTGTGTGTCTGTCTGTCTGTGTGTGTGTGTGTGTGTGTGCGCGTGCGTGCGTGCGTGCGTGCGTGCGTGTGAGTGTGTCTGTCTGTGTGTGTGTGTGTGTGTGTGCGCGTGCGTGCGTGTGTGCGTGCGTGTGTCGTCAGTACCGTTGTTTCTGGGCTCGCAGGAGAATAGCTGGAGTGTGAGTTTAGGCAGCATCCACTGCATCCAGATGCTGAGTTTTCCGCTGGCGCTGCTGATGCTGCAGGTCTTCTGCTCCAGAGTCATGGTCTCACCGGCCGCAGGGTCCTCGGTGTGCGCCGAATCCCCCTGAAACACACACGTCACACACTCTCCCGTTACACAGGCAAAGGGAGCGAGTTATTATATTCTCATGAAACAACAAGAGAAAGTTTATTGAAGCAATGAGTCGATTTTGAGTTCATGTTGGTTCGTCTGGACTAAGTTTCAGAAAACATTTTGTCTTCCGTTAAAGCTTGCGCAATTACGAAATGTCATTTTCATGAGTGGGTAAACATCTTACCAATGTATTTATATTGATTTTAAAAATATTAGTAAAGCACATACTTTATATATTTGTAAATATTTATAAAAATGTCTGTGTGTGAATGACATATATATTCATATATATTTACATATACGTATAAAACCCATACATATATATATATATATATATATATATATATACACACATACATCTCATCAGTCTGTGAGAGGTGATGATGTGCATGACCTCTGACCTCTGTAGGAGAGCCCAGGTCAGCTGACGGGCTGTAGGTGCTGGTGTCCGGAGGGATGGTGCCCAGACTGCTGTGGACGGGTGACAAGGGTCCAGCGGGGGGCGCCGAGGAGTCGGGGAATCCGGCTGACGCTCTCTGAGCTCCTCTGCTCTGCATCCGGTCAAACACACTGAAGATCTGACTCCATCGACACCACAAACCAAACACCAGCTGGACCTGACACACACCAGAGCTGGAGTCAACACTCTTCATGGCTTCAATTTAGTGCATTTATGAACAAAACAAACTGAACACATTAAGATCTTCTAAAGAGCCACAGATTGAAGATGAATGTTGAGTAACTTCCTGCTAAATCATAACACAATGAAACGCTTGTAGAAACGAGTTGTTTGACGTCAATCGTCTGGTGTCATGTCACTCTGCTGTGCTTCCTAATATCTCCAGAAGAGCATCATCAGCACATCCTCTGAGCTCACGATGATCAGACGCTCATGTTCATGAGCCCATCACGGTCCTCAGCTGCTGATGGCTCTATAAATAAACTCAAACACAGCAGCTGATTCTAACTAGTTCCAACCGTGTGATAACAGAAAACACGACCAACATCTGCTTAGACAAACAGCTAAAGATACGCTGTGGGTGTGTGTGTGTGATTGTGTTTGTGTGTGTGAGTGAGTGTGTAGTGTGTGTGCGTGAGTGAGTGAGTGTGTAGAGTGTGTGCACATGTGTGTGAGTGTGTGTGCGTGAGTGTCCGTGAGTGTGCGTGTGAGTGTGCGTATGTGTGTGCGTGTGAGTGAGTGTGTGTGTTTGTGTGTAGTGCGTGTGTGTGAGTGTGTGTGTTTGTGTGTAGTGCGTGTGTGTGTGTGTGAGAGAGAGAGTGCGTGTGCGTGTGTGTGAGTGTGCGTATATGTGTGTGTGTGTGTGTGTGTGTGTGTGTGTGTGTGAGTGCGTAGCGTCTCATCCATGAGCTCAGCGCTGGAGTTCAGCTGGATTCTCCACTCAGGATCAGAGAGCTTCAGTTTGGATTCACACACACACACTTAGAAAAATAAGCAGAAATCAGAGGATAAACACCACTGAACACACACACACACACACACACAAACGCACACAGATACACACACAAATGTTCTAACCTAATTAAATATATGAATCATCTTTTGTTTCAAATTCTTAAATTTAAGAAATAAATTTAAATAGTAAGACACTATTAGGGCTACTAATCAAATGAAATCAGTATCAACAAAATTTGTGTTTGCAATGCAGAGGAAGAGAATCTGCATCTGAAGTGGCATTTAGATGCATTTACACAGACTGTTTAATGCAGGACATGCGTGCATTTAGCCTGCAGTTACAAATGCATAAATAATGTTTTGATGTTTAAACAAAAAAAAGTTGAATACTGACATTTAAAATGATTTGGGTGGATGGGGGGGGTAAGGGAAAATATTCTTTAGATATAAACCTAAAATCGCCAGTAGGTGGCGGCCACTGATCTATATATGATATATCTATAATAATGATATATTCTCTAGATCAGTGGTGGCTGCAAATACCTGCATGAGTGAGTCACTGAGTCATTCATTCAACTGATTCGTTCAAACAGAGGATTGATTCAGTAATGAACCACTGCTGTGTGTTGCTCAGAGACGCAAAACAGTTCTGCTGTGGCTTTGTTTGGAACTATTTCTGTTGACGAAATTGAGCAAAAACAAGAACTGTTCCATCTAAAATGTAAGTCACTTAATAATAACTTATTGTTTATTGAACTGTTCATCAAATCAATATCACATATGCAATCGCTCTGATATTTGGAGAAAAACATTACTCTTCGTGTGATATTAACTATATCAGATGATAAATATAAAAGACATATAAAAATACTTGCCCCCTTATCTTGAATTTTGTTTGGTTTTAGCGATATACTTAATTATGTCAAATCGCATATCATTTAAACAACAATTACGATATTATCGTAAACGATATATATCGCACACCCCTATCGCCATCATTTCAGTCTTTACATTTTTTTTACACAGAAACCCACCAGTTTTGTAGACTGACCCAGAGACTCAAGACAGACAGAGAGACACACAGAGACAGAGTGAGACAGACAGACACACAGAGACAGAGTGAGACAGACAGAGACACAGAGACAGAGTGAGACAGACAGACAGACACAGAGACAGAGTGAGACAGACAAGAGACAGAGTGACACACAGAGACAGAGCGAGACAGACAGAGAAACCCAGAGACAGAGTGAGACAGACAGACACACAGAGACAGAGTGAGACAAAGTGAGACAGACAGAGACAGAGTGAGACAGACAGATAGACACACAGAGAGTGAGACAGACAGAGAGACACAGAGACAGAGTGAGAGACAGAGACACAGAGACAGAGTGAGACGGAGTGAAACAGACAGAGAGACACAGAGACAGAGTGAGACAGACAGAGACATAGAGACAGAGTGCGACAGACAGACACACAGAGACAGAGTGTGACAGACAGACAC
>NW_015505366.1:1302540-1305040 GCF_001515645.1 Sinocyclocheilus grahami
GAGACAAAGTGAGACAGACAGAGACAGAGTGAGACAGACAGATAGACACACAGAGAGTGAGACAGACAGATAGACACACAGAGAGTGAGACAGACAGATAGACACACAGGGAGTGAGACAGAGACACACAGAGACAGAGTGAGACAGATAGACACACAGAGACAGAGTGAGACAGATAGACACACAGAGACAGAGTGAGACAGATAGACACACAGAGACAGAGTGAGACAGACAGATACACAGAGACAGAGTGAGACAAAGTGAGACAGACACACAGAGAGTGAAACAGACAGATAGACACACAGAGACAGAGTGAGAGAAACAGATAGACACAGAGACAGAGTGAGACAAAGTGAGACAGACACACAGAGAGTGAGACAGACAGATAGACACACAGAGACAGAGTGAGACAGACAGATAGACACACAGGGAGTGAGACAGAGACACACAGAGACAGAGTGAGACAGATAGACACACAGAGACAGAGTGAGACAGACAGAGACACAGAGACAGAGTGTGACAGACAGAGACACAGAGACAGAGTGAGAAAAAGTGAGACAGACAGAGAGACAGAGACACAGAGACAGAGTGAGACGGAGTGAGACAGACAGAGACACAGAGACAGAGTGAGACAGACAGAGACACAGAGACAGAGTGAGACAGACAGAGACACAGAGACAGAGTGAGACAGACAGACACACAGAGACAGAGTGAGAAAAAGTGAGACAGACAGAGAGACACAGAGACGGAGTGAGATGGAGTGAGACAGACAGAGAGACACAGAGACAGAGTGAGACAGACAGACAGACACACAGAGACAGAGTGAGACAGACAGACACACAGAGACAGAGAGAGAGAGACAGATAGACACAGAGACAGAGAGAGACAGAGAGAGACAGACAGAGACAGAGGGAGACAGACAGATAGACACACAGAGAGTGAGACAGACAGATAGACACAGAGACAGAGTGAGACAGATAGACACACAGAGACAGAGTGAGACAGACAGAGACAGAGTGAGACAGACAAGAGACAGAGTGACACACAGAGACAGAGTGCGACAGACAGTCACACAGAGACAGAGTGAGAAAAAGTGAGACAGACAGAGAGACACAGAGACAGAGTGAGACAGACAGAGACACAGAGACAGAGTGAGACAGACAGACACAGAGAGACAGAGTGAGACAGACAGATAGACACACAGAGACAGAGTGAGACAGACAGACACACAGAGACAGAGTGAGGAAAAAGTGAGACAGAGAGACACAGAGACAGAGTGAGACAGACAGACACACAGAGACAGAGTGAGAAAAAGTGAGACAGACAGAGACAGAGTGAGACAGACAGATAAGACACACAGAGACAGAGTGAGACAGAGACACAAAGAGACAGAGTGAGACAGACAGATAGACACAGAGAGACAGAGTGAGACAGACAGATAAGACACACAGAGACAGAGGAGACAGACAGACACACAGAGACAGAGTGAGACAGACAGAGAGACACACAGAGACAGACAGAGAGACACACGGAGACAGAGTGAGACAGACAGGCAGAGAGGCCAGGAGCCGGTATGACACGTCCGTGAGTCATGGTAACCGAATAGATTTAGTATATCCACAAAATCACAAACGAGCAAATAATTTTTTCCTCCTGCTGTTTTATCTTCATCTCGCTGCAGTTCTGCTTCTGCAGCTTTTTTGGGGCAGCGATTATTTAACACACATTTCCTTTCCGCCACATTCCGCTCACAGCTGATGGCACGGAGAGAGCGGCAGCCAATCGGCTCGCAGCAATCAGTAGCGCTCACAGATCTGCGCTCAGATACGTCAACATTAATTTCACATGGACCCAAACAACGAGATGCTCCATACGAGAGCAGACGTGAGCGCCGGCGTTCAGAACAAACAGTCTGGATCTCACGTTTCCAGAGAGGATCAAGTGAATCGTGTGTTTCTGTGCAGATCAACAACAGAAGGACGTTCATGTTTCCGCCAGTGAAGCGTGTTTGCCGAGGCTCTGCGTCAGGACGAATCACTGCAAATTACTTTCAGGACAGGATTCCACCGTTAGGATGACTCAAACCTCGAATGGGTCACTGCTGCTGCCACTGAATACTTACATTCATTAATCCTGTACATCCAGTTATTTTAATATTATTTCTAGAAAATAAATCATTATTGTTGAGCCCTGTATCAAAGCTGGTTTGAATCGGTCACAGGTATGAACAATGGATTGAATCAGTGCAATGAATCCACAGAATTGACTGAAAAAAAAAAAATATATAAAAATTTTATATTTACAAAAAAACAACAACATTAAACATATATATAAAACATATATCAGACTGCTGGATTTAATCTCTATACATACATACATACATATTTATTTTCTTTAGAGAATGCAGTGGGCTGATGGGAAACGCGGCAGTACCTGAGGGTTGGAGCATTTGAGGTGCACCGACTGCAGATCCACATGCAGACACATGATGAAGGCGTCT
>NW_015505366.1:1307540-1308859 GCF_001515645.1 Sinocyclocheilus grahami
AGACACACACACACCTGAAGCGTGAGGCGTTTGACAGCGTTCCAGGTGTGTGTTATCAGGTTCTTCATGTGCTCCTCTGGACTCACGTGACATTCTTCAGATGATGGAAAAACTTTCACTGGAACAGAGAGAGGCCTCGACTCTATACACACGCGCGCACGCACACACACACGTGCACACGTGCACACACACACACACACACACACACACACACACAGTGTTAATGCAGACAGATTCAGATTGTTCTTCATTGTTCATAACACACGCAATCATGTGTGTGCGTGTGTGTGTGTGTGCGTGAGTGTGAGTGAGTGTGTGAGAGAGTGTGTGTGTGTGTGCACGTGCGTGTGAGTGTGAGTGAGTGTGTCAGTGAGTGTGTGTGTGTGTGTGTGTGTACAGATAATGCACATACAAATCAAACAATTATTTACAGGAAGAAAAGAGAAGGAAGTCAAGTTAAGACCAGCTTTAGTGTGTGTGTGCAGATCGGTGTTGTGTTTCTGTTAATGAAAACCACACTGCAGTAACGCATCGACTCCGAGAGGCTTTTGATTACACTGGGAAATGATCAACATCTGCAGTGTGAAGGTCAAAGCATCTCCAGCAGCTCCTGCAGACAAGAAACATGCGAACCAGCCCAAAGCTCCCACACAACACCTCATGAAGCAGCAGAGCGACTCTCCAACGCTCCTCAAATGCTCTAACATGGGTATTTATGATCAAAATGCTACTTTTTTTTTTTAAAGAGCTCTGGGTTTGCCGTGTTTGTTTGTAGGTCTGTACAATTTGGCCAAAAATTCATATTGTGTTTATATATCTACACGACTACAAAATAATGAAATATATATACACACACACACACACACACACACACACACATATATATGTATATATATAAAATATAAAATAAATAAAAGTTCTTATTATTTGAAAAATATTAAACAAATGAAGAAATATATTACAACTGCAATTATGCTATTCCATTTTAAAATATTTAATAAAATCAGTTTATTAATAATTTTATTTTACAGTATAACTATAAAATCACAATACTAATATTTATGTCCTAGTTTCTTCAATTTCAAAACATTAAACAAACATTTTTATGACCACTCCTTATTACTAACCTAGTGAAATGGGTTAATTGAGAAACTGAGAACACTCATCTCACACTCATGCAAATGACAACACACACACACACACTGACACACAGACACACACACACACTTACTCACTCACTCCCTGACACACACACATACTTACTCACTCACTCCCTGACACACACACACTCACACACTCACTGACACACACACACACAC
>NW_015505366.1:1308875-1311545 GCF_001515645.1 Sinocyclocheilus grahami
ACCCCCTCACCCCCTGACACACACACACACACACACACACACACACACTCACTGACACATACACACACTCACTGACACTGACATACTTTCACAGACACACACACACACACACTCACTCACTCACTCACTCACTCACTGACACACACACTCACTGACACACTTTCACAGACAGACACAGACACACACACACCTGAAGCGTGAGGCGTTTGACAGCGTTCCAGGTGTGTGTTATCAGGTTCTTCATGTGCTCCTCTGGACTCACGTGACATTCTTCAGATGATGGAAAAACTTTCACTGGAACAGAGAGAGGCCTCGACTCTATACACACGCGCGCACGCACACACACACGTGCACACGTGCACACACACACACACACACACAACACACACACACCCACATACAGACACCCACACACACACACACACACACACACACACACACACACACACACACTCACTGACACATACACACACTCACTGACACTGACATACTTTCACAGACACACACACACACACACTCACTCACTCACTCACTCACTCACTGACACACACACTCACTGACACACTTTCACAGACAGACACAGACACACACACACCTGAAGCGTGAGGCGTTTGACAGCGTTCCAGGTGTGTGTTATCAGGTTCTTCATGTGCTCCTCTGGACTCACGTGACATTCTTCAGATGATGGAAAAACTTTCACTGGAACAGAGAGAGGCCTCGACTCTATACACACGCGCGCACGCACACACACACGCGCACACGTGCACACACACACACACACACACACACACACACACACACAGTGTTAATGCAGACAGATTCAGATTGTTCTTCATTGTTCATAACACACGCAATCATGTGTGTGCGTGTGTGTGTGTGTGCGTGAGTGTGAGTGAGTGTGTGAGAGAGTGTGTGTGTGTGTGCACGTGCGTGTGAGTGTGAGTGAGTGTGTCAGTGAGTGTGTGTGTGTGTGTGTGTGTACAGATAATGCACATACAAATCAAACAATTATTTACAGGAAGAAAAGAGAAGGAAGTCAAGTTAAGACCAGCTTTAGTGTGTGTGTGCAGATCGGTGTTGTGTTTCTGTTAATGAAAACCACACTGCAGTAACGCATCGACTCCGAGAGGCTTTTGATTACACTGGGAAATGATCAACATCTGCAGTGTGAAGGTCAAAGCATCTCCAGCAGCTCCTGCAGACAAGAAACATGCGAACCAGCCCAAAGCTCCCACACAACACCTCATGAAGCAGCAGAGCGACTCTCCAACGCTCCTCAAATGCTCTAACATGGGTATTTATGATCAAAATGCTACTTTTTTTTTTTAAAGAGCTCTGGGTTTGCCGTGTTTGTTTGTAGGTCTGTACAATTTGGCCAAAAATTCATATTGTGTTTATATATCTACACGACTACAAAATAATGAAATATATATACACACACACACACACACACACACACACACATATATATGTATATATATAAAATATAAAATAAATAAAAGTTCTTATTATTTGAAAAATATTAAACAAATGAAGAAATATATTACAACTGCAATTATGCTATTCCATTTTAAAATATTTAATAAAATCAGTTTATTAATAATTTTATTTTACAGTATAACTATAAAATCACAATACTAATATTTATGTCCTAGTTTCTTCAATTTCAAAACATTAAACAAACATTTTTATGACCACTCCTTATTACTAACCTAGTGAAATGGGTTAATTGAGAAACTGAGAACACTCATCTCACACTCATGCAAATGACACGATGTTTCACTAGTTTTACATCTTTCTTTTTTGGTTCAACATTTAAAATATAGAACTGATATGTTCACATGTACAGATATGTAGATACAGCGGCGTCCTACAGAAGCCAGATCTGTGGAGAAGAGCTCGAATCGGGTATTTTAGACAGAAATATCCTTGGTTCAAGTGGAAAGACAAGAGGTTAGGCATATAGCAAGTATTAAACAAATAAAACACACCAAAGGGAATTCTCTGGTAAAACTACTGGCGTAGGATCTGAAAAGTGGTTGGGGACACATTTTAAATCTCATCAGCCTCTCTTCACAATACAAAGCAGTTTCAAATGGCTTTTTAACAAGATGCACATGGGATATCAAATGAACGTCTAATAAACTTCAGCAAATGAAGCTTTTTTTAAACAGAACTTTGAAAACTAAACTAATGTTGCAAGCATGCCTGACTGAAAATGCATTGTTTCTTATTAGACAGAACTTGAATGAACATACGGACACTGAACAAATGTTGTCTCTCGTTGTGTGAGGCTTCCTGCGTATGATCTGCACGTCTGTAATAGTGTGTGTGTGTGTGTGTATATGTATGAGTGTGTGTGTGTGTGTGTGTGTGTGTGTGTATGTATGAGTGTGTGTGTGTATGTATGAGTGTGTGTGTGTGTGTACCTGTCACAGTCTTGGTCTTCACAGGACTGCTGGTGTAGTCTGATGCCTGATTACTGGGTTGTTTGGTTAGTGGTGTGCTGCCAACAGATGCTTCATCCTCCCTCCTCTTCTTCATCACCATGGAAACCTGCAAGCATCACCCAGCATCAGCGACTTCACACACAAACACATACACACACACACACACACACACTCACTCACTCACTCACTCATACACACACACACACACACACACACACAC
>NW_015505366.1:1311691-1328553 GCF_001515645.1 Sinocyclocheilus grahami
CCTCCCCCACACACACACACACACACACACACACACACACACACACACACACACACACACACACACTCATACATACACACACACACGCACACATGCACGTACACACACACACACACTCTCACACACACACACACACACACTGATGTACCTGTTGAGTCTGTCTGCTGCCGCTGGTTCTCTGAGGGTGGAACAGCAGCCAGGAGGACAGAACCGGATCCACATTAACAGCGACGCCCTGAACGCTCACCAAGAGCACCGCACCTACAACACACACAGAAACTCTGAACAGACGGCCTCTGCACAAACCGCCGCTCACTCGCGCTTCTCACTGAGAAGAGCATCCACTAGCTGGACCGGCCTATTAGTGTGTGTTACTGCATCCATCACTTCAGACGAGAGCTCAAAGCAACTGATATGCAGCCAAAAATAACATTTTTCTTCAATAAACGTCCATGAAACATCAGCTTCTCTGGTTCTTAAACAATCATCTTTACCCACAGTTCAGCACTGAGGACATCCGTCACGACCGTGTGCGCGTAATAGCTCCCATGCCTTCGGGATTTACTGGGAATTCTCTGGCGTAAATCAGAACGCCTCAATCATCCGATAAGAGCGCTGATGAGCTCCCACTACTTCCAGATCGGCTTTGGACACGTCCGGGATCTTGTATGTCAGGCCCGCAGGCACTGCCGTGTGCTCTGAGAGCCAATCAGCTTCCAGCATCACAAACGAGGAGCACAACATGAGCACGAGTGTGTGTGTGAGTGTGTGTGAGTGTGTGTGTGTGTCTGACTGTATTAAAGGCTCATGTTCAACATCCTGTTGTGTGGCGCTGCCTTCAGCAGGTCACTCTGCTCTCTCTCTGCTCCAGCGGCATGTCTTCTCTTCCTTTAAGTGCTCTATTAAGGGAACTTTATGGCTTTTAAGAGGCTGTGTGTGAGATAACGCTCAGAAACACACACAAACAGAGCATCCAGGCCACCTGCAGCCGGGCGCTCTCTTCCCATCATGGCTCAGGCCCAGCGCTCCGGCTCTGCTATCATAAACACACGCGGCACTTCAAAGCTCCACAGCCATTGAAGACGCAGCCGTACGGGGGACGAGCGCTTTGATGTAGCAGAGACTGAAGGCCGTGAGGACGCTCGCCTGTCAGAGCAATGCCTGTAATTTCAGGAGTCACTGCACCGGCCCTGAAACTGTAAACAAGCAGCGGAGGAGATCTGTGCGCTCTGGACTCAATGTCTCACACCTGCAACCGCCTCATACACACTCACACATATACTCATACACACACACACACACTCTCTCTCACACATACACACACACACACACACATTCACACACTCTCTCACACACACACACACACACACACACTCACTCATACATATACTCACACTCGCTCACACACACACACTCTCTCACTCACACATACACACACTCACACTCACTCATACATATACTCACACTCGCTCACACACACACACTCTCTCACTCACACATACACACACTCACACTCACTCATACATATACTCACACTCGCTCACACACACACACTCTCTCACTCACACATACACACACTCACACTCACTCATACATATACTCACACTCGCTCACACACACACACTCTCTCACTCACACATACACACACTCACACTCACTCATACATATACTCACACTCGCTCACACACTCTCTCACACACACACACACACACACACACACACACACTCACTCATACATATACTCACACTCGCTCACACACACACACTCTCTCACTCACACATACACACACTCACACTCACTCATACATATACTCACACTCGCTCACACACACACACTCTCTCACTCACACATACACACACTCACACTCACTCATACATATACTCACACTCGCTCACACACACACACTCTCTCACTCACACATACACACACTCACACTCACTCATACATATACTCACACTCGCTCACACACACACACTCTCTCACTCACACATACACACACCCCCACTCACACACACTCATACATATACTCACACTCTCTCTCACACACACACACACACACACACTCAGTCTTTCATCTGCCTGATGTTATGCCAACACACAGGCCAGCCAATCACAGAGCTCTCACAGTCTCATGCTGCACTGTGATTGGTGGAGTAATAAGCTATCATTTCAGACCAGAAAGAGCACCTGCGCATGTGAGTGAACCTCTGAAAACATGACCATCATCATCACATCATGCTTCGTCTTTCATAACTGATGGAGGAGGAAGCAGAAACACATGTCCTTATTCCACCACCAGACCGAGCTGAAGCGGTCCGACCGCAGGAACACACAACAGTGATCATCAGCCGTCTACAGACAGGATCACGCGCTGCATGCAGCCCTTCAGAAACGTCACAAACAGTCAAAAGCGGATCAGATCAGATGACTGGAACTGTTAGAAATAAATTAAGAAATACTGTTCTAATAAGTTCTAAAAGCACTGCTACTCTCGTGTAGAGGCGCAGTAATGCAGCGGGCGTTAAACGTGCTGCTGATCAGGTGCATGTTTATCTCTGACTTGTGAAATCTGAGTCCCTCCATTTCTCCGTTCACTTCCTCCGAGCGGTGAGCGGGATCTCTGTGCAAATAAACTCCAGCATCGAGCACACGAGGCTCCAGCAGACCTACATGCAGCAGGACACATCTGAGCCGCTCCTGTTATTCAGGCCAGCTGCTGCGAGCGGAAACATGCGCTGCTGCATTAGATGACTCACTGCTTCAAACGCCAGCAACAGCGCAGCATTCCACGCGACTTCAGCGGCACTCTGCTCAGATATCACATAAACATAACTAACAAGACTAACAGTGAACCCAGAGTCTGACTGAGAGCGAAAACATGTCAGAACATAACAGAGAGAGAAAATGAACATACAGGAGAGCTAAAGATATCTAAATCTGTGAGGATTCAAACCCTGCACCACAGACGGGTCTACAGACAGACAGACAGGTCTATCACAGTTAAGCCACAGACACATTACATCAGTTTCATCTCATTTACAGTGGATCAGTGTATGACTTTTGATGTTGGTTGTGTGATCGAAGTGTCTTTAAATCAGAATGCATTTGCCCCGCCCCTCACCCAAGCCCCGCCCCTCAGAGGGAGTGGTTTACTGCCTTCTCTCCGCCGGCGTGCTTGTGTCCTGCAGTAAATCTGACGTGTGTTCCTGTATCTGCGTCTCTCATCTCTGTCGTCTCTATGAGAAAGCGTAAATAATCTCTCCTGCGTAACGTTTGTAATTGCAGCTGTATTTCACTCTCGGACAGAAACATCTTGTCTCAATTTTAAACCCCACAACTAGCGGCAGGCCTACAGAGAGAGAGAGACAGACACATACTGAAACATATGGAGAGAGAGAGAGACACATTTAGAGTGAGACTGTGTTGGTTTATTTGAGTAGAGAACGACCCTCTGTGTGTTTGACGTCTCTGTTCGATGGTTTTTGTGATTATTTATTTAGAGAGCGGGCAGCCGCGCAATAGTTTACGCCGAGCCCATTAGAGCCGGAGAACAGCTCGGCTCCGTGAGAGATCGCAGATGAGAGCCGCCCACATCTCAGAGCAGCGTCATCAGACGGACCGTCACACTGTCACAAACATACCAACGCTGGGGTCCGGCGGGCGAGCGAGCCGCCACAGGGGGGCAGTGATGTCACGAGGAAAGCACAGGGTCTCAGAGGCTGCAGAGCAGTGCATGATGGGAGTCCTCACAGCTGTAAGTGCAGCAGGAAATAACAGTGCAAACTAAGGCCAGAACGTGTCAAACAAACGACTTAAAAATGAGCAGGAGAGAGTGGCACTGCGGACCACCCACTACTACCGTTTACCAGCCAACTAACTAACTAACCGACCAGCAGCCAACACCTCGCCTCGCCTGTCTCTCTCTCAGCTCCTACTGAATTCACCAGCCAGCGCAGGAGCTCTTACTGCAAACACACACACACACACACACACACACACACACTCTGTGGCGCTCCAGAGGGCTGCTGTTTTACAGGCCGCTTCAAACAGAACCCATAATTACTCATAAGAACTCACAAACCGCTCACACACACACACTCATTACACAAGAACTCAAAACATACTCACACACACACACACACACACACAGACAATTTAACTACAGTATTAAGAGTCACATCATAGAAACAAAACTTTAATCTTTAAAAAGCCAAAGTAACTCGCACACACACACACACACAAACAGGGTCCCTGAACTCATGCCAGGACAGACTGAAGGACTCTCAACAACCCTGAGGAACTGAATGAGTACACACACACACACACACACACACTTGTTTTTATCATGATGAGGACTCTCCATTACCTTCTGCTGTTTTAGTGCTGAACTCTCACACAAACCTTTCTGCTTTCTACATGTGAACATGTAGTGGGTGTGGTCTGACTGTGGTGGGTGTGGTCTGAAACATGTGGGCGTGGTCTTAATGCAGTGAGTGGGTGTGGTCTGTATCTAATGGGTGTGGTCTGAATATAGTAAATGTGGTCTGGACATAGTGGGTGATGTCTTAATGCAATGAGTGGGTGTGGTCTGAAACATGTGGGTGTGGTCTAATGCAGTGAGTGGGTGTGCCGGGAATGCAGTGGGTGTGGTCTAATCTGAGCGATATAATAGCTCAATAGCACATCAACCCACATCAACACATCCAAACAATCCAAAACAAAATGCATCTGTTCTGTTCTACACGTGAAGCCATGTCTCTCTCTGGTGTGGAGGTCACGGGGTCAGTGGTCCTAAAGGGAACATCCTGTCAGATCTTCGTGTCTAAAACTTCCCCTCAGAAATTCACATTCCATCACAGTGTTCCTACTGGCTGACTTCATTAATTACACGCCGTCACTCCAGCAGAACCGTGAGTCCTAACGACAGGCCTGTAATTAGCTTAATTAATTACAGATTAACCCACGCTGCAGCGCTAATGCCTTCTTTCTGTCAGGGACTGGCCTCCTCCAGACGCAGCGCTGGGAACGGCTCACCTTCACCGATCAGGAGCGCGTCTGAGGGATCATGGGAACGGGCCGGTTCTCAGCCCTCCCACACGGCCTCGTGTTTTGATATCTTCACTCGACCACGGAGACTCCAATCCGTTCCGCCAGCAGCACAGAAAACTACCTGCTGAAGTCCGTGAGCGCATGTGACCCGCAGTTATCAGTTAGCTAGAATCACAAACTACAGCCCTGCGAACAAACCCAAGATCAGCTCACTGGAGAAGAAGAACCGCCGCTGCGGGAAGACACTGAGGAGAAAACATGAACAAAGTCTGAGGAATATGAACCGTGATCAGCTGTGACGTGTGCTTCCAGACATCGCATGAAAACATTTCTGAAGACAGTCTGAGTGCTGTTTGCACGTGTGAGATCAGATGAACACTAACAAACAAACACCTCAAGAGTCGAGCTCATCAGAACTGAATCCAGAGGCGATCCAATTAAAACTCAGTTCCTGAATTTGATTTAGCAAAGCGGATGCAGATTTGCAATTTGAATGAATGAAGAAACAACTGAATGAATGAACTAGAAACAAAGTCTGACAAAGTCTTCTTTGAACAAGACTATTATGTATGATGGTATATGGAAGAGCAGAATGCATCACCTGTGTTGACTTTCTTCAAACTGTAATTCAGTAAGTTATTCTTTCCTGTCATACTAATTCCCTTCCTGTGCGTCGTGGCTAATTCAATAATTCAATCCATATTTCATTATTTAATTCTTCAGTTCTGAATTTCTCAACAGACGTGTCTGACCGCAGCCGGTTAGTTGGTTGTCACTGTATCGAGTCAGAGCAACGGCTGAGAAACCTCGACTGGACACTGAATGTTTGAGAGCCACTGCACCTCCGTGGGAAATGAATCCTCTATCCTGGGAATTAAATGACATCCAGCAGCTGAGAGGAAAGATCAGAGTTTTCCAGCTGTGATCTTGCCAGTGCTGAGAGAGAGATACAGAGCAAAACCTGTTTTTCTGTGGTTTTAATTCCCTTGCAATTCAAAATCTATTCTGTCATGCCAGTTGTGCTGTCAGAACATCTCTGAGACATTCAAACTCCACTAAATCAGCTAATGAGCCGTCGTTTGGACTCTCGTTCACTCGCTCTGCATCTCACAAACGTTTCCTGAAGCGCCAGATTCTTAAACGTCTGATCAAACGCAGTGTTTTTTCCAAAGGCCTCCACTAATAGACGAGCAAATCTCACACACATGCTGGAACACAGAGAGAACGGACTCCTGCCACCTGCTGCATCTGCACGTCCAAAAAACCAAATGATGCAACGGCTCTGGTTTTACGAGAGTCGTGCGAGTTTACAACGATCTGTTGAAGAAAGAAATGCCACCCAAAGCAGCAGCGCAGGTCAGAGCGTGATGTGTGTCTGCAGGCCGGAGACGAGACGTCAACCCACATCAGTTCTGACTCAATGAACAGATTAAAGCAGGCAAAGGTGAACGAGAGAGCAAAAAACACAACAGCAAGAAAGATGAGGGTCTAAAGACGCTGGTCCACTATGAGCAGAGAAAAGACCACTGGAGCTTCCAAACATGACCAAACGGACTACATCACTACATCACAGGCAATGTTCACGAGTCTCACTACATATCTGAATCATGTGATTTTAATAAAACACACAACTAATCAAATTCATAGCAGTCAGATGACACCAGCTGAAGTTGGAGAGAGCGGCAGGTTTGAGGAGAGCGGAGCAGGAGTGTGTTTATATGACGGATGGAGCAGAGGCTGTGGGAGCTGTTAGAGATCAGAGCTAGTGGACTCACAGCAGCCCGGAGCCCCACAGCCGTCCAGCCGGAGATCCGGTTTCAGGCCGGGGTGTTTGTGAGGCGATCAAAGCCGCGTCAGGCCCGATCCACCTGCTGTCATTATTCTCCTGCCTCAAACACGGAGCGACGCAGCCCAGCTGCAGCTCGGACGCTCTCATGAAGCTGATGCAGCTCTGCTAACAGGAGAAACACACCGCACTCAATGCATTCACAATCTCAGTCGATCTGTTGAAACAAACATTAAAGGTGGCTTTGTTTTGCTGTTCCCATGACTCCAAACGCAGCTCTCCGCCGAACATCTTCTGCATTCGCTGCGATCGACCCCTGCGTTTGATTAAATGTAGCATTTTGAAATCCCAGAGTTCTGAGAAAGACATAAATCAAACTCTCACAGCTGCATGAGCGCCTGAGGAGAACACATGCGCCCCCCGCTCCGTCTCGCGCTCTTTTTCTATCATCATAGAGCTCGACTCGCCTCGCGGTTCCCTGGGGACGAAAAGAGAGAGTCGGAGACAGAGAGAGAGACACCTGCAGCCCTCAGCTCGCACTGCACACCCATAAAATACCCAACATCCCCCACTGCACTAATCCACACGCCACCAAACTCCTGCAGCCAGATGTGTAACGAGAGCGCCGCACACTACCGCAAGCGCACTGCTCTAGCCATGCCTGCAGTATACATCTTCAGTATGCATGGCATGGAATTAGAGGCCTGCAAGCTCGACACGCTGAGTCCATTCGGGCCGGGCTCGGGCCATTTTATTTATTTTTTTACAGGTCGGGCTCATTTAGCTTCTCTCCTTTTATTGTGCCCATATACGTGCAGAGCACACATATGCTACTGTATGAAATATTGTTATATTGATTATATTATAAATATTATACATCGCCTATGCAATACGCAACACATATACACACGCATTAGCATACAGGTGACAGCTGACCATGCAGAGCATCAGGGAGACGTTGGAGCGTGGGGAGTTACTAAAAGTTCCCAATGCTTCGCGAAAACTGCATTTTGGAAGAGTCTTGATTTGATTACCACAGCAAACAGTGAGCCAACTGGTCATGTGCAGTGCAGAATCTGCAAACATATCTATCGAACACATGACAGCAAAAAACGCACGCAGTAGGCTAAAGCGTGCCGCAAAGCCCCAGCAAAAGCAACCTTGAATGTGTCGGGGGGAAATAGTAAGGAAATATTTGAATTATTTATTAATAAATTGGTGTTTTCTGAGTCCGTGTCGCAAAGATGAAGACGACGATCCTGATTCGTCCTCTCCTCATCGGACGCGCCTTTACAGAGAAATGCATTTTTACAGATTTTTATAAAATACGGCATATTTTAAGTTGTTTCCAATGCAAGTGATCGCGCCGGCGCCTAGCTCTCCACACAAACAATTAGATACGCGTCTAACAGCGCACATTTATATAGGTTAAACATGTAAACTAACATTGTGATAGGCTTGAACTGTTTTATCTATAGATTTTATTTTAGGCAAGTCGTGATGATTCGAATGATCAGCTCACTGTCTGCTGCTGGCCGCTTGGTCGTTACTTTAAAAAAACTAAAACTTACATTTAACGAACAAAAAAATGCTCCAAACGTTTTTCTAAATTAACTTCATAAAGAAAACAATGCTTCGGGAAAAGCTGCATTTTGGGAGAGTTTTGATTTGATTACCACGGCAAACAGTGAGCCAACTGGTCATGTGCAGTGCAGAATCTGCAAACATATCTATCGAACACATGACAGCAAAAAACGCACGCAGTAGGCTAAAGCGTGCCGCAAAGCCCCAGCAAAAGCAACCTTGAATGTGTCGGGGGGAAATAGTAAGGAAATATTTGAATTATTTATTAATAAATTGGTGTTTTCTGAGTCCGTGTCGCAAAGATGAAGACGACGATCCTGATAGCGTGGGGAGTTACTAAAAGTTCCCAATGCTTCGCGAAAACTGCATTTTGGAAGAGTCTTGATTTGATTACCACAGCAAACAGTGAGCCAACTGGTCATGTGCAGTGCAGAATCTGCAAACATATCTATCGAACACATGACAGCAAAAAACGCACGCAGTAGGCTAAAGCGTGCCGCAAAGCCCCAGCAAAAGTAATTACCTTGAATGTGTCGGGGGGAAATAATGAGATATTTGAATTATTTATTAATAAATTAGTGTTTTCTGAGTCCGTGTCGCAAAGATGAAGACGACGATCCTGATTCGTCCTCTCCTCATCGGACGCGCCTTTACAGAGAAATGCATTTTTACAGATTTTTATAAAATACGGCATATTTTAAGTTGTTTCCAATGCAAGTGATCGCGCCGGCGCCTAGCTCTCCACACAAACAATTAGATACGCGTCTAACAGCGCACATTTATATAGGTTAAACATGTAAACTAACATTGTGATAGGCTTGAACTGTTTTATCTATAGATTTTATTTTAGGCAAGTCGTGATGATTCGAATGATCAGCTCACTGTCTGCTGCTGGCCGCTTGGTCGTTACTTTAAAAAAACTAAAACTTACATTTAACGAACAAAAAAATGCTCCAAACGTTTTTCTAAATTAACTTCATAAAGAAAACAAAACGAAAAATAATCACTTTGACATTACATACAAAACTGAACTATTTTAATATAGCTGAAACAATAGTATAAGCTGTTTTGGGAGAAGGGGGGGGGGAGACGGGCTCGGGTCGGACTCGGGCCAAGAACTCTGATGAGCTGTCGGACACGGGTCGGGCCAGGGCCTATATTTGAGGCCCGTGCAGGGCTCTACATGGAATCCTCACAGTAAACGACAGCGCACACTGCGTGACATATTGTATCCCACAATGCAATGCAATGTGACAAAAGGTTCTGTAAGGCACTTCTGCTCAACTGAGTTGGAGCTCAGAAACCCACTGCAGAATGACTGAGAGGTACAGACCATTTCTGATTGGCTGCTGCTCGGTCTAGTTCTAGTCACAGATAGAGATGTGATTTCTCACCTAATAAAATCAAACCACAAGATACAAGCGCATGCATTATCAAGATGATAACTGGAGGATTTAAACATGCAGCACAATGAGGTCGTGACGCGAGCAGCACACTACTGATTAAAATTGCTGTATTGTTATGCTGCGTCGTGTACTGAAAAGCAGGCAAACTAAATCACTGCATTCATTCGTCACTCATAACATCAGAACAGACACGAGAGCGGTCCGCCGTGCAGCGAAGGGTTAATGCTCAGCGTAAAATCACTGTATGTCCATAAAAGATCCGTTTCAAAGCCACGCGGCCGGGATCCTTTTGTGATAAATCCAACGCCTTTAATTGCCTGTAATTTATTAGTGTGTTCCAACCTCAGGCTCATTAAACAGAAACATATTGGTCTGTGACTACGGGAGTTTAACAAGTACAGAACTCCCATTTTCTAAGTAAATTGGAATTTCTTTTTAATTCACTGGTAAACAATCGAATGGAAAGCAGATGTAGCGCAGCGAAGCCGAGGCCCATCCTAATGCCGACTGCGCGAGCCAGAGATGCAGATGGGCCTGGGAATTATTTAAATGTCATTTCAAGGTAATTAAACGTTACAGTTTGAAGAACGCTTTGAGGTTCAAGTGCTCAGGAAAGGAGGAAAGTGAGATAAAGATGCAAGAAAAGAGTGAGAGTGGGAACGCTTCCAAGCACATCTGGGTCTCCGGGACCGCGGTTCTCGAGTTCAGCGCGAGATTGTGAAAAAGATTATTATGGAATTCATAAAATACATGTCGAACGCTTAGAAATATTACTGGGCAGATTAAAGGCGAACGCTGCTATATAACTATTATAAAGCATCTCTTGAAGTATTGGAGCGACACCCACAGAAACGCTCCTCTGGATGTGACCATATCAGCAGATCTCGCTCACATCATGCAAACATATCTGAGACAGAATCACGCCGCTGACCAACTACAACCAAGCATTCAACTGATGAACTTCCTCTAAACAAACATGATGACATGTTCCTGTGCTGCTTCAGTCACATATAAACACTCCTGAGAGCAGAGTCTGACAACACACACACACAACCATTTAAGATGTCAAACTCAAGCTGAAATCCCTCCTAACAGACAAACTATGAGCACACGTCAGCAGAGAATGACTGAGTTTCTCTAACACACCATCATCGACTGACTCGTCACTCAGGAGTCCAGGTGTGATCGGTCTAGTTCACCGGAGCACTCTCTTTCTTTGATATCGGGAAGAATACCGTGAACCAAACAACACTGGACCCCACTGACTTTCACTATTTGATCAAAAAACACAAAATATCTTCATTTCAAGGAAGAATGAAAGTCGTGCAGGTTTGAATGCCATGAGGGCGAGTGAACGACGACAGAATGATCCTGTTCGGACTGCAGCAGCTTTAGCGACGAGAGATTCTTGAATGTGGTGTATATAAAAGCATCTGTCAGATGCACAAACGTAAATGAGAGAGACTCATGCGATGAGTTTCACACTAAACGAATGTGAAGCCGACACAAACACTGCAGTGGGAGGAGAGGAGCGATCAGCGGGATTCTGAGAAGAATCTCTTCCCCCTCTTTAATGATTCTGCTGTTTTCCCTTCAAATCAGACTTCAATATCTCAAATATGTCTAATTTTTATGAGAGTCTGCTCTTCTGAAACAGTCCAACATGGTGAATCACCCATCGGACGCTCATACTAAACACACACACAAAGACTGATGCATTCTGGGATCATCTGTGGAGGACACGTGATGCTGCCACAACTTACTCACCTATCTCTCAAACTAGGAGTCTGGCAGGATCTCAACACAGATGAACTCTGAAGTCTAAAGCTAAAAAAATCGGAGTCTATGAATCAGATTTCTATGAAATCTGTCGACTCAAATCTTCTGCAGACGGTAAATCGGGGGAAATCGTGTAGTGTATTCCAGCCACGAGTTGTTCTGTTTCTTCTGGTGTTTATTTGCTGCTGTAACTTGTAGTAAAGAGGAAGAGATGGTCGGTTCACATGAGGCTACAGTAATATGTTAATGTTTGAATCGCTTATTGTGATTATTGGATGGCAGGAGAAACAAATAATGTTCTCAAACAACATCACCTGAAATCCGATCTTAGCATTTATGAATCAAATATGAGTCCTCTGAACGCTACAGCTGCCCTACAGTCACTGTGAACGGATATGAATGACTGTCTTCGTTAAGCCTCGAAGGACTGAGTTGCTGCATACAGCAGAATTATGCTGACTAAATGCCAGAGGACGACGAGCTCCTCCAGACGAGTCTGTCTTCTCTACCTAAACATCCTATTGAGGTTTTCCTCCAGCTGCTCACTGGCGGTTAAAAGACATGCAGGCATGTTTCATCAGGGGTTTAAACATTCAAGACACCGACACACACACAGACAAAATCACGAGTGACTGAAAATGTTCCCTTTGTAGACGACTCGGCAGGGTTTGACCAGAGTGTAGTGTCGTCTCACCGGGGTTGTGAGCGTGCTCCTGCTGCGGGAGCTGCAGTGAGATCTGCAGGAGATCAGGAGACAGGAGAGACGCCGGCTTACGGATCCCACTCAACCAGCGGCTCGTGTGAAGATCTGTGGTGTCAGACGGACCCTGAACCAGAGGAACCAGGTGATCCTTCTGCCCCTCACACACACCTGCACACACACACACACACACACACACACATGCAGTGAAACATTAATAACCTGCATTATTTCCCTTTTGAATCACAACGAACATTCAGATCTGTTCAACACATTACAAGGTTAAAGGTCACATGATTTTCTGACTGAATCACAAACTTATTAATGAGCTTGACGAGATCATTGATTTTCTCAGATACGCTGCATATAAATGCAAGATTTTCTATTTTAACCACTGAGTTTAACCACATTTAAAGGGGTCCTATTATGCTCTATTACAAAAATTTGTTTTGACTCATACTAGTTTTGACTCATACTATATTTGTTTTGATTCGTCGATATTTGATATCACAAATCCCGAAAAATATGCGTTGTAGTCCAAACGAGTCGTTCGTTGTAGTTTTTGAAAAGTGATTTCTGTTAAATAAAATATCTCCTTTTGAAGTGGACTTTGAGCTTTGTAACTTTGCAGATCGTTTTTATGCTCAAACAGCAACATTACAGACTAACTAAAGTTGAAAAAGTGAAAAAGCATAATAGGACCCCTTTAAAAAAATATATAACTTACTATAGTTTACTATGAAGATTTTTTATTTTACACTGTCTTTTTACATTGTACTAAAAACAGTAAAGTGTCTGTTATGCTGTACAGAATCATCAGAGATGTTTGAGAAGTAAATCACTGAGACTCAAGGGAACTAAATCCAGGGAATGTGCCATAAAAACACAAGCAATACACCAAACACAGGCTCACTTGTGCTGTGCGTGAAAACAGGATTGTGCTGTTATGAACAAAGGCTTTGAGCATGCAAGTGTGTGTGTGTGTGTGCTTGTTTGTGAGTCTGTGTGTGTTTGTGAGTCTGTGTGTGTGTGACAGAGAGAGTATGAGCATGTGTGTGTGTGAGAGAGAGAGTATGAGCGTGTGTGTGTGAGAGAGAGAGTATGAGCATGTGTGTGTGTGTGTGTGTGTGTGAGAGAGAGTATGAGCGTGTGTGTGTGTGAGAGAGAGTATGAGCATGTGTGCGTGTGTGTGTGTGTGTGTGTGTGTGTGTGTGTGAGAGAGAGAGAGTATGAGCGTGTGTGTGTGTGCGTACGTGTGTATGAGTGTGTGTGTGTGTGTGTGTGTGTCAGACGGGCAGATGTGTGCAGCTGCTCTCACCCGGTGTTCTGGCACACACTTTCACAGCTCCAAGAGTCCCAGAAACACACAGCAGCGCCGGCCGCACACACACCTTCAGCTCTACACGCTGAACACACACCTCCAGCACGGGAGCGCTACACACCGGCTTCACACCTGCTGAAACACACACCAGTCAGTCACATCATCATGTGTTTGTTCGTTCAGTAATCTGGGCCATCACAGATGTATGATAGGAGTTCAGTCACAAAACACATTTACATGACAAACACTCATTCATGTTTATTACATTCAAACAATACTAATATATCTCTAGTGCTGTGTGTGTGTGTGTGTTGCCCTTAGGGTGTTTGAAGGGGTGTGTGACCCCAGTGACCTCCAGCTGTTTGCTTGTGCACCTCTGCACCTGTGCGCTCACACACACACACACACATTCCAAATGTGCTCATATGTGCACAACCTCAAATTCTGCCTGCTGCTTCTACTGGTGTGTGTGTGCGTGGGTTGGGGTGTGGGGGTGTGTGTGTGTGTGTTAGGTGTGTTTATATGAGGCTTCTGCATTCTGGAAAGTGTAATTTTAGCATGCGGCACATTCTGTTCCTGATGGTGAGAACAGTGTGAAGAAGAGAAGAGGAGAGGAGAGAGGAGAGAGGGGAGGGGAGAGGAGAGGAGAGGAGAGGAGAGGAGAGAAGAGAAGAGAAGAGAAGAGAAGAGAAGAGAAGAGAAGAGAAGAGAAGAGAAGAGAAGAGAAGAGAAGAGAAGAGAAGAGAAGAGAGGTGTTTGCTGAATGAAGGGCAGCTGTAGCACAGTTAGTGTTTGACCGCAGCTAATGTGACGCGCACACACACACACACACACACACACGGCTGTTTCTCCATGAATGTGTCTCATATCAGACGGATTCCTCTGCTGGATGTCACGGACACACACAAGGACAACACACTCCATCAGCACAAGGACACACGAGTGTGATGTGATCAAACAGACGCTTCTCACTGGAGTTCACTGCAGTCGTTATGAAACACCTCCATGAAGACACACACACACACCTCAGCACTCGACACACTCAAGGAGTTTCAAAGGCACACGTGAACATGCAGGTACCTGGAGTTTTGTAGGCGTGGCTAATGAGGCTGTCGCTGATGCTGCTGCAGGCTCCGCCTCCCACACTGTGTGTCCAGCTGCGATACATGCACTGCAGCAGCAGCACCTGCGCACGCGTCGCCTGCACACACACCTGCGGGAGCTCGAACACACACTCACACACCGGGACTGAAGGCGTCCTCCCCCTGACAGACTCACAGATCAAATACATCATCACACCCACACACTTCATCATAGTGAAACTCGGAAAACACTTTCCCTGTCTGTATGAACATGAGGGATTGTTAATGGAGTCGCTGCACATATAGAGCGTGTCACATCAGTCACTGTGAGACAGCAGACTGTCAAACTGAAACTCAACTCATGGCTCTTTAAATAACATGATAATGAACAACTATTACTAGAGCAGATCACGCATTCAAACACTGAACTGAGTAAATAAAGCCACAGCTCACATCCAGATCATTCACTAAACTTTCTATTTAATCACTCGAATGAAACAGACTTTAATGAATAGATGTTTGTTCTTCATAACATTCACAAATGTCTTCTTGATTCTGTATCGACTGGAAACACTGTTTGGTTACACAACGCTCTTTAATATGATATAAATCTCTGTAACACTCTATAATGAAATATTAAGCTGTGTAATATCTGCAGTGTGACAGCGATTCTGTTCAATATCTCTGTGCTCATACAACAGAAGCTCTGCGGTGAAAGTAGCACAGCGACGTCTCCAGCTGAGAGCAGTCAGTGTGTGTGGGAGCCCAGTGCTCTCTGGGTAATGAGTCTGTGTCTCTGATCAGCTCTGACGGGGAGAAGCGCTCCTCCTCGGGCACCTCTGCAAACACTTAACCGCTCTCATCCTGGCTTTGTAGTGCTTCTGGGTGGCTCGGCGCGTAACGGCTGACGTTCAGCAGAGATCGCCTAGCTGCAGCTGTGCCAGCGCACGGATTGAGACGGGGTCAGAGGTCAGGGGCAGATCTGGATTCACGGGAGTCTCGAGCGCCGCAGACGGGAAACACACCAGCACATGCCCAGCAAATGTTCGCCACACACACTGGCACGTCATGAAAGCTGGCGCGACTCGCTTCATTTCTGTGTTTTTGGGGAAAGCGATCTTAGCGACGCACCATCTGCACCTGTTTTTATTAATAAATAGACACGCTCAAACACAGCAAACAGCACCGCTAATCAGAAACAGACTCACACCAGCCGCTGATACACATGTGACACTCACACACAAACTCACAAACACACACACACACAATCACACACACACACAGTCATAAAACACGAGCCCAATTATACAAATGTCATTATTCAGGGACCCAAACACATCGGGGTGGAAAAGGTGACAAACCGCCACAGGAGGGTCAGACGGCACTGATGTTTTAATGGAGCACAGCCAATGTGAATATACAATAATAATTATAATAATGATAAATAAAAAATTTAATAAATATATTACTATAGTAATAATAAACCTGAGCATCTCTGAGACACTGAAAACACTGGATCATGAGCTGCTGGTGTTTAAATGAATACAGAGCTGCGCTTCAACCACTGAAGAAAGGAGCTTTTTCTGACAACACTAAAGTTGTGACTCAATTCACTACCCATGACTCCTCACAGACCTCACAAAAACTCATCGAATCTTCACGAATCAACTGTTCACTGAAAGGCTTCAATCCCTGACGGTGTGTGTTGAACAGCTCTGATGTCTCGTCCTGTAACACACACTCAGACTCAGTGACCCTCCATCAGTGAGACGTTCATCTGAGCAGCAGCACATTCTGACTGATGACAAGAGCATGATGGGATGTCTGCTGTGTAGGTCAGAAAACAACAGCACAGCGTTTCATTTACACAGAACACTCTGAACGCAACGCTAGCGTGTGTGAGTGTGTCCCGCGAACCCCTTCATCCCCGGCGCTGAGGAGCTGAGCGCAGCAGTGTGTGTGATGTGGCCTTGATCACTGACGGCGGTCGAGCTCTGCGCTCCTCATGTGTGCGCTGTAACAGGTTTAGCAGGCAGCGCTGCTGCGTCTCATTACTGCGCCTCTCACACACACTAAACTCACGCTCAACCCGCCGGGCTCCGGGGAGTTCTGTAAATGAAGGGTGATCGGTACCGTGTGAGCAGCCTCACCTCC
>NW_015505366.1:1338232-1340866 GCF_001515645.1 Sinocyclocheilus grahami
AGTGAGTGAGAGAGAGAGAGAGAGAGAGAGTGAGTGAGAGAGAGACAGACATTCTAGAGCCACCCAAAAGTGCTCTTGCCTTTTTCATTCTTCTTTCACAAAGTGGAAAACAGTCACTGTTATTTGTGCAAAAATATCCAGTCTAGGGGTGCTGCAGAATTACACTCTCATAGTACTTCTGCATCAGCGTGCGAGAACGCAACCAAACACTGTGAACATCCTTCAGTGGTGGTATTTCAATAAAAAACAGGGTGTCTACAGATATGAACAAGTTAAATTCAAGACTTTTTAAGACCAAACCTGTGATGGAAATACACAGTATATTACACACGAATATGTAATATTTAATGTGTTTAGCATAAAAAGAAAACAAAATATCATCACTGTCAAAAATGCTATTTATTATTATGATATACAGTGAAGTTTTCACATCAGCAGACAATATCCCACAGAAGCACCGCGTCACCGAGAGTGTAAACGATTAATATTTTCATCAGTGTTCTGTCAGCTTTACATACTTAAATCTGCACGTTTTTAATATTTACCTTTATAAAGGCCAATATTTTTTAACCTTATTAAATGTATGCATCATCTTTCAAATCAAATTATTACAATTGATCAAGAAATTCAATATACACCACAGGGCTGTTACCAAATTAAATAGCGTACACTGCAAAATTACAGCTGCAATAAATAATGTTATGAGATTAATGTTTTAAATAAAATCTTGAATATACAAATAAGAAATGTTGGGGGAAAGTTCATACTTTTAAACATGAGAGTAATCCGGCAGTAGGTCAAACGATTCCTTCATTCAGAAACCAGCTCGAGAATCTGCAATACTTGCTCTGATCTTCGTTTGGAACTATTTTCGTTGGTGAAATAGAACAAAACGGTCAATATTGTGTCCTCAGTATGTTTGTTCTGTGTGCCGTTACGATTTGATTTGAAGTCTCACACAGAGCCACAGTGATGCCAGAAATACGCTATCCATCATCAATCGCTGTTTAAGCTGAATGAAATAAAATCGTTTCGATGCGTCACTACTTATTTTGTCCCTTAAGTTTTAATCGGGCTATTTGTCCCGTCAGGCAAGTAAAATTCTCAAGCCATTTTTCATTAGCCCTGCATTAAGCCGTTTAAAGCAGCTGGTCAGACTGCATTCTGCTGCCGCAATCCTCTCTGGTGACGTGGTGACTACTGCTAATATTCTGAATAAACTCCATCTTATAACTGACACCTAATTAAGCGAGACTAGCGCAGGAAGAGCAGCGTGACAGGTGGAGGTGAGCGAGAGGACAGCGGTTATCAGTGTGTCGCTCTGAACACCTCCTCAGGCTGACAGAGAGAGAGAGAGAGAGAGAGAGAGTACCTCTGCTGCTGTTCTCCATCGTGTACAGATAATCCATGTAGAACGCACCGTAGCGCTGCAGCCCCGTGTTCTCCGTGTACGTCTCCTGCGAACACAAGCAGAGCAGAACCGTGTTCAGTGACAGGATCACACACCGCACCTCCGGACCTTCACTAACCACAGACGATCAGCAACAGAACAAAACCCTGAGGATGCTTCTACACACAAATACACCGCACAGTCTATCAGCATCTGCATTACTGCAACTGTGTTTATGATTAGATCTACATTATGAGGCCAAGTCAAGTCACCTTTATTTATACAGCGCTTTATACAATACTGATTGTGTCAGCTTTACAGAGTCTAACAGGAAAATAGTGTCGTCAATAACGCAAGACGACGATAAAAGAGTCATTTTCCAGCTTAAGTCAGTTCATTCCAAGTTCAGCTCTCTTCTAGTGTCTGTGCAATCAGTCAAGCGTCCCCAGCTAAACATGACAAAGAAACCAAAACTCCATCAGTGACAGAATGGAGAAAACACTTTGGGAGAAACCAGGCTCAGTCGGGGGCCAGAAAACAGAAACACCACAAGCTGCTTTGATAGAAAATGTTTACATTGACTTTCATAATTCAATCATCTGGCAGAAGCTTTTATCCAAAGTGACGTACAGTACTGCAGTACTACTGGCGCTACAGGAATGATAAAAGAGCATTCATAGAGTGTTCCTGCAGCTCAAACAGCACAGCATCACGCTAGCAACAGCAAGCTCATGGGTTCGATTCCTAAAGGGATGAATGAACTGATGATGTACACCTCGAATCCTGTTCAAGTCGCTGAATAAAGCTCAAAACTGAAAAACGTTTTTAAAAAAGGCGTGACATGGCTGTGAGTTTCAATCTAGCCTATTATGCTAGTCTACATAAAGCGCTGAGCTTCAAAACTGACAACTAATATGATTCAATAAACTCAACCTATCAAGAGAACATTCAGTCTTCATTAGCTCTGGATATCAGACATTGGATTTAGACTCTTATATATATATATTCTGACAGGAGATCTAACAAAACAACTGGTTCAGACAACTCACTCACTCACTCACTCACTCACACACTCTCTCACTCACACTCACACTCACTCTCTCACTCACACTCACACTCACACACTCACTCTCTCACTCACACTCACACACTCTCTCACTCACACTCACACTCACTCACACACTCACTCACTCTCTCACTCACACTCACACACTCTCTCACTCACACTCACACACTCTCTCACT
>NW_015505366.1:1340998-1341446 GCF_001515645.1 Sinocyclocheilus grahami
CTCACACTCACTCACTCACACACTCACTCACACTCACACTCTCTCACTCACACTCACACACTCTCACTCACACTCACACTCTCTCTCACTCACACTCACACTCACACACTCTCTCACTCTCACTCTCACACACTCACACTCACACTCTCTCTCACTCACACACTCTCACACTCACACACTCACACACTCACACACTCTTGACTTGACACACACACACACACTCACACTCACACACACACACACACACTCACACACTCACACCCTCACACACTCACACACACACACACTCTCTCACACACTCACACTCACACACTCACACTCACACACTCACTCTCTCACTCACACTCACACTCTCTCACTCACACTCACACTCTCTCACTCACACACTCTCTCTCTCTCACTCACACACTCTCTCTCTCACTCACACACTCTCTCTCTCTCACTCACA
>NW_015505366.1:1341561-1341778 GCF_001515645.1 Sinocyclocheilus grahami
CTCACACACTCTCTCACTCACACTCACACACTCTCTCACTCACACTCACACACTCTCTCACTCACACACACTCTCTCACACACTCGCACACTCTCTCACTCACTCGCTCACTCTCTCACACACTCTCGCTCACACTCACACACTCTCTCGCTCACACTCACACACTCTCTCTCTCACACACACACACTCACTCACTCACACTCTCACACTCTCTCTC
>NW_015505366.1:1341891-1344086 GCF_001515645.1 Sinocyclocheilus grahami
CTCACGCCCACGCACACACACACACACTCTCACTCACACTCACTCACTCACACACACTCTCACTCACACTCACACACTCTCACACTCTCACACTCTCTCACTCTCACACTCTCTCACACTCTCACACTCTCACACTCTCACACACTCACACTCACACACTCACACTCTCTCACACACACTCACACTCTCTCACTCACACCCTCTCTCACTCACACACTCTCTCACTCACACTCTCTCACTCACACTCACACTCTCTCACTCACACTCACACTCTCTCACTCACACTCACACTCTCTCACTCACACTCACACTCTCTCACTCACACTCACACTCTCTCACTCACACTCACACTCTCTCACTCACACTCACACTCTCTCACTCACACTCACACTCTCTCACTCACACTCACACTCTCTCACTCACACTCACACTCTCTCACTCACACTCACACTCTCTCACTCACACTCACACTCTCTCACTCACACTCACACTCTCTCACTCACACTCACACTCTCTCACTCACACTCACACTCTCTCACTCACACTCACACTCACACACTCACACACTCACTCACACACAGATGTCTGTAGTCGTACCCTGTGCAGGTTTCCATCCAGTATGAATTCTGCTCGGACTCCGTTGTTCTCCGGGCTGCGGTAGTCGAACAGCGAGTTGGTCAGATACGTCATGCCCTTAACGCTCAGCGTGTCTCCGCAGCGGAAGAACACGGCATCCTGCGGTAGCAAAAATGCACTCAACATCACCACACAATGAGGATGGATGCACGTGTGTGTGTGTCTGTGTGTGTACTGTGTATTTGTGTGTGTGAGTGAGTGTGTATATATGTGTGTGATTGAGTGTATATATGTGTGTGTGTGTGTGTGTGTGTATTACCTCCTCTCTTCTGTTCCTGTTCTCTTCAAAATCACGAACCCCCATAATGCCCTTCAGACACACAGCACGACAGCCCACGACTCCAACCTGACAGTCGAAGAAGGGCTCGCCCATCATCAGCGCCTGGAACACACGAGCAGACGTCAGTGATGCAGGAGGAGGTCTGGGAGCTAGCGACGGACTCCAGTGTTTCCCTCACCTCCACCGTGATTCCCTCCTGCTCCACACTGAGGACCTCACGAGACTTCAGCTTCTGTGGACTGTAGTAACTGCTCTCAGAGCAGCTCTCTGTCAGCTACACAGACCAGACAACACAGACTCATGAAAACTACACTGATTCAATCAATAACAGTCTCAAGAAACTGGGATGCCATACATTGTTTTCCAATATATGCTAGGAACTTTCCCAGTTTATCCCGCACTCATAAATCCAGTCTAAGACCATCTAAAGAAGCTCTAATCGCTTGAAGCTTTTCTAGTAAGTCTGCTGATGGAGAACTATTATATACTTTATACATCTCCAATGCCACAGGCTCCACAGCTCAAGATTCACCATTCTTTAAAGTTTTTCAAATATCAAATAATTACAGGGGTTAAAGCAAAAATAATCTTGAGCCTGAACTTTTTTCCGGGGGTTGGGGGGGCGGACACATACACAGGGTTACTTGGCCAAAAAAAAAAAAAAAAAAGACCATTATTTGAAAATGATTTTCCTTGAAACTAACTAGTAACATATCTGCCCTTGCTGTAGCCCTTGACAGGTTCAGACTACAGATTATGGTGGATATCTGAAACAGCAATACCAGGAAAGGTTACTCACTATAATGCAAACACATGTAACATTTAGATGCTTCTGATATCAAGTTGACCTACAATCAAGAAATAATAGTAAATTAAATACTATGAAATTAATATAAAATAGGAAATATACAAAGACAGTTTACTACAGAAAACTACAGTTCAGTTCAATTAACAACAACAGAAACATTAAAATGGTCCAAGAACTGGTAACTTAAACAGGGTTCGTACAGACACTGCAAAATACAATTCCAGGACTTTCAAGGACTTTCCAAGCACTACTTAAAAAAATATTGTTATTGTCTTTCGAATTCTAATATATAAACTAATAAAACAAATGGTACAAATAAAGTGCAGCACACGCAAAGAATGCAATGACTGGCAACTTTAACATCTGAAAGGATACTGTGGCAAAGTTATCGCTTTCCTCATTCAAACTGATTTATTTTCCACGAGTATATGATTGACCTGAAGAATGAAAGCTAGGCTATATCATACACTT
>NW_015505366.1:1344215-1362781 GCF_001515645.1 Sinocyclocheilus grahami
GAAAATGATTTTCCTTGAAACTAACTAGTAACATATCTGCCCTTGCTGTAGCCCTTGACAGGTTCAGACTACAGATTATGGTGGATATCTGAAACAGCAATACCAGGAAAGGTTACTCACTATAATGCAAACACATGTAACATTTAGATGCTTCTGATATCAAGTTGACCTACAATCAAGAAATAATAGTAAATTAAATACTATGAAATTAATATAAAATAGGAAATATACAAAGACAGTTTACTACAGAAAACTACAGTTCAGTTCAATTAACAACAACAGAAACATTAAAATGGTCCAAGAACTGGTAACTTAAACAGGGTTCGTACAGACACTGCAAAATACAATTCCAGGACTTTCAAGGACTTTCCAAGCACTACTTAAAAAAATATTGTTATTGTCTTTCGAATTCTAATATATAAACTAATAAAACAAATGGTACAAATAAAGTGCAGCACACGCAAAGAATGCAATGACTGGCAACTTTAACATCTGAAAGGATACTGTGGCAAAGTTATCGCTTTCCTCATTCAAACTGATTTATTTTCCACGAGTATATGATTGACCTGAAGAATGAAAGCTAGGCTATATCATACACTTTATGAGCTTTCTCACGCTCGTAGACACTAGGGCTGTGACAACACACTGAGCTCACGAGACGAGACAAAATACAGATACTTGCTTCACTAGAACGAGACAATGCTTTAATACTTTAATACTATAAAAAAAGAAATATTTGAATGACAAAATATATGTCTTTTAATTACAAAAAGTAGAACAATGCAGTTATATTTTGAAATGTTTTAACAAATCTAGGGCTTAACTAACAATTATTTTGCTAATCAAGTAATCTACTGATTATTTTGACGAATAGAACTAAGTGAAAAAAAGGCTTTAATATGACTATATTTATATATAAAGTAATGATATATAAAGTATGAAAACCAAGTACATGGTTTTATTGAACAACACCGTTAAATACATAATGTAATATGCCTATATTATAACAAACACCTGCAGAGGGCGCCAACGGCCTGGTGATGTTTCACGTGATTCAACGACATTTAAATCCATTTAATTGCAATATTTGGCCACATGCAATGTGAGAAACTTTTATTTTTGAAATCGCGATCTACAATAAATCACATATTTAGAAATATGTTGATGTATTCTCCTGTGTTGGCATAGGTGTATAAATGGCTTAAGTGACAAATTAAGTGAGATACGCACAGTTTCCGCAGATGAACATTAAGCAACCCAAACTCACCGCAGATGCAGAGGAAGAGTTCAGCCCCTTTCACACATACAGTCTTCACTGGTACATTACCCTTAAGAGATCATGTGTGAACAGACCTTTTCAAAACTACGGGTAAATTTGTTCTGCCAATCATATCGTTCTTATGGAGATGACGTGATTACTCTGAGCCGTTTACAAAGCTCCGTTAATTATATAGAAGATAGCTTTTCTATATAGATATGGCACTAGAAGGAAATCTTTGACCATTGCGCCTCGCAGCTTTTTCAGAATGTGCCGCGCTCATCAGCTGCGACTCTGCAGCTGGATACTATTATGCGCGTCTCATGTTTATAGGACCAAAAATGTCTGATTGGCTAGTAATGTTAGTTTGTTTGAGAGTGAAAGCTGTGCTCCTCTCATACATTGGCAGGCGAACTCGGTAGCCGCTTTTCCACCATCGAGCCGAACGGTTCTCTTTGCTCAACCGTTCCATTCCGGGCCAGTCAGCACGGATACGGTTTCATCTTCCACTGTGCTGCTCATAACGCAGCTCTTTGGAATGTAATACAAATGCATCAGTCGTTGCCTTGGTAACGCAAGTGTAACGTAAACCGCGATATGGACGATGATCAGATATTTCTGTTTTTGGGACTCCCTTTTTTATCCGATATTTACTTCGTTAAATAACTGAAAAAAGGACACAACTCTTGATGCGAAAAATAAAATAAACAGAAGGCGACGACGGGTGTAATATCAGTAAGGGCAAATAACAATAATTGGATGCTTGATTAAATAGCGCGCTTCCGCTCAGCCAGCTATGGAGAAACTGGTAGCCACGTAACAGAGTGGCGACGTCACGCACACGCACGCTAAGAGCACGGTTGTCTAACCATGCCGAGAACGGTTTGTAATCGTGCCGCGCCGTACCAGGCTCACGTGGAAATACAACTGGAACCTGACAGTTATTAGAACCGTTCGGCCCGATAGTGGAAAAGCGGCTATTAACTCGAACGTGATATCAACACGTTTTTTTGTGTAGGAGGTAGGCGGACAATCTTATTTTCCCGCAGCTAAACGCGCACGCCGGAGATCTGGCACGGTGCCGGAGAACTTTAAGCCCTGTAATTAGTCCTGCATCAACTTCACAGGTTTCCCACGGATGCTCAGTGGATGACGATTAAGAGAATAAAAGGATTGACTGTAAAATCAGATGAAGTGATTTGAGAAGAACAGACCAGCAAACTCCTGAGCATAAATCCTCAGTCATACCGGCGTGACCTGACAGTAGAACACAAAGAGTTTAATCTGGACTGACAGTGATAGGAAACAGAAAATACAGTATATTCATCATCCACAGCGTGGAGAGCTCCCCGAGATCTGGACCTGGCCAGAGAAGAAGGTGTGGAGCTGCTGACACTGATACACCACTGAAATCACTTGCGACTGATACTGAATACATACTAATCAGTATTTAGTATGAGAATTTGTCTCTGCATTTTCCTGTTTTTATCCTGCTCACCTTAAATGTGACGGAGGCTTTGGTGCAGTAGAAGCCGACAGACACTATGGGGTCTCTGGGTGAGTTCTGCAGGGGCCGGGTGGCTCCAGACTCCTGTGTGTCCGTGTAGAGGCCAGACTCGCCCTCGCCCTCCTCCTCTCCGGTGCTCACGATGGCCGGGACGAAGGACCAGGCCCACGACATCCAGCCTTCATCTTCATCCTCGCCCTGGAAGTACTGACCCGTCAGAGCCGGATCGGACGCGTCCATCAGACCTGCGGCACACGATGAGATCAGCTGCTGTCAGCGCACTGGAATGAGTGTAATCTCACTGCGAGCGTCTTCTCACAGACACTCTGACATGCTTTAATTAAATCTCTCACTCAGCCTCTGTTGCTCCGTTTCTCTCCTGAGAAGCTTCGAGACACACGTGACAGTCTCCAGAGCAATAAACGAATGAAGAGAGAGAGAGACAGAAGGACTGTCTTCACCACAGGTGCTCAAGTTCATCTGATCCAGCGAGTCGACAGCCTCAGAAACAAACCCATTCAAGAGAATGAGACACTCACCAGAGACGCTCTCTCGAAGCGAGCCGCTCTCCTCCTTCTCTGCGTCTCGATGGACGCCCATCTCTCCGTAATACAGCGCGACACCCAGCTCCATCAGCCGGATGAACATGGGCAGCTGCTGGTCCGTCAGAGAGAGCTTCAGACTCTCCACCATCGTGTGAACCTCAACACACACACACACACTGTGACGCACAAGGAGAACACAAACCTCATCCTGACACACCACAGACGCGCCGCTTACTTTAATGACGGCGGGGATTTTGGCGTTGATGTTGTCGTAGGTGAAATGAAGACGAGTTCTGAAGGAGCATTTGTAGAGCAGCGGGTCCTGATAAAACTCGATCTTCCCGCTTGCATTGCGCTTATCCAAACACACGGTGCAGTCGGAAAAATTTATCACCTTCCTCAGGACCAGTTCAGGAGCTACAGAGAGAGAGAGAGAGAGAGAGAGAGAGAGAGACACACACGGACAGAGAGAGAGTGAGTGAATGCTGACGGCAGCAGTTCATCAGGTTTATTAGCTGCTCTTCAGATCGTGACGCAGCGCAGCAGCAGCTGACTCTGAAGAAGCACTTCAAAGGGTCAAAAGTCAACGTGTGTGTCGGACTCTTCAGAGGAGTTTTGTGAACATGTTTATTAGAGCCCGACTGATATGTTTTTTTTGGGCCCGATACCAATATTAGGGAGTAAAAAAAGGACGATATCGATATATCGGCTGATATTCTTTGTGTATATTATAGTACAGTATAGTCAAAAGTTTGGACCCTTTCCCATTCATGTGTCCAAACATTTGACTGGTACTATATATAGAGTACTACAGTATACACATAAACAGAATATATATATACATAAACACATTTTTTGCAATGATCACTCGAATGTGGTGATCAAACACTTATAATGACGTGACAGAGATATGTAGTGGAGGCAGGGCATTTAACAATTCAACAATAAACTTTATTATCCAAAATGAGTCTGACATCAGTGCACTGAACAGTAAAGTTGAATTTTATTCAACTTTAATTCAATTCAATTCCATTCAACTTTATTCCTTTGAAGTTTATTTCACTTCAGAACATTCATTCACGGATTTGCGCTACTGTCTTCACACACAGACGAAACTGCCTGAACAAGAGCTCTCCTTACTGAAGTGAACGTGTTGACTGGTGTTACTGTCTCACGAACGCGCCGGCGGATCTCCACCAGATTCGGGGGAGCCCTTCAGCTCGAGGAGCCTCTCGAATGCCACCCTCCGCGCGTCGGTAGCCCCCCGGGATCGCCAGATCGGTCGGCGCCGGACCGCGAATTTAACCACCCGTAACTCCAGAACCCCGGGGGCTATCGACGCGGGGGTGGTCTCATTCGAAAGCGGGCCTCTAGATGTAGACTTAAGCTGAAGGGATCCCCCAAATTTGGTGTGGATTCGCCACGCCGTTACGGAGATATGGCCGTTCAAAGTTTTAATGGTTTTTCATAGACTTAAGCTTTAAAGCATTTCATCCAGGTCGCCAGTAGCAGACAATGGAGCGCGCACTGCTGGACAAACTAAGTAATTACACCATTTCAAGCATTTTATCTGCGTTATATGTTCTGTAAAAAATAAAATCATATCAGCAGCGTATTAGCCGATACCGATATATCGGCGACAAGCTCATATCAGCCGATAATATCGGCAAAACGATATATCGGTCGGGCTCTAATGTTTATGCAGTTGTTGAAATAATGATTCATTATTGTTGTCTGGCACATGCATTTCATTTGTGTAATTCAAAGGAATATTTATAAAGCAGAACTACAAAATCAACTAAATCCATAAAAGCCCCAGCATACCTGACCCGAGTATAACTAACCTATAAACCTGGCCTAATCAAAAACACCCTCCACTGCCCCTAATGCTCCTACACCCCAAACTAACATTCATTCACATGCTTAAACTGAAACACGTGAACCTGCCGGACTCACCGATGATGTCCATGAAGGCTCGGTCCCACAGATCGTCCACCGTGTAGCACTCTGCAGACGTGATGTTGACCGACAGCACGATGTCATCTTCCACATACTTCAGAATCAGATTATTGACCACGATATTGACATTATTCACCACTCGCCGAATAAGGCTCTGCACATACCCTGCAGACAGCAGGAGGAACAAATCAAACACTTGGACATTCACACTTTATAAACACTTTTTTAAAAATGCAGCACAAGATGCTGAAAAAAAAAAAAAAGAGACATTTGTGTGTGTGTGTGTGTGAGAGTGTGTGAGAGTGAGTGTGTGTGTGTGTGTGTGTGTGAGTGAGTGTGAGAGTGTGTGTGTGTGTGAGAAAGTGTGAGTGTGAGAGTGTGAGAGTGTGTGTGTGTGTGTGAGAAAGTGTGAGTGTGAGAGTGTGTGTGTGTGTGTGTGTGTGTGTGTATGTGTGTGTGTGTGAGTGAGTGTGAGAGTGTGTGTGTGTGTGAGTGAGTGTCCTGCTCAATTTGAGTGAGTGTGCGCGTGTGTGTGTGTGTGTATGTGTGTGTGTGTGAGTGAGTGTGAGAGTGTGTGTGTGTGTGAGTGAGTGTGAGAGTGAGTGTGAGTGAGTGTGCGCGTGTGTGTGTGTGTGTATGTGTGTGTGTGTGAGTGAGTGTGAGAGTGTGAGTGAGTGTGTGAGAGTGTGAGAGTGTGTGAGAGCGAGTGTGCGCGTGTGTGTGTGTGTGTGTGTGAGTGAGTGAGAGTGAGTATACATGCGTGTGAACAGAGCAGCTCACGACCAGAAGCTCCAGTTGAACAGCATCCACGGTCTAAGGTCATTACTCAACAAAGCACCAAAGTACTGAAAACATTACAAACCAGAGTTTCAGCAATAAAATATTAAAATATACAGCAATAAATGGTCATAACCGCAGGTCCAATGGCATTATTCAGCCCTGTTGAACGCTCACAGTCCCACTTCAACTTATAAAACTTTAATGCTTTTTCCTTGTTGTCCAACTCAAATGTTTGTCTTCCTGTGCGAGTGCCGCTGTGTTTTATTAATGAGCTCTGGAGCACTGCGGACCATAATCCGACAAACTCAAAGCCTCACGATCAGGTGAAGAACAAATAAGAGTTTTACAGCAGCAGCGAGCGCCAAAGGGTCCCAGCCGCTGCATCGTCCGCAGTTGTGCTTCATTTCCCATGGGCATCACTCATGTGAGCGTCTGTGTGTGCGGTCGACGCTTACCGCCGTGATGTTTTGTATGCTGGTTTGCATGAGTCAGTCGTGGGTGTGTGTCGAACACGCGGGTCAGCGCCGGGTCTGTGTGTGTGTGTGTGTGTGTGTGTTGCACCTGCATTCACAGTCATAAAGTTAGTGCTCCCTGGATCCAATTTATCCAGCGGAGCAGCCGACTTTCCCTCCGTCCGCCTTCATCTCTCTGTAAACTATTGCTTCAGCTGCACCTGTGCTGCGGCCCGTGGGGACGAAAAACTTCAGTCATTAAATAGCTGGAAAAACCAACTGCTTTATGTGCTACTCGAGCCAAGAGCGGCTCTCAGACTCCACCGGCCTCTTCCTGCCCGCGGAGCGCATCAGCTGCGGTTAGCAACGAGACATAACCATGTTTGGATGCGCAGGAGACAATCACAGAAACAACCAACCTCCTCAGAGCTTCACAAAATCAATGCAACAAACAAAAACACTGACAGCTTGAGTTTAAATCATCTAAATATGAATCTGAATAAAAAGGTGTCGTAATCAGCAGAGACACTTTGCCAGTCACTCAATGTTTTATTCTGATCGTGTTTCGTTACACTGCACCCGCAGTTAGCACAACTAACCCCAGTCTAGGTACGTCAATTACCAGATCGTTTTCATATCTATTATGACATTAAATTCTCTCATATGAGCTGATCCCTGAAAACATGTCAGCGGATGTGGAGGAAGATTTGCGTCCGTTTTCCCTCACAGAGTGGGAACATACTGTAAGGAGTTAAAAGCGTTAAAACAGGGTCTGATTCTGTCATTTTGAATGGCACTGACACTTTCATGCAGCAACCGCTCAAAATCTTGCAGTTTTCTAGCAAATTTTTAGAATTCCAATTAGAATGTAGAATTTTAGAACTCACTAAATGAATAAATGTGTGAAATCACAACCAAAAAATGCATGTAAAGTTAATTACATCCTGAAAGAGGAGTGTGTGTGTGTGTGTGTGTGTGTGTGTCTGTGAATGCGTGAGTCAGTGTGAGTGTATGTGTGTGTGTGTGTGTGTGTGTGAGCTTCAATGAAAACAAACAGTGTGCTGAGCTCTGATGGGGGTCTTTAAGAGGCTTTCCAGATAAGAGCCGCTCCTCAGGGAGGGACCGGCACTGGCCCAGAGTTAAACACACTCAGTCAACCTCCGTAACATCAACAAGCCCTTCAGCAGCCACACCACACGCCTCCATCAGCTCCAGCTGTGTTAATGAAGACGTCTGACACAACAACACACACACCAGCAGATATAATAAACAAATCACACAGAGAGATTAACACTGAGCGCTCACACTTCATCTACAGAGACCAGTTCTGAGAATCTACTGGAGATTATTCGCACACCTCCACATCTGCAAACACTTGCACAAGCGCAGCACGTCTGCACATCTCCCTGAGTGCTGCGCGTTCAGCATTACTGCAGACGTGCTGCTGTAGATCCAGAGCAGATCCTGCGCACGAAACGCCTGCAGATGTTTCTACAGGATCATACTCCGCTGCTCAGAGGAACTGTAAAAACAAACTACATTCATTAGATCATTAATCACCACAGAAACTCACAGCGGACACTGCAAACCTCCTTCTGTTCTCAACACAAACAACCTGAGACACAACACACACACAATCTGAGACAACACACACACAATCTGAGACACAACACACACACACACACACACAACCTGAGACACAACACACACACACACACACACACACACACACAACACACACACACACCACCTGAGACACAACACACACACACACCACCTGAGACACAACACACACACACACACCTGTGAGACAACACACACATACACATACACTCACACAACACCAGAGACACAACACACACACACAACCTGAGACACGACACACACACACACACACACACACACACACACATATAACCTGAGACACGACACACACACACACAACCTGAGACACAACACACACACACACACAAAACGCACACATCACCTGAGACACAACACACACACACAGCACCAGAGACACAACACACACACACAACCTGAGACACAACACACACACACAACCTGAGACACAACACACACACACCCACACACACACACAAAACGCTCTGACTGTCTCTCCACATGACAGATGTGACATCAGATCAGCTGTCACTGACTGAGACACGTGCATACACACATCACCTGTGAGACAACACACACATACACTCCCACTCACACACACACAACACCTGAGACACAATACAACACACACACTCAACACTCTCTCTCACCTGCACCTGTAACTTTGATTCTTTGACATCAGACTGTTTCTTTCTGTCAATTACATTGTTGTTTTTTCCGTAAATTTTTTTTTGTATGTTGTTTTGCACAATTTCACTTTGCTCGTTTTTATTTGTGTATTTGCAAGCAAATGCAAACATGTGTCATGAAGTATATGTCACGTTTAAACTGAAATGGTCAGGGTTTCTCGGGCTCTGCGTCTGGTTTGGGGTCTCTCCGGGCCGAGCTTTACCAGCGCATAATTTGTCTGAACGTCATTTGCAATTTTCCAAAAGTTCTTTCTGAACGGGACGGCTCTGTGAAACACATCTGCAACGAATACCTGTTTGGGAATTTAACAGAACCCGTCCCGACTCGTTTCCACATGGCAGAAACACGCAGACGGCAGTAGCTGCAGCGCTGGGTGATATTAGCGCAGTGAAACACGCATATGTTCCAGATCTATTCTGCAGAAGCTGCTATAATCAGCTCTAATTGACTTCCCTGCTAAACGTGTTTCTGACTGGCCATCTGGCCTCAGGACCTCCTCACAACGAGCGGGCGCTGCTTCAGCGCAGGAAAACACCAGGCCATTCATGCCCCTCCGACGCCAGCGAACACTGCTCGTCTTTTCCAACGACGTGTCTGTGACGATTAGCACAGACAGCAATCTCCATGATTTTATCCAGTAAAGCGCTGCACAATCATGCGAAACATGGGATATTTCTATACTGTTGTTGAATCATTGACGTGAACTCTTCAGTATTCGAGTGTCTCAATCATCTTTTAGTGGTGCTACAACTGTTCTGGATGAAGGAACTGCTGGCTGTGTTACTCGCTGCAGATGCTGCATGCAAACAACCTCACGGATCGCCACTTCACATGCCTTGCTGTGCAAACATCACGTGAAGGCCACGAGGTTTACTCAGTGAGCAGCAGAATATCACTTCAGTCAGGACTGGTGAGTGATTCTGTCACACTAGCCTCATGTGATTATACTTTCTAACCGCTGTAGTTTTAAAGATGCATTTACAGCGCTGCACACTCGTCTGCTCCACCAGCAGTGCTATAGACCTCCGTCAGAGAGGACGCCATACTGTGCTTTAAATTAAATATGGCATTTCCTTGACTAAAGTCTATTAGATTAACATGAAACATGTTTCTTATTAGTATGTCCAAACTGTGGATTGAGCGATTTTCTGCTCACACTCACACAGACATCATAGATCAGAGCTTTCATACATGAGCATCGGCTGTGCTTCAGTCCACACAAACCCACGCTCGCTCTGAGCTTCAGCCGCTCGTGTCCCAGACTCTAGATCTCATTCAGACACTGACCGTGGCTCCGTCTCGGAGCTTGAGGATGCACTCCATGGTGTTGATGGTGATGACCACGGGCTCCGAGCTCAGTTTGGTCCAGGGCACGTGGATGCGCAGCTCGTGGATGTGTCCGCTCAGGAAGGTGAAGGGCAGCTTGAGCTCCTGCAAACACACACGCAGCCCATCCGTCAAACCAGAGTTCAGCAATTCAACACTCACAATCAAACAGAACCCATTCACAAAGGCTTCAAACGCTTCCCGAGGCGTCCTGACAGGATCCCAGAGTGGCTTTAATTGAAGATCACTAGAGAAAGTTTAACTCCCGCTCGGGACGACGCAAGCTGCTTCTAATAATACTCTGCATCAAACTCTGAGAGCGTGTGCGGAGCCAAACATTCTCACAACATCACACACTGATCCGTTCCAGATATTACAACTGCTCAAAAGCTCAGAGTTGCCCAAATAAGAACGCAAAGCAAATGGTTTGCTGCACGTATGCGAGAGCTGGGAAACATCCACAAACATCCACTTCAACCCTTCAGAAACACTGACAGCTTTGAAGAAACAACATGAAAACACTCAATACTGACACCTCTAAGGAACTCAGCTGAAAATATCATTTCAAGTTTTTTTTTTTCTTTTTTAATGTTGGCTGTGTTTTATCAATATTCATTTTGATTTTGTTTTTGCAAACTGATGCAGAATGATTTCAGAATCAACTGACCCTTTGCTACTGACCAGTCCTACCTTTGCTTAGTTTCCAAGCTTTTGCTTGTTTAAATGTAAGTCTATGATCTGCGTGTTTGCACAGCAATTTTACAGAAATGATCTCAAAATAAGGTTAAACATGGTTGCCGGGTCTCTTCTGCTAGCGACACTGAATTTTCCCTTTTCAAATACCTGCGCTGTATTACTCTCTGTGTCGCCCTCATTCCCGAATGAACACGAACATATTCATCTGCTCCACGTCACTGATCCCGACGACTGCAGTGTACAGCAGTGAACGCACCACTGAAAGGTACCTGAACATAACTGCTCCTCACACTAATGCCATCAGCTGTAATGGCTGTCAAACGAGACTTTCTTCGTTGCATTTGACTCGATTCTGATTCTCACAGATTTAATCATGCAAATGCATCATTTAATCATTTCATTCAGTAAATCTGACAGATAAAAATCATTCCTCATGCTTGTTTGAAATATCCACAGTAACCAAGGCTTAGGCTGTTCTATGTATCCACCGATTTCCTACATTTGTGCTTTGTGTAAATTATGGGAGTAACATCCGTCAGACCGTAAACAATCAGCAGCTGCCAGCGAATGAATGCAATGATAGACATTTTCAAAAACTAAATACAGAGATGTGACATTACTCTCCTCACCTTCAACCATCGAACACTGAAAGGAAACTTATATGAACAAACTACTCTCAGCAAACCATGAATGAAATCTCAGGAGATATTACAGATGTCTCAGATATTCTGGCAGGACATTATTTTCCAGAGGAATAAAAATAGAGCGTGATGGAAAATGTCCAGACCCTTCATGATTTGTTTCAGTCCTTCTGGGTGGCAGATCCCGAAACCAGAAGTGCCGCCATATTTTAAAACGCAGTAAAGCTCCTTCAGAAAAGGCCCACAGAAGGCCATGAGTGAAGGAAAGCTGTGCTGTGCTGTCAAACCGTGTGTTGATGCTGTGACTCTCTCACCTGCTCCAGCACGTCCAGTCTCAGGTCCAGTTTGCTCAGAACCACGTCGCCGCCCCATAGTGACAGCTGCAGGTCCGACGGCTTCAGGTTCTTTATGTAGCGGTTCACATAACTCATCAAGAGAGGAGAAACATAGGACTCCAGCATCCTGACCTTCTGTCATGCCTGCGGGCGCACACGCACGCACACACACACACACACACAAATACACACACACACACGCACGCACACACACACACACACACAGTTAGACACCTGTAGAAATTAATCTCGATTTCTAATAGACCATCACTAAAAGCTCTGATCAGCTGTCATCTGATTTAAACCTCACTGACACAATTTTCCACAGAACACATGAATGCCGCTCATCCATCGGTCGTTGAACACACACAACATTTACCTGAACAGATCTGAGCAGCAGGTGCTGTAACCCTAACTGAGGTCACCGGGGTGTACATAATAAAAGTCTAAAATATATCATTTTACCTTTATTTCTATAGAGCTTTATACAATGCTGATTGTGTCAAAGCAGCTTTACAGAGTCAAACAGGAAAATAGTTTGTCAATGATGCAAGAGGACGATAAGAGAGTCAGTTTCCAGCTTATGCTGAGTTCACACTGCATGATTTTCAAACTGGTGGCATCGCTGTTGTTTTCCCGCTGCGTGACTGTCTGTGTTCACACTGCACGATGGCTCGGCGACAGGGTTACACACTGCGTGACTTCACAATAGCAAGAATCGCCGACAGCTCTGTCTGCTGCAGGGTTGCCAGGTGTTCGCTACAAAACCTGCTCAATTACTACTCAAAACTAGCCTGAAAATAGCCCAATTGCTTTCGAGGGGTCCCCAGTAAAGATCGCGTTCCGGGGTAAAATACACATTTTGTGGCGGGGTTCTCCAGGTACAGTTCACATTCCAGGGCCTAAATATCTCGGATCGCGGATTTGGCAACACTCACGTTTCATATAACTGCTCCCCGAACTTCCCGCTGCGCTGTATCTTGGTGAAAAATCGGGCTACAATCGTGCTGTGTGAACTCGGCATTAGCTGGGGACGCTTGACTGATTGCACAGACATTATTGAAGAGAGCTGAACTTGGAATGAACTGACTTAATGCCGAGTTCACACTGCACGGTTTTAGCCCGATTTTTCACTCGTCGACAGGTTTTGCAAAATCGCCGACAAATGCCGGACATCGGAGGCAAATCGGTGCTCGATCACGCGAGTGACAATCACGCAGTGTGAATGATCAAAGACGCGATCTGAGGGAGTCGCCGACGCCTGTGAAATGTTTGGCATGCTAAATATCTGGAGCTGTCGGCGATTCACAATCATGCTGTGTGCAATGAGTTCTGACTGAAAAACACATCGGCGATGACCTACAGCCAATGAGAGAGCACGATACAGCGCAGCGGGAAGTTCGGGGAGCAGTTATATGAAACGTGAGTGTTGCCAAATCCGCGATCCGTGATATTTAGGCCCTGGAATGTGAACTGTACCTGGAGAACCCCGCCACAAAAACCCGAACGCGATCTTTACTGGGGACCCCTCGAAAGCAATTGGGCTATTTTCAGGCTAGTTTTGAGTAGCAATTGAGCAGGTTTTGTAGCGAACACCTGGCAACCCTGCAGCAGACAGAGCTGTCGCGATTCTTGCTATTGTGAAGTCACGCAGTGTGAACTCGGCGTAAGCAAGACAAAGAAACCAAGACTCCATCGCTGACAGAACGGAGAAAACAGTTTGTGAGAAACCAGACTCAGTCAGGGCCGGTTCTCCTCTGGCCAGACGCACCAGCGTGATGTGGTTTAACTCCAGGCTGCAGCACAGGTCAGATTGAGCAGAGCACTCACGACGTAAGATTTAATATTTCAGTCACAACTGTTTTACAAAAGAATCTTAAACAGCCGACTGTAATATCCAGCAAAACTAATCAACTTTTGTCAAATACCATTTACGTAATTCATGCAATGTAATGTAATTCTTGGTTGTCACATGGCCAGAGTATTATTCAGCAGATTAAGTGTGAATGTGTGCGTACTGTGAAGTAATTCATGAACTTGGGAACCTGTTTTTCTGATGTGCTTTCAATAACTCTCTTCCTTCATCACGTGAGAGAGTTGTGAAGCTCAGTCCTCCATCAGGAGCAGGACAGTGCTTTACACCACTACAGTCGTTACCTTTTCATACATTTCAGCTCTTCAGCTATTTTATGTATTCCTTTAAACGTCTCTTCTTGATGAGAATGTCTACTCTGATATCCCTGTGTCTGTGCTCGAGAAGTTAAAGCGAGAATTCTCCTAAAAACGACAGATTTCTGACAGAAATTAAAAACACGAATTGTGCCAAAAGCCCAAAATGTATTACAAGCTATTAGAGGCTTTATTTCTAAAGTTATTAAAGCGTGGGCCTTAATTTGACTGAGTAAGCGGGTCATTTCTGCACCATTTGACCCCGTGTTTACATTCCTCACTGACACTCTTAGCAAGCTCGGGTTAGATCGCTGTTTCTAAAGCCTTCATGATCAACACACACACACACACACACACACACACTTACAGCTTCATCCGACGCCTCAGACTCCTGCAGAAACACAAGCCGCGTCCATCACTTCCGCATACACAACGCCACAGCGTCACCGCCTGCGTCGACACGTCACTTCCGGCACAGGGCTGACGCGAAGCAGACGTGTGCGCGAGCGTCATGGCAGCATTGCGTAAGCGAGCGACGCACGCGGCGTTATAACAAGTTAGATGAAGTTCAGCTTTTAAGCGACGCGTCTTCAGACTTTGCGTTTTGTCATTCCCTGCACTGTCAGTGTCTAAATCAGAATTATTAGTGTGCGGTGGTGTATATTTATTCATGCAGAAGCATGAATAAATATACACCACCGCACACTAATAATTCTGATTTCTGCATGAATAAATATGCACCACCACACACTAATGATTCTGATTTAGACACTGACAGTGCAGTGTGAACGCGTTAGTTTGAGGCTCTGCTCGACTCTTTAATGAGCGATCAACTCTAAATCTCCATTATTAAACATACTAATGAGTTACAAATACTGTGAGTTGATTTCATCGAACACTGATAGAGTCATAATCAATAAATCCGCAAGAAGCGCAGTGTTTTCCTCTGAATCGCACTGGGTTATGAGTTATCTCTTCTTTCTGGAGGATTTGATCGCAGGCCTTTGATGGGAATCATTGCAGCTTCCTGATCCAAAATGCATATAGGTTTATACGAAATGATCAGAACTCTACAAATGAATCTGCTGTGGCTCATAATTCACCCGTCTTTGCGGAGTTTTTATATTTTCGATCAACAGACTTCTGGATGAGCTTTTCTCGATCTTCCTTCTCTGTGTTTCTGCAGCTTTGCTTTTCACATTATTCATGCTTTAAAATAACGATTATAATGTGTTTATATTATACTATTTATATGCACGATATATTTATTCACATTGCGTGTTTTTAAGACGAACGCATAAATATGTTACACATACACCTCAAATTAGAGATGCGATAAATAAACGCGTTTTCTGGATTAATGAGCGGCTCTGCAGGAGATCAGTTCACATGCAGAGAAATATGAATTACATCGAGCTACGCTTTTAATGGTGTAAGAAACAAAGAAAGTCCACACAGCTAAATATTATAATTGTCATTCATTCTTAAAAAATAAAAAGCTTAAACTGAAAATGTCTCACTTCTTCCACAATCACCGTATTTCAGCTCAGCAGCTCAACACTTCTGCAGGTTACTGCTCACAGCTTTTTTAATAATATCTCAAATTAGATAACCATGTCGGGACATTTAATTCCATATTAAAATAAAACATTATTATTACAAAATGTAAAAAGTGGAAAAGTAGAGGTTTTTTTTTATACAAAGGTCTAATCACCATTTAAAAAAAGAAAACTCTTTTATTAAAGCAGAATTGTGTCCGTCTCTTCTCACTCACATTTGATTGTCTTTGACTCGAAGATCTTTTATTAATCCTGCGCTCATGTGAGTAGATCAGCCGCTTTATTCACACACTGAATCCTCCCAGAGGTGAACACAGACCGAAACACTGGAGTTCAGATGCAGGTGAAAATAAAAATAACAATAAAAGCTTTACAGGAGTTCACACAGAGTCTGTTGAGGTGCCAGCGAGTCCGTGGCGTCCGTGAGCAGAGGCTGAGAGCAGAGTGAGCGTGTGGGAGTCACTGGTTAGTGCACTAGTTAGCAGTCCTGCTGTGGGAGTCACTGGTTAGTGCACTAGTTAGCAGTCCTGCTGTGGGAGTCACTGGTTAGTGCACTAGTTAGCAGTCCTGCTGTGGGAGTCACTGGTTAGTGCACTAGTTAGCAGTCCTGCTGTGGGAGTCACTGGTTAGTGCACTAGCTAGTAGTCCTGCTGTGGGCTATGTGTCAGACTGTGGCGTCGCAGGTCGCAGTTGCGCCGAAACAGCTTCCCGCAGCAGCCGCAGGAGAAAGGCTTGAGGTCTGTATGGGTGAGAAGGTGAGTTTTCAGGTTACTTCTTTGATTAAAGGTTCTTCCGCATGTGGGGCATTTGTGAGGAGATTCCTGTTCAGATTTGAAGCAAGCAAAGGATTATTCCCTTCAGTTTTCCATCAAAAATAAACGCTTCAATGTCAACATTTGAGGCCCAGAGATGTTTATATAGGCCCATGCATGCTATAATCGACAGCCCCAAACATGACATTTTAATTAAGAGCTCAACGAACAAAACTCTGTTTGTGCAGAATGTCATCCACATACAGAAGATACAAATGAGGACAATTTACCTGCAAGTGCAACGTTTTATGAACCGCCAAAGTTCGTGACTGACAAAACCCCTTCCCACACTCCTGACACTTGAACGGTTTCTCCTTGGAGTGAATATATCTGCAGAACAAGCGAGAGTGAGTCAAGCTGCACACACACACACACACACACACACACACACACACTCTCTCTCTCACACACACACTCTCTCACACACACACACTCACCTGTGGTCTCGCAGGTGGTCTTGTCTCCGGAACGCTTTGTGGCAGATGTCGCAGGTGTAGGGCCGCTCGTCGGTGTGTGTGCGCTCGTGGATCAGCAGGTTGTAGGATTTGGTGAAGTGTCTCCCGCAAAACTTACAGATAAATTCCTTTTTGCTTTTGGACGGGAGTCTGCCGCGCGCGGGCTTGCGCTCCGGGGAGAGTTTGGCCAGCTCGCCCGGTTTGGGCGGATCCTGCTGCGTGGCCGCCGCGGCGAGGTTCGCGAAGTCGAACCTGGGTCTGTCCTTGTGCAGCGCGGCAGCGGGTTTGGGGTGGAAGAGGTGCGCGGCGAACGCAAAGCGCGGGTCCACGAGGCGCTGAACGGGCGGGTAGCCCAGAGTCCAGTGGTTCATCTGCAGGGTTTGGAGCGAGCTCAGGCCGTACAGATGATCCGCGGCGGCGGGGAACGCGTTGAGCGTCTGCAGGAACGCGTAGTTGAGCTGCAGGGCCGGGTGCAGCGGGATCGGGGCCGGTAAAGCTTTACTGCCCATCTCGGAACCGAACTCGAGGATCCTGAGAAAACACACGCAAACCACGCCGTTAAACTCCATGAAACACCGTCTTGTTTCCCCACTTTTTAAAAAAAAGTTGTTTCTTTTCTCAAATTATGATACATGGAAAACATTGGCTATATTTCGCAGTATTCATTATTATTCGTTTTCTAATTGTCTCGCATGGAAAGCATATGTCATAATTTTATTATCCCCAGATTTTTTGTTTTTTTATTAAATATAATTCTTCAGTTTTTGTCCCGTGCCGTCGCTATTTAAACATGAAAACGCTTTTAAAACCGCCAGTAACTATATTTCTATAGAAAAAAAAATCTCTTCATAATCCTCATCAGAAATCACAGAAACCCCGAGCGAGCCGAACTGAGATCTAGAGCCGAACTGAGATCTAGAGCCGAACGTTTAACTGGATACTGATCTCGTTCGAGCGACTCTAACAGGCCTAATATTAAACTAGACTTAAATCTCTGAAAGACAACGAGATCAAGTTTAGTGTTAGAGATCTTCAGATCTTCACGCTAAATATTTCAATATTATTATGAAGAAAATCTCATATAAATCACCAATCATTCACTGCTCAAGAATATTTCGCTGACCTCTATAAGACAAAATGTGTTTCTATTAATATCCGTGTTTTGCACACTGATCCAGATGTGATTAGAGCTACCAATCGCCAACTTTACGACGGGGAAAAAGAAAAACAATTCTATTTCTTGGACTATAACACCATCATAAAATCGCGTAACTTTAGGATCAATATTTAATTTACATTCACTGCAGGCGTTCGTCATTCATGAGTTCCTGCATTTCTATCAAACAGAATAAAGTAGTTTTCTCACCCACGATGCCAAAGGTCGCAGTTCGACTGTAAATCCGCACAGAGCGAGAAACTTCAGCTCAAGTTCATAACTACAGTTTAAACATGCTAAAGCGTGTCAGCCTCAACAGTGTGTGTGTGTGAGAGTCCGGATCTGCGCTGGACCTGCTCTGGACCTCCGGAGCCCGCAGTTCTTCCTCTTGTTCGAGCGGCGGAGCTTCACGGACCCGCCCCTCACACACACACACACACACACACACACACACACACACACACACACGAACGACGCGTTACTCTGCACTGCGCAAAACTTCGCATTTGAACAGTCAATAGCAAATACTTAAACTATTAACAAAACATACTTACAGTCGCTGATTCAGAACCGCTAGATTGTCATAGCAACGTCGGAATTGAC
>NW_015505366.1:1363168-1364690 GCF_001515645.1 Sinocyclocheilus grahami
CTCTCTCTCTCTCTCTCTCTCTCACACACACACTCTCTCTCTCTCTCTCTCTCACACACACACACAAAGTTTGTTCTGATTACTTGAGGAAATGCTTTAATTTCTCAATCACATCTCAAAGTGATATTCACTCAAAAACCTGAAATCTCCTCATGTTCTCGCCTCACATCGTTCCTAACCTGTATGGCTTTCTTCTTCTGCGAAACAAAAACGAAGATGATTTGAGAAATGTCTCTGTGTTTGTTTCTTTTCTCTCTCTCTCTTTTATTTTAATTTTTAGTAAATATTAAAGTCAGTGTTTGTTTGGTTCCAGACATTCTTTAAAATATGACCTGTGTTTCACAGAAGAGAGAGAATCACAGGTTTGAATAACATGCGAGTAAATTATGACAGAACTATCATTTTTTAATAAACCATCAGTATTAAACGGGCTGTTATTGATTCGTCTTTATTCGGCTCAATTAGGCTAATAGTTTCAGATTTATGTAATGATGTGACATTATGATCCTACAGATAAACCTGACCTTAAACATTAATACCTGAAAACACCTTTAATTCACTTCTGCTTCTGAAACATTTCCAGTTCGTTATTAATAACTAAACCAGCTGGCATAAGCATGTGTAAATAGCAGTAAACACGCAGCCTAATTCATTTCCTAAATTAACGGAACATGTACAAAAACGTTTTAGCAAAAAAAAAAAAAAAAGTAACATATATTGCAAATTACATTTTTTAAAATCTTTATATAAATATCTTCATAATCTTCTGATCAGAATGCATTTAAAATGAACGTAGGATTATTAATTATGTCGTTAGCTGCGATGTTAATGATTTAATTTATGTTAAAATAATAAATAGGCTATAAATAAAGCAGACTATTTCTTTAAAAGAAATTCGGTGATTTATTATAGATTAGCCTTTAGCTTTTATCGTAAAAAAGAAACGAATAAAAGTAATTAATAATAATAATATTACATTAAAATAAAACCGTGTTATAGTGTTTAGATCGCGTTCATGGATCTGGTCTAGACTGAGTTGAGTTAAGCAGCTCATTCGTGTTTGAGGATGATCATGAGCAGATATGAATATGATGAACAACAGAGTAAACATATCACTGAGCGTTCCTCGGATCAACTCTACCCAACGACCTCGACTGAAACAGCTGGACTTCTCTGGTGTTAGAAGAGGTATTTACACGAGCTCTTCCGTGTGCAGACACAGAGCTGAATGATGTCTGAATGAGAGAAGAGCGCCGCCTATCGGTCTCAGAGAGGAACTGTGTCAGAGACGTGTTCATACAGCTGCCACTAGACACAGCACATCTGCATCAACTCTGATAAATGACTAAATAAAATAAAAAAATAAAAAATGAAATAATATATATATATTTATTGTATTTATATATATGTGTGTGGCTGTACACACACATATGTAGTTGTTTTTTGGTGGCTCCACAAACCGACCCAGCGGCCGCATCGAGCAACTGCTAACACACACACACACACACACACACACACACAC
>NW_015505366.1:1365525-1366577 GCF_001515645.1 Sinocyclocheilus grahami
ACACACACACACACACACACACACACACACACGACAGGACTGCTGGCTAGCCGTTTTGCTTTAATGATAACTGACTCTGTGATGGGGTCTCCAGCAGGAAGTGATGAAGAGTCACATCACGGGGCGACGGCTCGATCAAAAGGCCCCGACACACGGATCCGATCCGCTCGACTGTCTGGAGCCGCATTCAGAAAGAAGACTAAAGAAAAGAGGTTTTGTAGGTAAGGTGAAGTTTACCTGGAACAGGCTGAGAGGTGGCGAGGAGCTGGAGTGAGATGGAGCAGCTACAGAGAGGCAGGATGTCAGCCGAACCTGCTGTGGTTTGCAGCCCCCTCGCATGCGCTCATCCTGCCCCCCGCCTTCAGAAACAGTTCAGGTACAGCCACGTCTCTACTCACAGCCTGAAACACTCCACTCAGCAGTCAGGAGAGTCTCCCAGAGCACTTCAGCAAACACAACAGACCTCAGAACACTGCGGCTAGTTCTGTCATGTGATGCTCTCAGTGATTATTTTTAATAAAACATCCTAAATATCAATTATCATCATTTGAAGGTCGCATCAATCACACAAATGGGAAAAACTACATGACAAACACACGACACGTGACGCTTTACATGCAGTGAGAAACAAACCCATGCGACACACCGTCCTGAGATCAGCCGTGAATCATCCCGCGCTCGTCTGCTCTCGCTGTTTGAAGCATTTCCCGTCATGCTGGTTTGCAGCAGAACATCTCTGTGATCTAGTGGAGGCACATCTGAAGATCCCACACGATACCTCAATAAACTGAGTGACAGACAGAGAGACATCAGTGAAGGATCAGGACGAGTGAATGAGTTTCAGTCGTTGTTTACAGTGTGAGTTTCGGCCTGTAGATGGTCTTCATGTGGGCTGAATGAAGGCTGTGCTGCACCTGCATCCGACAGACCCACCAGACTCACAGTGAGTAAACAGACCTTCAGAGGACGAGTCCCAAAAGCATTCGCTGTAACACATGTCTGTGCATCTCTCAGCACAAGCACTACATGGACACGTCACACACACACACACA
>NW_015505366.1:1368127-1369477 GCF_001515645.1 Sinocyclocheilus grahami
AACACAGGTAAACTGACTAACATAATCAAGGGGAGAAGGAAACTAGGTCAAGGGAACACATGAAGAAAGAGAACAAACTAAGAATCCATGAAAACTAAGACAAACTGAACATAACTGTGACAGTACTCCCTCCGGCCAGGTGCGACATTAACTTAAAGTCCCCCTGTAGTCAAATATTTTATCCCTTAAAACTTATCTTTAATAATCAAAATTACATATTTAAATGTTTTTTCTTGTGAAAATAATTTTCTCATGCCTTAAAATAGCTTGAATGTAACTCTACACCCTTGCCTCGTTTACTATACGCTGATCTATGAATATGCAAATGAGTCCCACCTCCACTCAGTCACACACCAGCCAGCGCCTCCTGATCCACTGAACTGTAGAAAACGCAAAACAATGGCATACACGGATAATGACTGATAAAACTATGTTTTTACTAGCGGACAACTAAAGTGAATACTATAACATTCGTTAAAGTTACTTACTTGACGATGTTGTGTCCTAAAACGCCTTGAAGACTGGAATGCAGCCGTTTGTGATTGTTAATTTGCACCCGCGAGCATATGATATGATTAGTGAATGTGTAAGCTAATTCACATATAAAATGGTGATTATCCTGTTAGCAAGATGCTTTTAGCTTTGTTTATTTGTTTTTAACTTTAATTGTTATATTGTAAGAATAACAGCTGATGTTGGTATAGCAACTTTTTTATGGGATGAAATTATGAAATTAGTCAATAAAAAATGCATGTACAATTATCCATGAACTTGATAAATGTTGCTAATGTATCTTACTACCCACAACCAAATGTCTGTCCACGTGTGTCTGTGAAATTCAGAATGACATGAATGTGCAGCAGTTTGTACAAATAGAAACATGTTTGTGAATACAAATGTTTTATTTTGCATTAGTGTATGAGAATTTGCGCATGCAACAAGGAAAATGTGCATTTGTGGATCAAGTGGCACGTGTGCATTAAGCATCTTTCCTGAGTCAATCCTGTTTGATTCATTTGGATTTTGAGACTTTCTTTTTGCAGTTTTCAGCTTTTCACAACCCACACACAAACAACTAAGACCCAGTGCTGTACATTAATGTCTGCACATCTACCCATCGATTAGAAAATGCACAAATGTATCTTACTGTCCACAACCAAATGCCTTTCAACTTGTGTTGTGAAAATCAGAATTGAATGAATGTGCAGCATTTTGTTCAAATAGACATGTTTGTGAATACAAATGTTCTATTTTGTATTAAAGTATCATGATTTGTGCATGTAGCGATTAAGATGTGCATTTGTGGATCAGGCGGAACTCGTGCATTCATTGACATCTCTTCTGAGTCGA
>NW_015505366.1:1370080-1370634 GCF_001515645.1 Sinocyclocheilus grahami
GAGAATATGAGCTGAACGCAAGCAGCGTACGCTCTTCTGTGTCATTTAGTAGAGAGGTGGAATTCTTCTACCAGCACAAGATGGATGAAATAATAACATTCAGAACTAATCATTTACAAAACATAACTATGTGTTCATAAATGATTAATAAGTGATTTGTTAATATTTGTATCTATGTTTTGTAGATTGAGTTATAAATCATTTACAAGTGATAAGATGATGATTAACTATTCATTTACAAAACATGACTATACGTTCACAAATGATTAAGTAATACGCTAACGATTTACAAATCTTTCATAAGTTATTGTAAAAAATAGCATACCATGAAATAATCGAACAGGTCCTTAGTAAATGGTTAATAAATTACTAGTTAATATATTATTAATCACTTATAAACCATTGAAATGTCAATGTTGTACTATTATCTCACAGTGTTATAAATACTCCATGTGTGTCTGAGAAGACATCTTTCTACACTCTCACCAGTCAGCCCTTACACTGCAGTTCACACTACAAAGTGTTCAAAACCTGTTGTGTATACGCATGAATAA
>NW_015505366.1:1371887-1373623 GCF_001515645.1 Sinocyclocheilus grahami
CCTCCGACACGTTCGTGTCAGGTGTCTCAGGGCGGCGAGAAAGTGCGTCCGCGTTCTTGTGATGTTGTCCATCTTTGTGTACAATGACCCAATTCAACGGATCAAGCTCCAGGATCCATCTCGCTCTTCTCCCTGTTGGGTCATTATCAATGGACAGACGCCGGAGAGCTAAGAGTGGTCGATGGTCTGTGATGATGGTAAATGAGGCAAGTCCAATGTAGTGCTTGAATTCCCTTACTGCCCACACAATAGCCCACAACTCACGATCAAATGTGGACCAACGCTTCTGTGTGGAATTCAATGCCCGACTGGCATATGCCACCACATGTTCACGCCCATCTCTGTCCTGCGAGAGAACTGCACCGACAGCCAGGTTGGAGGCATCAGTGTAGATTTTAAAGGGCACACTGAAGTCAGGCAATATCACGACAGGCCCAGACGACAACACATTTTTCAGGTGGTTAAATGATTGGTCGCACGCAGCGTTCCACACAAAGGGCACATTTTTACCAACGAGTTGGTTCAGTGGCGCAGCGAGTTTCGAAAAGTCCTTGACGAAACGTCTATAATAAGAACATAGTCCCACAAAGGCTCTCACCTCAGAAGGAGAACGGGGAACTGGCCAGTTCAAAACTTTCTCGGTGTTCTTGGGGTCAGGCTGAAGACCCTTTCGAGAAACTACATGGCCCAGGAAGACTACATGATCTCTGGCAAGGTGGCATTTGCTTGGGTTCAGTCTCAACCCTGCGGATTGGATTCTTGAAAACACCTCTTCGAGGCTTACCATGTGTTCCTCAAAGGTTTTATTGTAAATCAAAATATCATTGAGGTATACCATGCAGATGTGCCAAGGGAGCCCTCTGAGGACCAGCTCCATCAAACGTTGAAATGTAGCAGGGGCGTTGGAAAGGCCCATCGGCATAGATCGCCACTGATAGAGGTCCTGTTGTAAAAGCCGTCTTTTCTCGGTCCTCCTCCGCAACTTCCACCTGCCAGTAACCATTGGAAAAGTCAAATGTGCTGAACCAGGCAGCACCTGCCAGTGCGTCCAGTGTGTCGTCCACTCGGGGCAGAGGATGAGAGTCTTTAATAGTCACACTGTTTAAACGTCTGTAATCCACACAAAAACGCCAGGTGCCACACTTCTTTCTCACCAAAACCACCGGCGATGCCCAGGGACTACAGCTCTCCTCGATCACACCATCCGCAAGCAAATCAGCCACCTGTCTTTCTATTTCAGCACGTTTTTCAGGGGATGTACGATGTGCACGCAATTTGATGGGAGCCTCCTCACCAGTTCTTATGTAATGTTTCACTAGCTTACATTTGCCAACATTCTGTTTGGAGGAGCTAAAGATGTCATGGAATTCCAACAACAAGGCTGACAGTGCAGCTTTCTCCGAATCAGAAATAGGTGACTCGTCCAGCGATATAGGAGGCGCAGCTGCAGAAGTGGTCACTGCAGCTACATCAACTGGGGCATCAAAAAACTGAACATCAGAATCATCAACTGAGTATAACTCACCCAGGTGCATCCCTTGTTTCAATGAAATGTCATGTCCAGTAGGATTCAAAATCCGAGCCTTTGTCAGTCCGTTGTGAACCCCAGCCAGTGTGTGAGCTACTATTAGACTGGAAGAATCTGCCACATTGGGTTCTAGGTATCCAACAAAGTCACTTGCTACATGAGCTGCGTTAGGTAGACATACTTTAACTGGCACCACTGACTCGCTGAG
>NW_015505366.1:1375684-1384801 GCF_001515645.1 Sinocyclocheilus grahami
CCGGAACCGGGAACACTTCTCATAACACCCGATGTACTTGCTACACCGTTAGAAGAATGGCATCTATGCTAATATTAGTCTGTTTCTCTCTTATTCCGAGGTCACCGTAGCCACCAGATCCAGTCTGTATCCAGATCAGATGGTGGATCAGCACCTAGAGAGGACCTCTACAGCCCTGAATGTCAGCGGAGACCAGGACAACTAGATGAGCGCCAGATACAGATCCCCTGTAAAGACCTTGTCTCAGACGACCACCAGGACAAGACCACAGGAACCAGATGAGTCCTCTGCACAATCTGACTCTGCTGCAGCCTGGAACTGAACTGCTGGTTTCGTCTGGTCAGAGGAGAACTGGCCCCCCGACTGAGCCTGGTTTCTCCCAAGGTTTTTTCTCCATTCTGTCACCGATGGGGTTCTGGTTCCTCTGGCTTGCTTAGTTGGGGACACTTCATTTCCGGCGATATCGTTGACTTGATTGCACAGATACTATTTAAACTGAACGGAGCTGGATGATGACATCACTGAATTGAATGATGAACTGCCTTTAACTGAAAAATGAGTGTTTACTATTGTCATTCTGCATTATTGACGCATATTTTCCTAATTAATGCTGTACAGTTGCTTTGACACAATCTGTATTGTTATTAGCGCTATATAAATAAAGGTAACTTGACTTGACATACAAACACATACTCTCACACAAACACACACACTCTCTCTCTCACACACACAAACACTCACACAGCTGCTCTCTCGGGGCGCATCTCATTCTCTGCTATCGATCAACCAGAATGACTCACCTCACAAACACACACTTCTGCTGCTGGAAACGCTTTGTTATTCACGAGAGGCTCGTTCACACAAACAAATCAGATGCATTTGAGTCAGTCGCAGTAATGCGCTTCTGAATATCATATTCATGGTGACAGGAAATGTTGTTTTATAAATGCCTTACTTCGCTCTGAGAAGGTATTTGTGCTTTTAATAGGGGTTTAAGCCGTTTACGACACTGACGTGAGGGAGGAATGATGGCCGGCGTGGGACGCTAGCGGCCGTGGATGTGGGTTCTGGGAGGTCCAAATGAGCTGTTATATACCAGCACCAGCGCAGCGCCGTAAAACTAGGAGAGAGAGTCACCGGCGGGCCGCTGGTCAGATGGAGGTGGACCTGCTCAAACCTGCAGAACCTGCACGGCACAATAAAACTCAAGCCTACTGAGCGTCAGCTAATCGTTCACAGCGAAACACTGCAGCGGCGCATTACGACACGAGCGTCTCTCCCGTCCACGTCATCTGTATTCACACCGAAACCATGCAATAGAGCCGTCTGGCACCCGTCGCACGCACCGATACACACAGACAGTACCAGAGCTGATTTATGGGCCTGCAGGCTTTAGGATGTACCAGGGTTTTATTAAACACCTTCTGGAGGCCCGGGCCTGACAGCGGCTGGATCTGTCCAGTTTAAGAGTTTTTCAGGAGGTCAGTCAGAACTTCCTTTGACATGTGGCCAAGCAATTAAAGGAGTCTGAAGCAGGAACGCGATACAGACGTGCGGCTCTCAGCTGTTTCACGACTGACATTTGTCGTTAAGTAGTTAAAATAATGATCTCGCAGTGCTGCGTTCACGCCTCAAGAAAACATACGAGCAGCTCAAAAGCTTCAATATACACACATACAGCACCAGTGTGGACACTGACTGAATTTTTTTATATTTCATAATCTTCATGACTTTATTATAATAAATAGTAATAATATAGTCACACTGAAGAATAAGTGGATTTGTCCAACCTTGGCAGTGTATAGAAACACACACACACACACACACACACCGTTTCCTACCATCAGACACACAACCTGACAAACACTCAGATGGTGTGAATACACGCTGAGCTCAGTAATATTTTTGATTTAACTGCACTGACTCCATCGGATGAGAACAAAACTTGTCTCACATTTGATGAAGTTTGCATGATTGATTGTTATTTTACTGTTTATTTCTGTGAAGCTGCATTGAATCTGTATTGTATAGAAATAAAGAAGACTTGAGTGATGAACGTTGTATTCTCTCATTCACTTCTACAGATGTCCCGTCTGACTCGCTGAGGGACTTCTTCCCAAACAAGGTTCCCATTAACCACTAATCATGGCCAATCCACCAGCACAGGAAATGCAAAACATGCCACATCTGATGGTCGGCTTTCCTGCTTTGATTAATCACTCCGAGTCTGAAGAACGCTTGCTAAAACGATTAGCAGGAGAAAGACGCCTGACACGCTGGTGAAACCTGGAGAGAGTCCTGTTTAGATTTCAGCCCTGTATATTTTTCTGGCAGAGCTGAAATGTTTTTGCGCACTAGCGCTGGCGGAAAGTATGCTTGCATTTGTTGATTCATTGTTAAGGCCTTAAATCAAAACCACAGCAAAGACCATCAGCTCTGCACGTGTGTTTTCACATTTTAATGCAATATATTGACCCTCTAGACATCCATTAACTAACCATGTACAGCACACCTGACCAGAACGTAAGACACAGCAGAATCTATGAAAACAAAACTGTTAAAACAACATTAAAATCCAAAAAATGAAGCAAAATATATTTAAGTATATTTAATATCATAACAGTAATCAATAAAACAATGAAATAGATGTACATGTAACTTCCTGTTTATGAAGTCTGTTCATTTAACTTTAAAATGTCTGTTATAGAAATATGTATTAAATGCCACAAAACATCGATAGCCTATCAAAGCTTCTAATTCACTATTAACCAGTTAATCACATGTATTCTAACTATCCATTGTCCCATTTAGCAGTGCGTGTTCAGTCTTTAACCCTTCACTGATCCTCCCGTCTGCTGCTCTATTCACATCCACACAGACCTGTCTCATATCTGTGTCTGTCTGTCTGGAACACACGCTCTCACACGCATCTAATCCTGTGGAATTATGCCGCTCTCTGTGAAATCATGTGCTTTACAAGTACTTTTACTTTAGGAATTTGCCATGTGCAGCCTGTCAATAAACGACTGTGTCTCACTGATACGGAACCGTAACAGATGTTGAGTGTGTGTGATTCTGATCTTTGCTGTGTGTTTCAGATCACATGAGCTCATGCAGCAATAAGAGACGTGACATATGAGGTCAGTGTATCCCTGACAATCACTCACACACACACACACACACTGCTGGACCCGTGTGCGAGTGTGTGTGTGATCGGGTCATCTGGAGCTGCAGAGACATCACAATATACAGTGAATCAATCTGAAACTCGATCCATGAGAGCAGCCAACGTGTTCTTGTCTCTCTAATGGCCAATCAGCCGTTCTCTCTCTCTCTGTTGTCACTATAACTGGTTGTTATTCTGCACTGCTGCTGTTCTTACGAGACACACTGCTCATGTTCACTGAACGCTGCTGTAACTGCAGCAAGACACTTTTAATGCCTTTTCTTGTTGCTTTTGGACAAGCATCTCCTGATTTCTGCCATACAGCTGCCAATCAAAATCACTCCATCTGGCTGAGGGTTAGTGCTGGATTCAGAGGAGTCAGTCTATCCCAAGTGGTCCAAAAGAGTTTGCTTGACCATTTTTAATTTGCATTTATTGAGTGATTATCTATAGGTTTTGGTATTGCAAAACAACCAGTTTTTATTTGGATTATAACCATACCAGCCATATTTAAGAAAACCTCAATAATAGTTTTTGCTCCACGGAGCTCAAACCATCCTGAACTGAGATACTGAGGTTTCCATAAACACCTGTATAATCCAAATCTGACATGTGCTGTGACATAAAGACGACAATTGTTATTAAACAATGTAAAATAAAAATATAAAAACTGGTGATTTTGCAGTACCAATAGACAGAGGTAATCACTCAAAAAAAAACAAAGGACCTAAAGGAGAACTTTGATAACTTGTTTTGAAAAGTCAAACAATGTTAATCAAATGTCTGATCATGACTCTTACACTGGGTTTTTCAGGCTTGTCAAATGGACACATTTGGAAAAACAGGTGCTGTGATATGAGCGTCTGTGAGCATCTATGAGAAACTGTGAGCATTTGCGAGCAACTGTGAGTGATTATGAGTGTCTGTGAGCATCTGTGACTGACTGTGAGCTTCAGTGACTGACTATGAGTGTCTGTGAGCATCTGTGACTGACTGTGAGTGTCTGTGAGCATCTGTGACTGACTGTGAGCTTCTGTGAGCATCTGTGACTGACTGTGAGTGTCTGTGAGCATCTGTGACTGTGTCTGTGACTGACTGTGAGCATCTGTGACTGACTGAGCTTCAGTGACTGACTGTGGGCATCTGTGTTTGACTGTGAGCATCTGTGACTCACTGTGAGCATCTGTGACTGTGTCTGTGACTGACTGTGAGTGTCTGTGAGCATCTGTGACTGTGTCTGACTGACTGAGCATCTGTGACTGACTGAGCTTCAGTGGCTGACTGTGAGTGTCTGTGACTGACTGTGAGTGTCTGTGACTGACTGTGAGTGTCTGTGAGCATCTGTGACTGACTGTGAGCATCTGTGACTGACTGTGAGCATCTGTGACTGACTGTGAGCATCTGTGACTGACTATGAGCATCTGTGACTGACTGTGTCTTTGACTGACTGTGAGCATCTGTCTGTGTCTGTGAGCATCTGTGACTGACTGTGAGCGTCTGTGAGCATCTGTGACTGACGGTGAGTGTCTGTGACTGACTGTGAATGTCTGTGAGCGTCTGTGAGCATCTGTGACTGACGGTGAGTGTCTGTGACTGACTGTGAATGTCTGTGAGCGTCTGTGAGCATCTGTGACTGACGGTGAGTGTCTGTGACTGACTATGAGCATCTGTGACTGACTGTGAGTGTCTGCCTGTGTCTGTGAGCTTGAGCTCGACTCTCAGCATGCATCAGAGCAGAACTCATTTAATCGGCAGATAAACACACATCATCACCCACTCATAACAACACACTGACTGTGATATGAAATGTAAAACCTGCAAAAAACCTGAACAGAGCAACAATCACCGTTCCGCACACATTCATGCATCTATAAAGACCAGCAGTGGCTGTTTGCTCTTTAATTCAATAACATTTGCATTTGATTTTTAACAAGCTGCTTATAAAAGAGTGTAAGCATAGGCACAGATACACACAGCCATAAACACACCTCACGTTATGACAGTAAAACAGTAGTTTATGACACAGCGCTTGCGTAACAGCTTCAGTGTTACAGCACATTAACTCTCCAATACACAAAACACACTCAACCAACCAACCTTAACCCAACGTCACACAATCATCATTTATAATCCCATCAATATAATAACCACTCTGAACTAAACAGTGTCTCACAACATTTTCAGCATAATAAACTGAACGGTTGAGTCATCATGTTTTTATCAGACGTTCAAGATAAATCATATCAGTTAAGTATATCTATCCTTCCACTGTGAGCGACCGATATCAAGCAGGTCAATAACCAGATTTACATTTGTTCATATACTGCCTGTTAGCTGCTGACACATCAAAACAAACAGTTTTCACGTGCACTTGTGTGCTGATGACCAACAACAGTCATGCAGTGAGAATGGAGTCGTCTTGCACAGTGAGTTCTGACCCTCACCTGCCCCGCTCCTGTCTGGACCTTCATTTGAGGAGAAACACCAACATCTCACACTCACTGATTAACGGATCATTCTCCTGACCAACCCACCTGAGAGATTTACGGCTGCCCTTCACCCCGCAGCTCGACCAGCACAATCTCCCTCACAGCTTTTTTCTCTCACAATATGGTTTTATCACCTTTTGTCACTAACTGCTGATCCGTGATAGCGTTCAAAGGTGTGTCTTTCCCAAAGATAACAGTTTACAGTAGTTAATTGGTGATTAAATGGAAAGATGGCCCTGTAAAATCCTGCTACCAGTGAATAGTATTAAAGTTTTTAAACATTGAAGATCTGGAGTCACATTCAGCAGAGCAGAACTGCTCGATTCTGTGAAACTACAGCAGTATAGAGGCAAACAAGCAGTTTACATAAACATAAATGCAAAGGATTTATTGAGTGCCTCTCTTTGGAACATAAGACATTATAAAAAGACAAAAACAAGAATGTTATTGTCAATCGCAAGTCGATTTGAGGCATGTATGACTTTGCATAAATATAATCAGATAAGCAGAATGACACAAGGATCACTAAAGTGAAATGTCCTGTCGTTCACTCCTCCAGCGCTGAATGTTTCTATTGAGTCTGAGAATGTGTGAACGTCAGAAAAGAAGATGGTCTCTCGCTGCTCCTCTCAGTTGAATATTTATGGCTGATGGGAGATAAGATAGAGCGGGCCGGGACCTTGCTGTGCCAGCTGCTGCAGACCTTTGCTCGTAATAAAGCTGGCAAAAGATTCCCAGCAGGGAGGGGTTGCCTTTTATTTCCAGCTCATCCTGGGACGGAGGCTCCACGCCAGCAAAGAGAGCTGAAGCACAGCTACTGTAGACGCAGCGAGAGGAGAGACCGTCACGCCATCAATCACTGCCTGAAGAACACTGATGTATAAGCAGAAACAACTCATGGATTAGTGTGATTAGTGAAATGCTGCACACTCATGCTGTCTGCTTTCAATAAACTAGTGCAGGATACTTCACGGACAGCTTTCACTACTTGGTTACAAAATACCTCTTAATAGCTCTTAATGTGACCAAGTAGCTTTAGTTCCGTTCCTTAAGAGAAATAAAAGGCATTGCATTGAGTAAGAAGCTATAAAAATGCATGTGACTTCAGCAAAAGTCTCCATTTGATCTCACTGATATCTAGGAGATGGAACTGAGACTTTCGAGAGATGTCATGTGTGATTTGTCAGTTTGTTGCCCTCTATGTGCTGCAAACATCACTACGTTTCTGATATGTTTGACATCATGACAACTACAGGCGTGTTCACTGCGTTATCCTGGAGAATAAAACACGTCTTATCGTTAGCGTGTCGATCCTCCCGCTGCACTGATGACACTGATAAGATAACGGCACATCACGTATCACCGGCTCCATCAGTGCTGGGACCCACTGGCGTCACAATGGCTAACCGAGGACACAAATAAGCGATCTCTCTCGCGCTCGGCCTCATTTGAGGGCTCTTTGCTGGTCGGGATGCTCCGCCTGTCTGTCTGTCTCTGCTGGTCATAAAGACGCTGCTGTGACAGAAGGTGTGTGTGATTAGCGCAGACAGATTCATGTTGCTATAGGAGTTTGGAGAATGAGCTCAGAGCGTGTGTGTGTGTTAGGAAGGCATTATGAGTGCTAATGTCTCTGTGGATGTCTAATGAGGATCACTATCGTGTCACCTTGACTTGTGTGTGTGTGTGTGTTTAGGACAAAGGCTGCTTTGGTAAAAGGTTGCATTATAAAGGCATTATGTGTGTGCTCTCAGGGTCAGAGAGATGGCCAACTCTTCACAAGCGCTCGATTATCTGAGCTGATAGCAGACGGACGCAGCTCAAAGGTTCAGACAGAATAACTCACAGAGCTTCTGTCTTTCACTCATACATTCCCATAATGCAGTAAACGTATCATCTCTCAGATCAAACAAGCCATAATTCAGCAGTTCACAAGGAGCAGTTATGTTTTTATGATTATTCGCAATAACGTGTGAAATGAAAGCCTGTTGTCAGAAATTGGAAACGCAACACAAATGTTCGCTCTGTTCTATGTTCCCCACAGTTACTCGTAGACGGGACGATTTTATGTTAAACTAATGATTGAAACTGTTACTGACAGCCTGAGAAATCTGACGAGACAAACTAAAATGACATAATTCAAACATACCTATTTATAACAAATATTCTTCAAATACTGTATTCGTACAAATATTAGATTATATATATATATATATATATATATCGAGAGAGAACGTGCATGCATGCATGCCACATTTTTCATTTTCTGTCACCTCACAATTCAGCCTGATTCCAAAATGTTTTTCTTTTTGATTACACATCAACTCTCTATTCTGTCAAATATGAATTGTGACTGAAATTGTGACTCTTAAACAATCATCTGCCCTGCAACAGACAGTTTGGCTCAACTAACACAATAGATCCCGAAACGAGCGGCCCAACGTAACGTAATATGTGAAGATGAGACCTCATTTAACATGTAACATTTATTTCAAAGCACATAATATTCCAGTGCTGAATTAAACTGCTCTATTTACACCGGCAGAGGCCTGACTGGACAGACACACATGCGAGAGAGTTTGTGTTTGGGTGAGACAATGGTTAATGAGCACTAATGAGTTAAAACCAGCCCATGTCTGCAGTGCTATTTCAGGCCCTCAGAGAGAATGTTCTAGATTTCAGCCGGGATTCAGACGTCTGAGAGTCACAGACACACACAACACATGTCCGACAGCACGCTCTCATCACAACACCTTCATCATCATCATCATCATCATCATCTATACCTCAATAAATGACAACACACACACAGAAGACAACCTCCTGTTTGCTACCAAATATGAGCGCACAGACACACACGCATCATTTCCTGCACTGATGGTGTTTGTGTAGCTGCTGCATTCATTCCACTCATGCTCTGTGATTAACTAGTCTGATCCCTAAATCAGAGCCCAACAAACACACACACACACACACACACACACACACACTCTCACACACACACACTCACACACACACACACACACACACACAGTGACTGACTTAAACCCTACTAACAAGATTCGATTCATCTGCTCTAGCTACATACATTTTCAAATTGTTTGCTGGCAGAAATCATGAGAACATGCTGTGATGCTGGATGTGGATTTAAGAATTGTGTGTGATTAACATGTCAGCATTAAGACAGCCGTGTCATTCTCTCACACACACACACACACACCACTGTCACCTCCAGTTAATCAAAACTCGATGTGTACTGCGGAACTGGGCAGACATGACGGCTTCATAGGAGAAGTTCAGATGAGTGCCTGATGTGGTCATCTATTTTTCAGCAGTAATTGAATTTGTGGGTCTCACACACTCACACACTCACACACACACACACACACACACACACACACACACACACACACACACATGCTTTCCATCGACGACGTGGGGATGCTCTCCCCCATGGGCGTCCGG
>NW_015505366.1:1384911-1386451 GCF_001515645.1 Sinocyclocheilus grahami
ACACACACACACACACACACACACACACACACACACACACATGCTTTCCATCGACCAGCTGTGGCTGTTCTCCCAGCAGGGCCTCCGGACGGATCTGCATCAGGGGACCCGTCAGCTCCTGCAGGACTGTCTGCGTCTCGTCATCTAGGGGTGAAACGTGAGTGTGTTGAGGGTCAGAGTTCGTGACAGTATGATGTCATGTCCCTGTTTTTGGCTGGTGGAGGGACGCTGTTAGCGGCTGCTTTTAAACTCTGATTAATTCAAGATCAGACTCGCTACTCCTGAACTTACGTTTAGCATCTTCACTGATTCACATTTTAAATTTGTAATCATTCTTGTTCTGCAAAATGGACCAAAAATAGACTCACTTGCACTTCATTATAGATATGTCTGTGATTTTATTAATTTCCCAGATATCCCCAATTTTTTTTTGAAATAATATATATATATATATTTATTGTATTTATATATATGTACATGTATATGTATATGTGTGTGGCTACATATGTAGTTGTTTTTTGGTGTTTGGCTTAGTGTTATGTTAGAATCATTATTATACTCATAACTTTTGTTCTTTTAATATTTTTGAATTGTTTTTAGCTTTATTATTTTTTTGTTTTCATTTAAATGTTTTACTTTTGAAATGTTGTTGTATACATTTGTCATTTTTATTTAATTTATTTAATTTTATTAAATGTGTGTGTATATATATATAGTATTTATAGAGTTTTAGCTTTTAGTTTTAATTACTTTTTCTTATTTGTAAGTCGCTTTGGATAAAAGCGTCTGCTAAATTACGAAAAGTAAAAAAGTAAAGTAAAGATAGAAATCACACTTTTAATATTCTCTCCTCCTATATCCAGGTTTTCCAAGACTGTGGAAATCCTGGTTCTGAAATAAAAAAAAATGTAAATAAGAAATATGATGACAACTAAACTGTGACTTCTTTACTGTGTTGATACACAGTTCTGATCTGTTTTCATCTGTGGGCTGCGCTGCATCTTCTCACCAGCAGAGGGAGACACAGTCCGGCTGCTCATTAATGAAGCAGTTTTTAGGATGAGATGAGATGAGACCAGACTGCAGTGCTCACATGTACAGTGTCATCAGAGGGATGTGGGATAGAGAGATACCCATCATGCACTGCACTGTTTGGATGGGAGTGAGGGGAAAGAAGTTCATGGTGATTCCTGTTGACAGCTCAGGTTCCTCTCAAAGCTTCAGTGTCCGAGAATCAACATGAGACTCCGGAAACAACCTGCTCATCAAGAGCAGGGCACGAAGGCTTTACAGTCAATCATTCATATAAAAGCATAATATAGAACTATATGAAAAAATGTAAGTGATTCTGGAAACAGTCACTAAAATAATGTACAAATATTACGTAATATGAGCAAACTTGGTTTGTGCTGCAGTTTAATCCAGTTTTTACAGTTGCGACAGAAACACACTGAGCAGAGGAAGCAGAAAGCCTGTTTCCAAGGGAATGGAGCTCATCGTCATGACGGCTCTCCCACGAGATACTGCGAGCGGAAGCAGC
>NW_015505366.1:1389660-1395800 GCF_001515645.1 Sinocyclocheilus grahami
ACACACACACACACACACACACACACACACACACACACACACACACACACACTCTCACACACACACACTCACACACACACACACACACACACACAGTGACTGACTTAAACCCTACTAACAAGATTCGATTCATCTGCTCTAGCTACATACATTTTCAAATTGTTTGCTGGCAGAAATCATGAGAACATGCTGTGATGCTGGATGTGGATTTAAGAATTGTGTGTGATTAACATGTCAGCATTAAGACAGCCGTGTCATTCTCTCACACACACACACACACACCACTGTCACCTCCAGTTAATCAAAACTCGATGTGTACTGCGGAACTGGGCAGACATGACGGCTTCATAGGAGAAGTTCAGATGAGTGCCTGATGTGGTCATCTATTTTTCAGCAGTAATTGAATTTGTGGGTCTCACACACTCACACACTCACACACACACACACACACACACACAGTGACTGACTTAAACCCTACTAACAAGATTCGATTCATCTGCTCTAGCTACATACATTTTCAAATTGTTTGCTGGCAGAAATCATGAGAACATGCTGTGATGCTGGATGTGGATTTAAGAATTGTGTGTGATTAACATGTCAGCATTAAGACAGCCGTGTCATTCTCTCACACACACACACACACACCACTGTCACCTCCAGTTAATCAAAACTCGATGTGTACTGCGGAACTGGGCAGACATGACGGCTTCATAGGAGAAGTTCAGATGAGTGCCTGATGTGGTCATCTATTTTTCAGCAGTAATTGAATTTGTGGGTCTCACACACTCACACACTCACACACACACACACACACACACACACACACACACACATGCTTTCCATCGACCAGCTGTGGCTGTTCTCCCAGCAGGGCCTCCGGACGGATCTGCATCAGGGGACCCGTCAGCTCCTGCAGGACTGTCTGCGTCTCGTCATCTAGGGGTGAAACGTGAGTGTGTTGAGGGTCAGAGTTCGTGACAGTATGATGTCATGTCCCTGTTTTTGGCTGGTGGAGGGACGCTGTTAGCGGCTGCTTTTAAACTCTGATTAATTCAAGATCAGACTCGCTACTCCTGAACTTACGTTTAGCATCTTCACTGATTCACATTTTAAATTTGTAATCATTCTTGTTCTGCAAAATGGACCAAAAATAGACTCACTTGCACTTCATTATAGATATGTCTGTGATTTTATTAATTTCCCAGATATCCCCAATTTTTTTTTGAAATAATATATATATATATATTTATTGTATTTATATATATGTACATGTATATGTATATGTGTGTGGCTACATATGTAGTTGTTTTTTGGTGTTTGGCTTAGTGTTATGTTAGAATCATTATTATACTCATAACTTTTGTTCTTTTAATATTTTTGAATTGTTTTTAGCTTTATTATTTTTTTGTTTTCATTTAAATGTTTTACTTTTGAAATGTTGTTGTATACATTTGTCATTTTTATTTAATTTATTTAATTTTATTAAATGTGTGTGTATATATATATAGTATTTATAGAGTTTTAGCTTTTAGTTTTAATTACTTTTTCTTATTTGTAAGTCGCTTTGGATAAAAGCGTCTGCTAAATTACGAAAAGTAAAAAAGTAAAGTAAAGATAGAAATCACACTTTTAATATTCTCTCCTCCTATATCCAGGTTTTCCAAGACTGTGGAAATCCTGGTTCTGAAATAAAAAAAAATGTAAATAAGAAATATGATGACAACTAAACTGTGACTTCTTTACTGTGTTGATACACAGTTCTGATCTGTTTTCATCTGTGGGCTGCGCTGCATCTTCTCACCAGCAGAGGGAGACACAGTCCGGCTGCTCATTAATGAAGCAGTTTTTAGGATGAGATGAGATGAGACCAGACTGCAGTGCTCACATGTACAGTGTCATCAGAGGGATGTGGGATAGAGAGATACCCATCATGCACTGCACTGTTTGGATGGGAGTGAGGGGAAAGAAGTTCATGGTGATTCCTGTTGACAGCTCAGGTTCCTCTCAAAGCTTCAGTGTCCGAGAATCAACATGAGACTCCGGAAACAACCTGCTCATCAAGAGCAGGGCACGAAGGCTTTACAGTCAATCATTCATATAAAAGCATAATATAGAACTATATGAAAAAATGTAAGTGATTCTGGAAACAGTCACTAAAATAATGTACAAATATTACGTAATATGAGCAAACTTGGTTTGTGCTGCAGTTTAATCCAGTTTTTACAGTTGCGACAGAAACACACTGAGCAGAGGAAGCAGAAAGCCTGTTTCCAAGGGAATGGAGCTCATCGTCATGACGGCTCTCCCACGAGATACTGCGAGCGGAAGCAGCGACACACAAGGACCAGAAAACACATGAACTGCAGACGAGGAGAGAAGAGAGGAGAGAGGAGGAAAGAGGAGGAGAGGGAAGGAGAGTAGAGAGGAGAGGAGAGGAGTAGAGAGGGAAGGAGAGGAGAGGAGAGAGGAGAGAGGAGGAGAGGGAAGGAGAGTAGAGAGGAGAGGAGTAGAGAGGGAAGGAGAGGAGAGGAGTAGAGAGGGAAGGAGAGGAGAGGAGAGAGGAGAGAGGAGGAGAGGGAAGGAGAGTAGAGAGGAGAGGAGTAGAGAGGGATGTCATTTTTATTTAATTTATTTAATTTTATTAAATGTGTGTGTATATATATATAGTATTTATAGAGTTTTAGCTTTTAGTTTTAATTACTTTTTCTTATTTGTAAGTCGCTTTGGATAAAAGCGTCTGCTAAATTACGAAAAGTAAAAAAGTAAAGTAAAGATAGAAATCACACTTTTAATATTCTCTCCTCCTATATCCAGGTTTTCCAAGACTGTGGAAATCCTGGTTCTGAAATAAAAAAAAATGTAAATAAGAAATATGATGACAACTAAACTGTGACTTCTTTACTGTGTTGATACACAGTTCTGATCTGTTTTCATCTGTGGGCTGCGCTGCATCTTCTCACCAGCAGAGGGAGACACAGTCCGGCTGCTCATTAATGAAGCAGTTTTTAGGATGAGATGAGATGAGACCAGACTGCAGTGCTCACATGTACAGTGTCATCAGAGGGATGTGGGATAGAGAGATACCCATCATGCACTGCACTGTTTGGATGGGAGTGAGGGGAAAGAAGTTCATGGTGATTCCTGTTGACAGCTCGTGTTCCTCTCAAAGCTTCAGTGTCCGAGAATCAACATGAGACTCCGGAAACAACCTGCTCATCAAGAGCAGGGCATGAAGGCTTTACAGTCAATCATTAATATAAAAGCATAATATAGAACTATATGAAAAAATGTAAGTGATTTTGCAAACAGTCACTAAAATAATGTACAAATATTACGTAATATGAGCAAACTTGTGTTTGTGCTGCAGTTTAATCCAGTTTTTACAGTTGCGACAGAAACACACTGAGCAGAGGAAGCAGAAAGCCTGTTTCCAAGGGAATGGAGCTCATCGTCATGACGGCTCTCCCACGAGATACTGCGAGCGGAAGCAGCAACACACAAGGACCAGAACACACATGAACTGCAGACGAGGAGAGAAGAGAGGAGAGAGGAGGAGAGAGGAGGAGAGGGAAGAGTAGAGAGGAGAGGAGTGAGGGGAGGACAGGAGAGAGGGAAGAGGAGAGAGGAGAGAGGAGAGAGGAGGAGAGTAGAGAGGAGAGAGGAGGAGAGAGGGAAGGAGAGGAGAGGAGAGAGGAGAAGGGAGAGAGGGGAGGAGAGTAGAGAGGGGAGGAGAGAGGGAAGGAGAGAGAGGAGGAGAGGAGTAGAGAGGAGAGTAGAGAGGAGGAGAGAGGGAAGGAGAGAGAGGAGGAGAGTAGAGAGGAGAGGAAGAGAGAGGGAAGGAGAGAAAGGAGGAGAGGAGTGAGGAGAGGAGAGAGGAGGAGAGAAGGAAGGAGAGGAGAGTAGAGAGAGTAGAGAGGGAAGGAGAGGAGAGTAGAGAGGAGAAGGGAGAGAGGGGAGGAGAGAAGACAGGGCCAGTGGGAAATCAGCTGTGGGACTTTTATTAGGAAATGAAACAAATAATCTGTCCAGGTCAATTCATAATCAAAAGAGTATTATATAAAAAAAATGAAGCTCCTTTTTTAAAAGCATCATGATAACGTTCCACTAAGATCAATAAAATTATTTTCTTGACAATTTTCATTATTACCATAATGCAAAAGAAGGAGAGGAGAGGAGAGAGGAGAAGGGAGAGAGGGGAGGAGAGTAGAGAGGGGAGGAGAGGAGAGAGGAGGAGAGGGAAGAGTAGAGAGGAGAGGAGTGAGGGGAGGACAGGAGAGAGGGAAGAGGAGAGAGGAGAGAGGAGAGGAGTAGAGAGGGAAGGAGAGGAGAGTAGAGAGGAGAAGGGAGAGAGGGGAGGAGAGAAGACAGGGCCAGTGGGAAATCAGCTGTGGGACTTTTATTAGGAAATGAAACAAATAATCTGTCCAGGTCAATTCATAATCAAAAGAGTATTATATAAAAAAAATGAAGCTCCTTTTTTAAAAGCATCATGATAATGTTCCACTAAGATCAATAAAATTATTTTCTTGACAATTTTCATTATTACCATAATGCAAAAGAAAAAAAGTTTCTTGTAATTGCCATGATTTAGATGATGGTTTTCATTTGATTCTTCTCACGGCAGCACAGAATTTATACAATGATTTGTTAAATAAATATAAGGCTGTACATCCAACACTGACATTTACTTTATTCCACATTAGATTTATGAGATTTTGGGGGTAAATGTTTCACGAATGCAAAAATGCACTGAGAAAACACATGCACATCTCAGTGGTCTTAAAAAGAAAAGAAATCATGAGCTACAAAGATGACAAATCCACACAGGTAACAAACACGTTAGTGCTCATTATTAGCTGATTCAGATGTCATGTACCGCTTTCTAGCACAGAACATGAGCTCAAGTACATTCTGTAATGAATCTGATTCTGTCCTCACATCCACATTTAAAGATTAAACCAGAAAACACCTAAACACACATATTTGACATTTACATGTGAGCATATACTGTTTGATTCTAATGCAGCACGATGTCTGACCTCTGACCCCATCCGTCAAGATCACATTCTGCATTTACAATTCAAATTAAACAACAGCAATACTAACAAATGAAGAATGATAGCTTGACTGATGACCTCAGCTGTAGAACAGAAAATTTGGTTTGCCTTAGGAATGTGTGAAATTCATTCAAAACTTCCCTGAAAAGCATTTGTTTCAAAGCTCATTTCAGATGGACTGTTGCTGTGTCTCTGACGGTGTGAAGATTTACCTGGATGACTATAAACCTTCATTATCAGATGCTTCTCAAAATAGTATCAGTACTATTAAATTTAGTCACTACAGTTGTTTTACTTTACTGAATAACAGCGAAACAGAAAACATTGAACTCTCTGCATATATATATATATATATATATATCAGTGGCATTCCGTCCATATAAACTGCGATTGCTCCGCATACCCAGGCCATTTGAGAGAATAAGTTCACGGGATAATTCATATAAACATGATTATAAGTTGATCCCTTGACATTTGAAATGTAACTTAAAGCTTAAAGAGTTAGGAATAAGTACGTACAATTATTTATTTGCCAAACGGCAGTAATTTTCTTTAAATCTTCCAGTTGCGGTTGCTTCCGGGTGAGCGGATTCTCAGCAGCTTTCTCGTCTCCGCTCTGTTGCTATAACTCGTCAGGATTGTAGCACGTTCTCAGTGATGTGCTGGTCTGCGGCTGATGTAATGTGCGAGGTAAGCTGTCTGTGAAGCACTAGCCCAAGTGGAAAAATGTGCTGTTGCTGTCAGATCTCGATTGCCAAAAATTACATTGTGTTTGATGCAAAACCAACTAGACTAAATCAAAATAAAAAACACTGTAACTGTATATTTTTGTTTTCTCAAGCAAAGCCAATTTTAAAAGTCCACTGAAAACATGTCTTCTTACATTTTTGGTCATAGACAACGTATGTTGAAGATTTATTGTCTACGTTATTGCCTAAGCGGTAAATTAAAAAAAAAAGTTTATAAAAACGTGGGCTATATAACATTTTAATAATAACAAACATCATATTGTTCCCTTTGTTTTGCGTATGCTAGTACAGTTAAAGTCCTTCTCTGATTTTATTATTGTTTGCAAGGTTGCAA
>NW_015505366.1:1396177-1407672 GCF_001515645.1 Sinocyclocheilus grahami
TGCTCCGCATACCCAGGCCATTTGAGAGAATAAGTTCACGGGATAATTCATATAAACATGATTATAAGTTGATCCCTTGACATTTGAAATGTAACTTAAAGCTTAAAGAGTTAGGAATAAGTACGTACAATTATTTATTTGCCAAACGGCAGTAATTTTCTTTAAATCTTCCAGTTGCGGTTGCTTCCGGGTGAGCGGATTCTCAGCAGCTTTCTCGTCTCCGCTCTGTTGCTATAACTCGTCAGGATTGTAGCACGTTCTCAGTGATGTGCTGGTCTGCGGCTGATGTAATGTGCGAGGTAAGCTGTCTGTGAAGCACTAGCCCAAGTGGAAAAATGTGCTGTTGCTGTCAGATCTCGATTGCCAAAAATTACATTGTGTTTGATGCAAAACCAACTCGACTAAATCAAAATAAAAAACACTGTAACTGTATATTTTTGTTTTCTCAAGCAAAGCCAATTTTAAAAGTCCACTGAAAACATGTCTTCTTACATTTTTGGTTATAGACAACGTATGTTGAAGATTTATTGTCTACGTTATTGCCTAAGCGGTAAATTAAAAAAAAAAGTTTATAAAAACGTGGGCTATATAACATTTTAATAATAACAAACATCATATTGTTCCCTTTGTTTTGCGTATGCTAGTGTCGCTTACAGTTAAAGTCCTTCTCTGATTTTATTATTGTTTGCAAGGTTGCAATGTTACTTTGCAATATTTTAAATATTTTTTTGGTATTTTGCATGGTCTGTTATTGGAATAGTGTCACCCGGGTGGGAATTTTAACACCTATTCACTGGAGAAAATTTTAGCGCTCCAAAAAAATAAAAATAAACAAATAGTTCCTTGTACTGCAGGTGCGTAGAGCCAGTAGGATATTTGAAAATGAGCAAGAGGGTGGCTAACCGCACACTGATCCACTCAAGACTAAAAAGTCTACAAAAACATCTTTTAAATGTTTATAAATTGCATTGTGCAAAAGTGCAAAGTGCATGTGAATTTTAAAAAATGGACACGAGCAAGCAAGCAAACGTTTCAGCACATTGCTATCTTCAGTGCTCTCATGTTTTTGTAGACTTTTTAGTCTTGAGTGGATCAGTGTGCAGTTAGCCACCCTCTTGCTCATTTTCAAAACTCCTATTCACTGGGAATAAAAAAATGATTTAGCAGATGCAGAGACATATAGAGCAGGGGAATCCCCCCATCTCCTCACCCTCTGATCATAACGTAACTACAGTGTAGATGTTATTTGGCAGTTTTTACTTGGAAAACCAGCTATATTTTTCTTGCATTCGAATAATGGATAAACTTGAAATAATAGAAGAAGGATTGGAGAAGATTAACATCCCGTGGTAACTAGGATTTACACAAGCTTCAGTCTGGATCCAGAACACCTGAGAAGAGATGATGCAACCCCTCAGAGGACCTCAGATGATGCCAACCCTGAAATAACTTACAGAACTACCACATTTAGCTATAAGTTTGATTGCATCATATAATAATTCCTGTTAATAGTGTTCATCGTCTGTTTTATTACGTCATTAACTGAAATGTTCCTACATTTCTGCCATATGCACGTCAATTTGACATACTCACCACTGATAAGCTACTACTAAATATATTGTAGAAACTTAATTTCCTGTAAAGCTGCTTTGCAACGATTTGTATCGTGAAAGGCGCTATTCAAATAAACTTGAATTGAATTGAATTTACAGACGCTCTCCCATCAATATATCCATTTACTGCATCGTCTCCCTCGAAGCGGCAGATTTCCTCAAAGAAACCTTTCATCTGTCACAAGAATCGCGAACAGCTCGATGAATCCTCCCGGTGCAACCGAGCGCGTTTCTAACGCACATGACATGATTCATATGTGAGGCGACTTAGAGCGTTATAAACTCTGTGCGATGCTCCAGCGTTCACTCTCAGCACATGACGGAGGCGATAGACACACAAACACGCTTCTGTCAGTTTAAGATGTTAGACCCCTGATGACTTTAAGTCAGTTTTGGAAAAATATCCTCCAGTGTCATGAAGAATCCACGGATTTTACCAATCAGAAGAGCATCGCACTGTAAATATGATATCTGCCATGATCATAACTGGGGTGAAGCATCTCAGGAGCCTTTTTTTTGTTTTGGCCATTGTGGTTTTCACTAGATAAAATTATGTCTGGATAAAAGTATTTGATCAATAAATGTCAAGTCAAGTCACCTTTATTTATACAGCGCTTTATACAATACTGATTGTGTCAAAGCAGCTTTTACCGAGTCAAACAGGAAAATAGTATGTGAATAATGCAAGAGGACAATAACAGAGTCATTTTTCAGCTAAAGTCAGTTCATTGATGATTCAGTGACGTCATCATCCAGTTCAGCTCTCTTCAATAGTGTCTGTGCAATCAGTCAAGCATCCCCAGCTAAAGAAATGGAGAAAAAAACCTTGGGAGAAAATGTAAATGTCTAGACCTCCATTGAGATGATAAAAAAATCAGCATGTTGAGAAAAGCACAGTTCAAACACCAGCCTTTGTAAATAATATACAGAAAAAAATAGCTTTTTCTTTTATTTATCTTTAAACAAATTTTTCTTTACGTTTATGTTGGTCGTTTTATTTATTAATGTTTCAAAGGCCACTTGTGTTACTGTAAACCTTACAATCACACATTAAAACACACATTCTCAGTGTTAGCATGCAAGAATGTGCTGTAAAGTAAGATAATAGATCTACTGTCCATCCAGCACAGACTGCCCCCGCCTGCAACTCACACACACTCACAGAACACTATTGTCCTGTCCTGCACAAAGAGTCCTGTAAGCATGAACACACACACACACACACACACACAGATAAGAGAGTCCCAGCACTGCCTCCCGTTCCTGTACCAGAGAAGCCGTATGTATTTCTGCTCATAACTCTTTTGTTGAAGATACTGCTGTTAATATTCATAAGTGTGGACTGAGCTTTTAATTCAAGCCTTATTATACGTGTTATTTTGTGGCCTGTTGAGTGGATGCTTATCGTCAAGTACTTTGGGTGTTTTATGTCAGGTTGTTTCCTAAGGTTTTTTGTTTGTTTGTTTTTTAAGATTTATGAAGTTTGACATGAAGAAGGTCAATATTGTTCATAATTAATTAGAATATATTTATATAGTGGCGTGCACTGGGGGCCGATGCTAAAGTGCTAGGTGCCCCCGGACCATGATTGTGCCCTTGTAACGCCACTTCTGTCATGTGTGAGCTCTGTCTGATCTGTATGAATGTACACAGACCGTAACACACTGATCGTTGAGCTCCAAACAGCAACTGAATGTCAGAGAGAAGAACATGACCACAGCTGTATTGAATTTGTGTCTGTTGTTCTTTTCATTTGCCAGTGGTGCAGTGTGTTTATTTCTTTACATGCCTTGTGGGAAGGACAGGTGAAGATCCAGGATGGAGGTACAAAAATAACAATGCAGGAATCAACCTATAATCAGATATTAAACTCAATCTACAGAGACAACAACCTCTAATCTGAAACTAAACTCAATCTACAGCGACTACAACCTCTAATCGGAAACTAAACTCAATCTACAGCGACTACAACCTCTAATCGGAAACTAAACTCAATCTACAGCGACTACAACCTCTAATCGGAAACTAAACTCAATCTACAGCGACTACAACCTCTAATCGGAAACTAAACTCAATCTACAGCGACTACAACCTCTAATCGGAAACTAAACTCAATCTACAGCGACTACAACCTCTAATCGGAAACTAAACTCAATCTACAGCGACTACAACCTCTAATCGGAAACTAAACTCAATCTACAGCGACTACAACCTCTAATCGGAAACTAAACTCAATCTACAGCGACTACAACCTCTAATCGGAAACTAAACTCAATCTACAGCGACTACAACCTCTAATCGGAAACTAAACTCAATCTACAGCGACTACAACCTCTAATCGGAAACTAAACTCAATCTACAGCGACTACAACCTCTAATCGGAAACTAAACTCAATCTACAGCGACTACAACCTCTAATCGGAAACTAAACTCAATCTACAGCGACTACAACCTCTAATCGGAAACTAAACTCAATCTACAGCGACTACAACCTCTAATCGGAAACTAAACTCAATCTACAGCGACTACAACCTCTAATCGGAAACTAAACTCAATCTACAGCGACTACAACCTCTAATCGGAAACTAAACTCAATCTACAGCGACTACAACCTCTAATCGGAAACTAAACTCAATCTACAGCGACTACAACCTCTAATCGGAAACTAAACTCAATCTACAGCGACTACAACCTCTAATCGGAAACTAAACTCAATCTACAGCGACTACAACCTCTAATCGGAAACTAAACTCAATCTACAGCGACTACAACCTCTAATCGGAAACTAAACTCAATCTACAGCGACTACAACCTCTAATCGGAAACTAAACTCAATCTACAGCGACTACAACCTCTAATCGGAAACTAAACTCAATCTACAGCGACTACAACCTCTAATCGGAAACTAAACTCAATCTACAGCGACTACAACCTCTAATCGGAAACTAAACTCAATCTACAGCGACTACAACCTCTAATCGGAAACTAAACTCAATCTACAGCGACTACAACCTCTAATCGGAAACTAAACTCAATCTACAGCGACTACAACCTCTAATCGGAAACTAAACTCAATCTACAGCGACTACAACCTCTAATCGGAAACTAAACTCAATCTACAGCGACTACAACCTCTAATCGGAAACTAAACTCAATCTACAGCGACTACAACCTCTAATCGGAAACTAAACTCAATCTACAGCGACTACAACCTCTAATCGGAAACTAAACTCAATCTACAGCGACTACAACCTCTAATCGGAAACTAAACTCAATCTACAGCGACTACAACCTCTAATCGGAAACTAAACTCAATCTACAGCGACTACAACCTCTAATCGGAAACTAAACTCAATCTACAGCGACTACAACCTCTAATCGGAAACTAAACTCAATCTACAGCGACTACAACCTCTAATCGGAAACTAAACTCAATCTACAGCGACTACAACCTCTAATCGGAAACTAAACTCAATCTACAGCGACTACAACCTCTAATCGGAAACTAAACTCAATCTACAGCGACTACAACCTCTAATCGGAAACTAAACTCAATCTACAGCGACTACAACCTCTAATCGGAAACTAAACTCAATCTACAGCGACTACAACCTCTAATCGGAAACTAAACTCAATCTACAGCGACTACAACCTCTAATCGGAAACTAAACTCAATCTACAGCGACTACAACCTCTAATCGGAAACTAAACTCAATCTACAGCGACTACAACCTCTAATCGGAAACTAAACTCAATCTACAGCGACTACAACCTCTAATCGGAAACTAAACTCAATCTACAGCGACTACAACCTCTAATCGGAAACTAAACTCAATCTACAGCGACTACAACCTCTAATCGGAAACTAAACTCAATCTACAGCGACTACAACCTCTAATCGGAAACTAAACTCAATCTACAGCGACTACAACCTCTAATCGGAAACTAAACTCAATCTACAGCGACTACAACCTCTAATCGGAAACTAAACTCAATCTACAGCGACTACAACCTCTAATCGGAAACTAAACTCAATCTACAGCGACTACAACCTCTAATCGGAAACTAAACTCAATCTACAGCGACTACAACCTCTAATCGGAAACTAAACTCAATCTACAGCGACTACAACCTCTAATCGGAAACTAAACTCAATCTACAGCGACTACAACCTCTAATCGGAAACTAAACTCAATCTACAGCGACTACAACCTCTAATCGGAAACTAAACTCAATCTACAGCGACTACAACCTCTAATCGGAAACTAAACTCAATCTACAGCGACTACAACCTCTAATCGGAAACTAAACTCAATCTACAGCGACTACAACCTCTAATCGGAAACTAAACTCAATCTACAGCGACTACAACCTCTAATCGGAAACTAAACTCAATCTACAGCGACTACAACCTCTAATCGGAAACTAAACTCAATCTACAGCGACTACAACCTCTAATCGGAAACTAAACTCAATCTACAGCGACTACAACCTCTAATCGGAAACTAAACTCAATCTACAGCGACTACAACCTCTAATCGGAAACTAAACTCAATCTACAGCGACTACAACCTCTAATCGGAAACTAAACTCAATCTACAGCGACTACAACCTCTAATCGGAAACTAAACTCAATCTACAGCGACTACAACCTCTAATCGGAAACTAAACTCAATCTACAGCGACTACAACCTCTAATCGGAAACTAAACTCAATCTACAGCGACTACAACCTCTGATCTGAAATAATAAACTTAAGCTACAGCAATTACACCTGAGAATTCAGTTCTGAGTTTTGCTTTGGCACACACTGCACTATCTATGTGACGCTGATTTTGAACATGTAGCTCATGTTCTTAAATAATCCTTGTTGGTCCTGGAGAAATAATTCAGCACATGGTGTTTTAGGGATGAGGAAAGTGCTGGTTTGGGGTGTCACTGGGTTTTCTGGGCCCCATGTACAGTGTATCGATTTGGCTCATCACGTCTCCAGGCCCCTGTACTCCGTCCCACCTCCCCACACTAGTGATGCCCCTGAGCTGATGTTTTGTGTTCGTAGGTTTATATCGTGGGGATCTGCATCGCAGTATGTGGAAACTTTCTCATCAGCATCTCCTTGAATATCCAGGTGATGCTCAGCTCGCTCACACAATCACACACACAAATGCTCTGTCAGTGTTTCGGTGCTGTGTGTTTGATGTTTAGAGGTCCTCTGCTAAACTGTTGTAGTGTCGCTGGTGTTTGTACAGAAATACACGCATGTGCGGCAGTCACAGCGAGGGACGAAGCCATACTACACCAGCCGTCTGTGGTGGTGCGGGATCCTGCTGATGGGTTTGGGGGAGCTGGGGAGCTTCGCTGCGTATGGATTCGCTCCGGCGTCGCTCATCGCTCCTCTCGGCTGTGTGTCTGTCATCGGTAAGACCTTTCCTCTGTTCATTAAAACACCACACAGTTGATCACGGGTCCAAATGCTGCAGTTCTGTAGTTCAAGAGTCAGTATTTTACTCTCCAAACAATGTTCAAAAGCATGAAAAGCTGGCTCTGTTTCTCTCTTTCAGTGAGTGCCGTCATTTCTGTGGTGTTCCTCAAGGAAACGTTACGGGCTTCAGATATCCTCGGTGAGAGAGTCCTTCTAACGTCTCATAATGAAGTTTTTCTCAGTCTTCTCTTGTTTTGTAGGAAATTAATTAAACTAATTAATAAAAATAATTAATAATTAAAGTTATATTATATATACAAATAAAGCAAGACTGGGGAAAGTTTGTAAAATCGTCAGTTCAACCAGTTATTACTGAGCTAAAGGGTCACTAAAACTCTCCCACATAGTTAAAACATTTTTAATTCTGTCATTAATTACTCACCCTCATGTCATTCCAAACCCGTAAGACCTTCGTTCATCTTCAGAAAACAAATTAAGATATTTCTGATGAAATCCGAGAGCTTTCTGTCCCTGCATAGACAGCAACGCAGCTGAAACGTTCAAGGCCCTGAAACGCAGTAAGGACATCGTTAAAATAGTCCATGTGACAGCAGTGGTTCAACTGTAATTTTATGAAGCTTCGAGAATACTTTTTGAGCGCAAAGAAAACAAAATTAACTTTATTCGACTTTATTCAACAATCACTTCTCTTCTGTGTCAGTCAATGAGCATTCATGACACGTGTGCATTCCTCTGCTCGTAAACAAGCCGCAGCGCATGCGTGTTCTACGTCAGAACGCCGGCTCCTGCGTCAGCAGCATCACACGCATGTGTCATGGCACTGTCGTGAACACGCGTCGAAGACTGACATGGAAGACAAGAAATTGTTGAATAAAGTCGCTATTTTTGTTTTCTTTGAGCAAGATAATACATGTAACACATTTCAATCAACTTTCCTCAGACTTAAGCGTTCTTGTAATGAAGGTGTTTTTGTTCACAGGAGGCGCTTTAGCGATGACCGGAACCTACTTTCTGGTGACATTCGCCCCTCATTCATCGCCTCACGTCACGGCCAACATGGTGGAGCGCTCGCTGGTCAGCTGGACCTTCCTGATTTACTTTGTGAGTCTGTTGTAATCTTGACCAAGATACAGTACAGCTAACCCATCACATTTTACAGAAGGTGGCATTAGTAAAGTGACACCTAGAGAAGTGAAATAAAGTCCTCGGCCGGCTTGAATGTCACTTAATCACATATAAATGACGTGGCTCTTCAGAACAAATCTTTTTCTGTCTCTCTCTGCAGACGTTTGAACTGATTCTCTTCGCTATCCTGATGTATTTGTATAAGTGCAGGAACATGAAACACATCGTGATCATGATGATCTTGGTGGCGTTACTCGGTAAGAACAGATTCTGGTCTCGTTGGTATGAAACTGAAGATGATGAGAAAGAAAACAGGTTATTCAATCACATCATTCAATTCTTCACTCACAAGAGCAGATGGAGAAAATGAAAATCAGTTTTTGAGACCTTTTATGTGCCATCAAGGAATCTGGTCATTTCATTACTTTGTTTTTTGATGAAAAAGAAGATAAATCTCAAGAGACTTCAGATCCACCAGAAATGGTTTAAGACCATTTAAATGTATCCAAATATCATTTCAAACCACAATATGCAGAACCACTCCAAAACCATCTCTCAGTTTTAGAACAGAAGTGTGTTTCTGTCTATAGAGATTAAAATAGTTTGATGATGATATTTATGATGATGAACAGAGTTTGTTGCAGCTTCGGTGACGGTGATCTCGGTGAAAGCGGTTTCAGGAATGATCACAGAGACGGTCCGTGGAAGTCACCTGCAGCTCACCTATCCCATCTTCTACATCATGTTCATCATCATGGTGACGTCCTGCGCCTTTCAGATCAAGTGCGTCTGACCCTTCACTGATCACTTACTGTGCTCAGAAGAATCCTGCTCATTTCTCTCCATTTGCTCAGGTTTCTGAATCAGGCCATGCAGATGTTCGACGCCACTGAGATCGTGCCCATCAATTATGTTTTCTTCACCGCGAGCGCCGTCGTAGCTGGTCAGTCGTTTAAATGTGTTTTGCTGAATAAAGACCAGTTGCTTTTCCTTCCTGGAAACACAAAACTGCTTAACAGAATATGTTTGTATTTCTAGGCATTTTATTTTATGAAGAATTTTATGGTTTATCTTTGATATACATCATCATGTTTGTGATCGGGTGAGCATTTCTCAAAGATTATTATAATTTAGAGCAATATTTGCCTGTGTGTTTGTGGTTTAAGATGTGTGTGTGTCACTCAGGTGTCTGCTGGCGTTTACTGGAGCGTTTCTAATCTAATGAAGGTGTTTTTGTTCACAGGAGGCGCTTTAGCGATGACCGGAACCTACTTTCTGGTGACATTCGCCCCTCATTCATCGCCTCACGTCACGGCCAACATGGTGGAGCGCTCGCTGGTCAGCTGGACCTTCCTGATTTACTTTGTGAGTCTGTTGTAATCTTGACCAAGATACAGTACAGCTAACCCATCACATTTTACAGAAGGTGGCATTAGTAAAGTGACACCTAGAGAAGTGAAATAAAGTCCTCGGCCGGCTTGAATGTCACTTAATCACATATAAATGACGTGGCTCTTCAGAACAAATCTTTTTCTGTCTCTCTCTGCAGACGTTTGAACTGATTCTCTTCGCTATCCTGATGTATTTGTATAAGTGCAGGAACATGAAACACATCGTGATCATGATGATCTTGGTGGCGTTACTCGGTAAGAACAGATTCTGGTCTCGTTGGTATGAAACTGAAGATGATGAGAAAGAAAACAGGTTATTCAATCACATCATTCAATTCTTCACTCACAAGAGCAGATGGAGAAAATGAAAATCAGTTTTTGAGACCTTTTATGTGCCATCAAGGAATCTGGTCATTTCATTACTTTGTTTTTTGATGAAAAAGAAGATAAATCTCAAGAGACTTCAGATCCACCAGAAATGGTTTAAGACCATTTAAATGTATCCAAATATCATTTCAAACCACAATATGCAGAACCACTCCAAAACCATCTCTCAGTTTTAGAACAGAAGTGTGTTTCTGTCTATAGAGATTAAAATAGTTTGATGATGATATTTATGATGATGAACAGGCAGCTTCGCAGCTTCGGTGACGGTGATCTCGGTGAAAGCGGTTTCAGGAATGATCACAGAGACGGTCCGTGGAAGTCATCACCTATCCCGGTGATCTCGGTGAAAGCGGTTTCAGGAATGATCACAGAGACGGTCCGTGGAAGTCACCTGCAGCTCACCTATCCCATCTTCTACATCATGTTCATCATCATGGTGACGTCCTGCGCCTTTCAGATCAAGTGCGTCTGACCCTTCACTGATCACTTACTGTGCTCAGAAGAATCCTGCTCATTTCTCTCCATTTGCTCAGGTTTCTGAATCAGGCCATGCAGATGTTCGACGCCACTGAGATCGTGCCCATCAATTATGTTTTCTTCACCGCGAGCGCCGTCGTAGCTGGTCAGTCGTTTAAATGCGTTTTGCTGAATAAAGACCAGTTGCTTTTCCTTCCTGGAAACACAAAACTGCTTAACAGAATATGTTTGTATTTCTAGGCATTTTATTTTATGAAGAATTTTATGGTTTATCTTTGATATACATCATCATGTTTGTGATCGGGTGAGCATTTCTCAAAGATCATTATAATTTAGAGCAATATTTGCCTGTGTGTTTGTGGTTTAAGATGTGTGTGTGTCACTCAGGTGTCTGCTGGCGTTTACTGGAGTGTTTCTAATCGCGAGAGCTCGTCCCAGAATCAAGATGGACCGCGTGTTCATTTCAATGGGCCAGATTCCAGGTATCCCGATAACCCCCGACAGCGATCGAGCCGTCACGAGTTCAGGATATAATGCGACTGTGTTTGTGTATTTCAGGCAAAAGCTGTACGGATAAAGTGCAGCCGCAATCAGACGACAGTAAATATGGAAAACTGGCGTCTAAACTCACGTGTAACAGCGGGATTGAGGACGAGCCGTAGACGGAGTGCCCCCTGCAGGAGGAACAGAGAACCACACTAACACTCAGTGTGTGTGCGACAGCGTGTGTGTGTGTGTGTGTGTGAGAGAGTGTGTGTGTGTGTGTGAGAGTGTGTGAGAGAGAGAGAGAGTGTGTGTGTGTGTGAGAGTGTGTGTGCGAGAGAGAGAGAGAGTGTGCGTCTGAGTGTGTGTGTGTGAGAGAGTGTGCGTCTGAGTGTGTGTGTGAGAGAGAGAGAGAGTGTGTGTGTGTGTGAGAGTGTGTGTGCGAGAGAGAGAGTGTGCGTCTGAGTGTGTGTGTGTGTGTGGGAGAGTGTGTGTGTGAGAGAGAGAGAGAGTGTGTGTGTGTGTGAGAGAGTGTGTGCGAGAGAGAGAGAGAGTGTGTGTCTGTGTGTGTGGGCGT
>NW_015505366.1:1410336-1417836 GCF_001515645.1 Sinocyclocheilus grahami
TGTGTGAGAGTGTGTGTGAGAGAGAGAGAGAGAGAGTGTGTCTGTGTGTGTGTGTGTGAGAGAGTGTGCGTCTGAGTGTGTGTGTGAGAGAGAGAGAGAGAGAGAGAGTGAGTGTGTGTGAGAGAGAGAGAGAGCGTGCATGTGTGTGTGAGAGAGAGTGTGTGTGTGTGTGTGAGAGTGTGTGTGCGAGAGAGAGAGTGTGCGTCTGAGTGTGTGTGTGTGAGAGAGAGTGTGCGTCTGAGTGTGTGTGTGAGAGAGAGAGAGAGCGTGTGTGTGTGAGAGAGAGAGAGAGTGTGTGAGAGAGAGTGTGTGTGTGTGTGTGAGAGTGTGTGTGCGAGAGAGAGAGTGTGCGTCTGAGTGTGTGTGTGAGAGAGAGAGAGAGAGAGAGAGAGCGTGTGTGTGTGAGAGAGAGAGAGAGTGTGTGAGAGAGAGTGTGTGTGTGTGTGTGAGAGTGTGTGTGCGAGAGAGAGAGTGTGCGTCTGAGTGTGTGTGTGAGAGAGAGAGAGAGAGAGAGAGAGCGTGTGTGTGTGAGAGAGAGAGAGTGTGTGTGTGTGTGTGAGTGAGTGTGTGTGTGTGTGTGTGAGAGGTTGAGTGCAGGTCCGACTAACTGAGTTTTGAAAAGGTTTCATTTTGAATGCATAACTGTCTAAGTGTTATTATGATTTTTTTAAATAAACTAGAGTAATGTGAAACAGAGTTTGATACTTTGCCTAAAGGAAAAACATGATGACATGACTCAACTAATGAAACTAAACACACACACTCTCAAAACATCAGATCTCATGAAGGTAAAGTGCTTTAATTTGCACTGATTATTAATCGTTCTCAAATTCCAGTAAAATAAAAAACAACACATTTTAACATGTAAAGAGTTTCTCTCGCTCAAAAAACACAACTAAAAAGTTTCAGCACATGCTCTCCTGTGTACGGAGTCCTGGCGGTGTGACATGCATCGGTCCGTGAACACGCCACAGTGCGGCTCTGCTTCACACGTCGATGCTGATGCGAGCGAAGCGGTACTGCAGTGACGAGGGGTTTCGCAGCAGAACGAGGCCGCGCTGCTCCTGCGGCTGCTGAAGGATGGTGTGCAGGAGTCCGGACACACTGATGAAGGCCAGCGCCTCGCCACAGCCTGCAGCCAGAGAGAAGTCTCCCTGCGTCACCCAGCCCAGAGTCAGCCGGCTGCAGTGGGGCAGAACACTGGGCAGCGGCGCCGGATACACACCCCTCACAGCACGGGCCGGATCTTCAGGACCGGTTGTGGTCTGACGCAGGCGTTTGATGTGGTCTTTGTGTTGAGGCTCCTGCGGGCCGCTGCTGTGTGCATCTTTAAGCAGCAGCTGGAGGTCAGAGGTCGTCGGGATGCACACCATGGCATGCAGTGCCGGCTGGCCTTTACCCAACAGACGCAGACGCACCCACACCAGACTCGCCCTACACTCCTTCTGCAGCGCCGCGGCCGTCGCATGGGTCAGTGCTGAGGAGCTCCTGCGAGACGAGGGATGACTCCACGCCGACAGCCGCCGCAACGCCTTCAGACTCCTGCAGACACAGAGGCTGATCATGTGACACACAGAGGCTGATCATGTGACACACAGAGGCTGATCATGTGACACACAGAGGCTGATCATGTGACACAGCGGAGCAATCGATCGACTCTGTAAGTCGTGTAGTGTATGACTGACCTCAGAACAGTGAAGGGTCCGGTTCTGCAGCTGCCTGTTGTCTCTGCGCTCATATTCAATAGCTCCTCCCACTCCTCCATCAGCTGTTGCCAGGGGCAACGAAACGGCGCTAAGCAGCCATGTTTGATGTAGTTGGTGCGTTTGGATGGAGGACGTCTGAAAGCAAGTGAAGTCATTTTCTATTTGATCATGACTGAGACACTGCTGTGCTGAAGGGCATAAAACAAGATTTCTCCACACAGCCCTCACCTTTTGAACTTTTGTAGAAGCTCCGCCTCCTGCTCTGATTGGAAGCGCTGTCCTGCAGGGCAGTCTGGGTAATCGTGAGGGAAGTGAGGCTGACCCATAAACTGGGAGTGTTTGACACTCATGTGGAGGCCTCCGACACGAACACCACGATACACCTACAAAACACATTCACATTGATCTGATGTGTAAAGTGAAGTAACCGAGTGCGAGGCAGCAGAAATACTGACTGAAAACGATGATCTATCAGTGATGCTGCTGGAGAACTACAGGATCTATTATGCTCTGCGTGTGAGTCCAGTGAAGATGCTCAAGACTTCCTTTTTGCAGCTTGTTTTCTGAGATACTGGCGTGGAAAGCTCTGAACAGATCTGATTTGTTCGGTGTGTCAGTAACTAACGGCAGTGTTAAATTATTTTAAAAGTTCTGTCCCCCTTGGATTATTTCCAAGGCCCCTGCTTTAGACAACTGTATGTCAATCATAAACAATTACTGTAAAGTACTGTTCAACACTTATTATTTGTTATGCGTGTATAACATTTGTTCATTTCTCAAACGATGAATAAAGTAGGCTTTTCTCTTGGATTTTTCAAACTCAACATTTACAGCAGGGTTATATATTCCTTTCCAGCCCCCCATCAGAGATAATCAACCCTACAGTGAGGGGATTTTTCTCTAAAAACAGTCAGGCATCCTTCTTTGAGCCACTTGAGATGGAAAATCCAGCGTTCCTGGGGACTTTACATTTGATTCCACTTACAAAAATAACTGACAAGAAATAGGATCAAAATGAACAATGTGAGAACAAGATGGAGCAAACACAGACGGCGTCAGTACTGACCAGAGGGACCCAGAATGCCATTCCCCAGCCCTTGGGCAGCAGCAGATCCCAGCCGGAGCCCCAGTGCAGACGCTCCTCGCCCCGAACACGACCGCCCTGATGAACCAGCAGCAGAGGAACAGCAGCCTGAGGAGCAGCCGACAGCCTCGAACCCGGAACCAGCAGCTCAGTCCTCCTCCTGTTCAGCTCCTGACACACACACACACACCGAGACACGACTTCAATACATACATGGGAAAGAGTCATTTAAAAGATCTCCTCCAAACAGCCACGATCAGGAGCTCCAGTCATGAGGACTGTGATGTTTGTAGATCTATGGACATCAACACCAATATGAAGAGATGTTCACAAAGATATCTTAAAGAGGCAGTCAGAGACTCTAGACATAATGAATTACGACATTATAAACGGAGCAAAAGCATGTTCCATATGATCCGTTTATTACAGTCTGTAGAGTCTCATGTGTGTTTACCTGCTCAGACAGTCGGTTATGCGTCACACGGTCGCGAGCAGACGCGTCCCACAATGCACTCTGACTGCAGTGAGCCGCAACTCCTTTGAGAGTCAGATCTCTCACACCACTGTCCTCTAACACACACACACTCTGAGTTTGAGAAGAATCACAGCGAAAACATTCCCGAAGTGTGTTTGACTCTGGTGCAGTGAGACTGTGCTGTGTGTGTGAGAAGAGACAGAGTCTCAGGCCCTGCCAGGATTCGAACCTGGTTCATCTGCATGGAGACGCAGCGGCTCCCTGAGCTCAGGGTCAAACACACACACACTCCTGCACCCGTCTCACTGCGTGACGCAGCGGATTCATGTGTACCTGCGCTCTGCTGTAGGTCAGGTACAGATTTACCACGTTTCTGAGGTAAAGTGAGTCTGGGATCATCTACAGTCAGTCCCAACACACAGCCTGCTGGGAGCTCTGCTGTCGAACACACTCCTGTAAAACACACAACACACACACTGAGATCTTGGTCTCCATGTAAAGCAGCGCTGGCTGTCATGTGACGTCGGTCTTCGTTCACCTCTCAGCAGTTGGAATATGTCTGTCTGCTGCTGATGGACGCTCACACCGGCCTCGTCTGTACTGCGACTGCTTGGCTCCTACAGTAATGAGAGTCACTCATCAGCGCGTCAGTGACTGACGGACACATCAGTGTGAGTGTGATGTCATCAGCAGTCTCTCACCTCACTGGCTGGATGGAGTGTGTCTGTGAGCACCACGTGGGCCAGCGGACCAATCAGACGATAGCGCACGATCTCCATGGTCAGGTCACTAAACAGGACATCAGGAATGATCACATTTCACAGCTATAACTAACCCGAGTCGACACGTGCTTTACAGTAACATCAGATCACTGGAGCATCTAGAGCGGATTCTGTGACACCAGAGACATCAGAACACCTACAGGATCAAAGCGGCCAGTGCAGCTGCTTCAGAGGACAAATGATTAGGAGGTGCACCGACACATTTCTGATCACTGATCATCACAAAGCGTCACGTGACATCATCAGTCAGAGGTCAGCATGCGTTTACGGCACCTGATGGTGATGGCTGTGTCAGGGGACTGCCAGCGCACAGGGGCTCCTGCAGGCCGCGTCCCGTCACCCAACAGCCTTTTGGAGGGTTGCTCAGCGTCAGCTTCGTCTCTCTTCCTCTTCCTCCCTGCAGGCAGCTCCAAAGCGGGACGAGACTCCTCCGAGACGGACACGGCCTCGAAACACTGACACACCAGCTGCAGCTCCGACAGCACGTCCTGACACACAGAAGACAATTATCCATATAACACATTTCATTACCACACAAAACAAGCGACAAACAACATCCAGTGTCACATGAGAAACCACACGCTTGTAACATGATGGTCAAGCATTTGCATCCGAGTCTGTTTCTGGCCTCAGTGCTTGACCTGTTTAAGGGCCGGATGGATCCAAATCCACAGCTGTCTGTCTGAGGCGTCAGGGACCCGGGGCCTCCACAGGAAGTCAGCAGGACCCAGAGAGCCTTCAGGAAACTGATCTGCTTTGTACAGATGAACGCTGCCCTGACGAGCACCTGAGAGACACGACGCCGCTGCGAATGTGGGACCTACACACAAACACAAGCTCAGAGATGATATCAACAATCTCTGATGAACCACACACACACACACACACACACTCTCGCACACACCTGTTTGTTTGCTGGTGAGTCGAGCGAGTGCTCGCAGCATTTCTTCTTCAGATCCCTGAAGCTCCAAACAGCAGAAATAGGACAAATCCTGAGAGAGAGAGACATGCTACTGCTATCATGTGTATGTGCTTTATAATTATATTTAGTGTAAAACATACATTTAAATTAATTCAATAACAAACGCGGAACACAGCAATTTGTCAGAGCCAACAAGACTCTCCAGATGTGAGCGAAACCTGAACAAAAAACCTGCCCTTGGTGACGCCCTGAAAGGAAATAATGTTTCTTATTTGTATGCTTTCCTTAAAGAATGAAATAAAACATTGTTTCAGCTCTCTGCTGTTCTTCTCCGCTGGAGAAGATGATGGTTTGAGCTAGAACCACTGATCTATTGGGTTGCTCATGATGTCGAACCCTAACCGAAATCTGAACACAGATTTGTGTTTTGTAACATAGTTTTGATTTGTATACTAACAACATCAATGCAGGGTCTGCGCCGGAGCACGTGTGGGACGAGGCATTGATATTGTCTGGAAATCACGAGGTGCAAGTATGTAACACTCTTCTCTGAGAAAATGACAAACATGAAGCACATGTATGCGAGCGTCACCTGCAGCAGGGCGTGTGTGTTCATGGCTCTGTAGCTGGCTCTGAAGCTCTTCGCCGTGGGTTTGAGCGGCAGACAGTAGCTCCACGTCTTCAGCATGTGGAAGCGCTTGGCGTGCCAGATATGCGTCTCCAGCCATTTGTTCTTCCTCTGTCTGCGATTGAACTCCAGCAACAGGTTCCCGTGTCTGCGGCGCGCTCGACGACTCCTGCTTCTGGGCTCCTGCTTCTTCTCTTTTTCTGGTGCACGCTGACTTCGCTCGGCCTGGACACACAAACACACGCTGTGAACGAGGTCGAAGAAAGAGACGCATGTTAATGAGTATTTGACTAGGGTTGTCAAAAGTACCAGACCGTGTGTATCTGTGCAAGCGCTCGCCGAAGAGCAAGAAGGATGTGCATTTACAACATGTTTCTGAAGAGATGATCATTGTAGCCAATCACAGACATATCTGATGAGTGTGTGAGCACAATGTCCAATCAGAGGTGTTTAAGAATCCGCTCAAAATGCTAGCGGGAAATGCTGGTATCGTCACATTCGTGAAAGTTCAGAACCGATTTGGTACTTTTGACAACCCTGCATGCGAGCAGTCAGACTGTGCGGGACTGCTGCGAGACGGGTGTTTTGTGGGTTTCTCAGTACCAGTCTCTGAGCTCCCTCACGCAGACGGCTCGGCAGTCTCTTGGTGCTGTGGCTCAGGGCTCGTCTGCGCATGTGCTTCGGCAGAGCAGTGAAGATGTGGCAGCTGCCTGCAGGTTTACTGACGGCCTTCAGCATAGCGTTCACTTCAGCGGCGCGCGCTTTAGCGAAGGACGAGGCTGCAGGGAGGAAGGAACAGCTAAGACTTTGCTTCATTAACAGTTCGTTCACAAAAATGAATTACAGTATACACTATATTCATTTATGGAACACATTTCATCAGTTCTTGTATTTGCCGCTGCATGACTTTCTTACATGGAACTTAACAGAATCACGCAGATCTAAAGTGAACAGGAACAGACGGAGTTGTTTGGCCGCTTTCAGATCACATTAACGTCTGAGTGCAGTCAAATATGTGTGTCATAATTAGCTTGACATCAATTATGCAAACAACATTCTGCTTCAGGCGTGTCTCAAAACTGATCCTGCTTGAAACATCCCGCACAAGTCAGAAGTACTTTTATGCTTTTTTTTTGTCATTTTGTGGAGCTTGACAACCTCTGGTCACTGCTAAACACCTAATGGCAGAACTTTTACATTTTTATTGAACTATTCTTTAGTTATGAATGTTACCTGTGATGTATTTGGGCAGATCTTGACTGTAACTGTGACCCCCAGGCTGATGACCTCTGACCCAGCCGCATGCCTGTGACCCCTGACCTCTCCCGGTACTGCGACCTGTAGACGATGAGCATTCAATCAATAACACAAACGATATGTGATCAAATACATCGATATGTGCTGAATGAAGCCTTTATCAGCACTGGTCACCTGAGCTCGTGTAAATGACGTTTCTCGGCTGATTCTTCATCTTTTTTTCTCTCATTCGGTCTTTTGCTCCAGTCATCTGAAACACAGTTTCACTGCAGTGACTCCACCGTATGTACATTACAGGCCATAGCATAGAGAAATGCTCACACTCACACACACTCACTCACTCACTCACACACACAGAGAGACAGACAGACACACACACACAGAGACAGACAGACACACACACACACACACACACACACACACACAGAGAGACAGACAGACAGACAGACAGACAGACAGACAGAGACCGACACACACACACACACACACACACACACACACAGAGAGACAGACAGACAGACAGACAGACAGACAGACAGAGACCGACACACACACACACACACACACACACACACACAGAGAGACAGACAGACAGACAGACAGACAGACAGACAGAGACCGACACACACACACACACACACACACA
>NW_015505366.1:1420336-1422836 GCF_001515645.1 Sinocyclocheilus grahami
CCGCGCTCTCAGAGGCATTTCTGTGGCTTTTAACAACAATGCTAATGATGCTAACGCTACTTAGAAACACTAATTTATGTACAAACTTATGTGAAGCCCAAACCCTCATGTCTACTGAAATAAAAGGCACGTCTTACAGCATCACACTGCCATCAATCTGCAGGTTCTGTGGATTTCAGATCAGCTCCATCTTCACCGACCACTGCAACACAAACATAAAGGTTAGCACGAAAGAGCTTGTGCTTATTTCATTCAAAACAAAACAGTTTCCTGATATACAAATGAGACCCACATAACTCAGACCCACATACTGATGAGGAAACTATTCCATATCAATGGCTTTAGATATGCTCATTCATCTGCATATATTTTTAGCAGAAATCATTGGCTGTAGTGTGAAGACAATGATCTGAAAACTGCAGTTTGAGGGTTTGACCTCTGACCCCTGCAGGAGCGTCTCACCAGCTGCATCTGCTGCGCTCTCCTCACCGGCGGCTCCTGCAAACACACAAGAAACATGCTGCTGATTTCTGTCCGTCAGCAGCAGCAACCGTTTCAGCACAATATACATCAGAACCATTCCGATTCTGTAAAGACGCGTGTCGAGCTGATGCTGTGCTGTTTTATACTTGTTTGCATATCTTTAATATTATATTTTCATAAACTGGAATATACATATGCACCATACTGCATCTCTGGTGCACTACATGTGCTCTGAATGATCAATAATCTTCAGATCTTCAGTCAGATCTTTAAGAAGTCAGTGACATTCGCCCGTCTGTCTCTGTAACTAAACCTGCTACACTGACCCTAACTAACCCTAACCGGGAGACCAGTCTTCAGGTGTTTCACAGAGACGTTTGGTTTGAGATCTTCACCTGCAGTAAGTCTGTTGTTCTTCTACGTGTGGTGTTAGTCAGAGTGTCTGTGAGCGTCAAAACAATAACAGTCAGCCCAAATAAGCGGGGAAAAAAACACAAACACGCATGTAGTGAATTCAGTGTCTCACTCTCACACACCTGCTCATATTTCAAACAAATGGTTGTATCAGAATCAAAATATGAATACTGATTTCCATTCAAGCTTGTGTTAAGCAGTACTGTGGCACGGCCCAGCGCCGTGTGTCTCAAACCGCTGCCGTCATCACAGGACATGCGAAGCGCTCATCTGACATAATCTGAGGCAACAGAGAGCAAGATTATTGTGGTTTCTGGCGCAACACAAACAGTGACGAAGCATCGAGGCTGTTGTGCACGGTGCAGATGTTCAGTGTGCTGGTGGGTCATACTGTAATGTCTTTGTCTAGACTGCAGTGAACTCTACTCAATCTCTGTTCTGTTACCCAGCATCAGTTATGCACTGCCTTACTACAGTGTGTGTAGTGACCAGAGCTTTATTTTACTGCTCAAGCATCCTGTCATCTGATGCTTTGTTCCAAAATGATCAGAAACATCATTTAAAAGTAGAGGTTGTTTCTGCAGATGTGTTATTAATTAGAGCTCATTTCTGGATTTCTGACCCAGACAGTGTCTAGAGCTGATCTGCCCATGTTCCCATGCATTACCCTCTGGAGCGACTGCGTCGGTCTCTTTCTCCTCTGCAGACTGTGAGATCACTGCTGCCTCAGTCGCTTGGGCTGGACTCGGTTCCTCAGCTGTGGGTTCTGGAGCTGGACTCGGTTCCTCAGCCGTGGGTTCTGGAGCTGGACTCGGTTCCTCAGCCGTGGGTTCTGGAGCTGGACTCGGTTCCTCAGCCGTAGGTTCTGGAGCTGGACTCGGTTCCTCAGCCGTGGGTTCTGGAGCTGGGCTTGGTTCCACTGCAGCGTGTTCTGGAGACACAGTCAGATCCTCAGCAGGAGCTGGTTCTGCACTCGGGACCGGTTCAGACACAGTGAGTTCTGGAGCAGGGCTTACTTCGGCTGGAATGGGTTCTGGAGGTGCAGGTAGAGCTGATTCTACATTCGGGTCGGGTTCCTCTGGAGTGGGTTCTGGTGCTGGAGTGGACTCTACATTCAGGGGAAGCTCCACTGGACCTGGTTCTGGAGCTGCGGTTGGCTTCGCTTCAGGAACTGTGTCTGCTTGCTCCAGTGTGGGCTCCGAGCTCACGTCTGATGGGGCTTCTGGAGCTGCTGTTAGCTCAGCCGGCTTGGGTTCTGGAGTGCTGGTGAGATCTGATGCTGGTTCCACAGCTAGAGAGGGTTCTGCAGGCGTAGTGTCACTGGGTTCTGACGCAGCATGCTCTTCAGCAGGAGCTTCAGGGCTCGATGTTTCAGGAACGTCTGCTGGATCTCTCTCCTCCAGAGGAGCATCACTAGCGCTGACCGTTGTCTGCTCTGCTTCTGAAGCCTCAGACTGGACATCTTCCACCGTCTCGCCCGGTCCGGGACCCAGCTCATCCGGCAGAGCGCTTTGAACTGGCAGCTGCATCTGATCCGAGACAGTCTCGCTGTCTTCTGCTACAAGCCCATTACGAGAGACTGGCAAAAAATACAAGCAGGGAG
>NW_015505366.1:1427836-1434021 GCF_001515645.1 Sinocyclocheilus grahami
AAAGTGATCATAAAATGAAATATCAGAGGAAGGGTGTCTTTAAACTGCAACAATAGTGAAAGACATTTGTGGAGTAATTAAAACCGCAATACATTCAAAATCATTTGAACATTCAAGATGAACTTGTATACTAAAATGATCTTTAACATAAATAAGAAGTCCTCCTCTACCATTTGTCCTATCATGTCTGAAATACTTATACCCAGCACTAGGAGAGGTTTTAGTTAACCACGTCTCAGATAAACACCAGAAATCTAGATCGGAGTCCGTAAGCATATTTTCAAGTTGTTCATGTTTTGATATCATACTTCAAATATTTAAATGTCTTCCCAAGACACCCTTCGGTTTGGTCCCGCGGTCCCAGATTACTTTAGATTGGTTCTCCGTTTGAGAGTACAGCAGCTTCTCCTTAATGCTTTCTTCTTAATGCTTCTCCTCAGCTGAAAACAAGTGGTGATGCTTTAATGCACTACTGAATTACACTTCTACAGCTACAGTCTTTTTTTTTTTACTTTAAACATGCAAAATCATACAGAAAATGGTAATTATGCAGTACAAAATTTTGGGATAAATGTCATTAAGATGAGTCAGTTGTATGTGACACAGATCTTGATGTATTGCTCCAGCACTGATCTTACAGCAGCTCAAGCTGATTCTCCAACAGTTCAGTCCTCTTCATCAGGAGCTAGTGTTGTTCTGTTAGGAAATGTCCTTTCTGTGTGATGATGGTGAGAAATGATGTAGAAACATTGAGGTGTTTTAGGTTACACATGTTTAGCAGTCACTAGTGATATGTTTGACATTGAAGCTTGCGTCAAATAAACACTGAAGCACTGTATTGCAGCTTGATTTGTTTTGGCCAAAATCATGGGATCTATTGTTTGCCTGAGAAACATGTAACTGCCTCAGTATCCAACCTTAGCTTATTCCTTACTGTAACTACTCACGTTTTTTTCAATATGGTAATTAATATATGAAACCCACAAGGAACCTTGCCTATGAAATAACGTTGTCAATGTTGCACTGATTATTTCTTTAGAATAGAATAAATCATGTAGAATCAGTTGCAGAACCAGATGTAAGCCAGTGTCTCGTGACACTGCAGTTTTGTAAGTGCTATAACTTACTACTATTGAACCTTCTGACCACCAGATGGCCACAAAGTACACAAAAAAACCCAAACCTATATCTACTATTGTGTATGTTTAGTGCATTGACTCATTTCAGCACAGCGCTGCACAGTTTGAACATCTCTCACTGAACATCAGTAGAGCACCATGAACTGACCTGGATGTGTCAGATGAGCAGATAAACCAGTGTGCAGTGCATTAGGGACTGGTGTAAGAGTAAAGCTGGAGGATATACTGCTGTGAAACCCTCAACAGTGCTTCAGTGCTCATGTTGGTGAACAACATCATCTTCCCACATTTACACTGATGTGACACTGACAGCTGATCTGAGACTGAGACAACACAAGAGTATTACTTCTGCAGTGGAGTATTTATTTACAGTGTATTAAAAATATTTGCACACTGGTATATCGATTTCTCTAAAGCATTCTGGTGGGTGCAGCATAACACGTGTTTGTTTATGTTTAACAGCGGTGTATACGCAGCTACAGACTCCAAAGCTTCTGTTTATGATCTGATAACATAAATCACTGACACTGCAGTACCTTCACAGCTGTGAATCTGAGTCTTCAGTCTGTCTGCGATCTGCTCTATTTGACTGAAGTCTTCTGCATAGTATGCATGTTTCTGCTGCAGAGACACCATTTTGAAGGCTCAGGAAACCTTTGCAGGTGTTTTGAGTTGATTAGCTGATTGGCATGTCACCATATTCTAATTTGTTGAGATAGTGAATTGGTGGGTTTTTGTTAAAGGCGAGCCAAAATCATCACAATTAAAAGAACCAAAGACTTAAACTACTTCAGTCTGTGTGCATTGAATTTATTTAATACACGAGTTTCACAATTTGAGTGAATTATTGAAATAAATGAACTTTTCCACGACATTCTAATTGATTGAGATGCACCTGTATATCATCCTAATGCATGGTGAGGAGGAGAGTTTGAGTGGCTAAAGACTCTGAGGATCACAGCTGGAGAATTGAGTCTCGGGTCAGAAAACCTTAAAAAAAAAAAAGTCAAACAGCACCTACACCACATGTTGTTTGGGAGGGTTTCAAGAAAAATTCTCCTAGCTCATCCAAAAACAATCCCCAGCATATTCTGTTGTCAGACACGACTGGAACTTTAAATGGGACTGGCTTCTATGGTCAGATGAAACCAAAAAATGAGCTTTTTAGCAACAAACACTCAAGCTGGGTTTGGTGAACACAGGGATAAAAAGTACCCCATGTGTACAATGAAATATACTGCTGTATTTTTAATGTTGTGGGCCTATATTTCTGCTGGAAATCCTGGACATCTTGTTTAGAGACATGGCATCTTTGATTCTATCAAATACCAACAGATAAAAAATCAATAAGTGACTGACTCAAACCTAAAAAACAACACAAAAATTTGTCACTGGGCACAAAACCAAGCTTCTGCTATGTCCATTCCAGTCCTCTGAGCTGAAGCCAATAGAAGATGAGTGTGGTGAACTGAAGAGGAGAAGCTGGAATCTGAAGGATCTGGAGAGATTCTAGATGAAGGAATGGTCTCTGATCTCTTGTCAGGTGCTCTCTAACCTCAGCAGGCATTATAGGAGAAAACTCTGTTATTATCACGCTGTTATTATGCCAAATGGAGGTTTCAAAAAGCATTAAATATAAAAGGGTGCCGTTAATTATGGCCAATATGTATTTGAGAAAAACAATTATGTCATAATGATATTTACCCCCATTTTAAATTCTTATTATCCAATGAAAGGTTAGATTTTTGTGTGTTTTTAAAAAATAAAAGATCAAAAGGATTAACAATGCAGATTAATTTTCACAGCCTTCTTTGATCATATTTACCAAGGGTGCCATGACTGTATATATAATAGAGATAGATAGATAGATAGATAGATAGATAGATACAGACAGACAATGTGCTGACCAGCTGGCCCCCATCTTCACACAGATCTTCAACAGATCACTGGAGCTGTGCGAAGTCCCTTCATGCTTCAAACGCTCCACCATCATCCCCGTCCCAAAGAAATCCAAAATTACAGAACTTAATGACTACAGGCATGTGGCTCTAACGTCTGTGGTCATGAAGTCTTTTGAAAAACTGGTGCTGGCCCACCTGAAGGACATCACTGGACCCTTGCTGGACCCCCTGCAGTTTGCCTACAGAGCAAACAGGTCTGTGGACGATGCAGTCAACATGGGACTGCATTATGTTCTGCAACATCTAGACAGACCAGGGACTTATGTGAGGATCCTGTTTGTGGACTTCAGCTCGGAGTTTAACACTATCATCCCAAATTTCCTCCTGTATATTATATATTGTGTTTTTGCTTTTTTGTACATTGTCTATTTTGTTTATATTTATATTATTATTCATTTTATTATCTGTGTCCTGTCTTGTCACTGTCATTCTGTTATCCACTTGGAAGGGCTTGTAGGGTTTCTGCACTGTAATATACATGTATCTTGGTTCATTTCAAATTGGTCAGAAGGGGGTGCAAATGTAATGGTGGGCTGGAGGAGATGTCCAGTACCTTTCAGAGAAAACTCCAAAAAAATAAGAATATTCTCCCTGTAAATGGCACAAAAAAAACCTTCCTTGTTCCTTATTTAACAGCTAAATAATCACACCAATAACTGGTTGCAAAAATGTATAGTATAGCCTAAAATAAATAAATAAGTACACAGGTAAACTATTATGCAATATTAAATTGTGAGTATATATATTATACAAACAACTCAAGATATTAATACCTCCACAGACACCTGCATGTTGAAGTGGATTTGAAGATGACTTTGTAATTTGACCAGTTTGGCTGGATTAAACTGCTGGCGATTGCTGTAACACGTGTTGCACTGCTGCAGCTCAGGTAATGCGTCACCTCTCTCAATCCTTATATGTCTCTACAAGAGATGAAGACACACACAATTATCTCAATGATGACAAATGGGATTAAAATAACTCAACTACAAGGTCATATTAACACACAAACGAGGCATACAACAGAGGAAAGTAAAGCAAACTATTTATTTTTATGAATAATAAACGTCTTCAAAACTTCACCGCAAGGCCCATTTACAGCCTGCATCCGAAAACGAATCGAAACATCCACAGAAAGAAGTTATATACTATAAAGTAGTGATGGGCGTGTTAGAAACACTGCTTCACGAAGCTTCGCAACATTTGAGAATCTTTTGTTTCGAATCAGTGTTTCGGAGCGCGTATCAAACCGGCCAGGTCACGTGATTGTAGCAAACGAAGCTTCGTTACGTCACACTGTTTCGAAACGTTTCTAAACTCAGATGGTTCACCACTAGGGGGTGTTGATCTCAAAGTGAACCCACAAACCACTTCTGGGCTGCATTCAGCCCCGACAAAAACGGTGCAAAATGTTTTTTAAATGGAAACGGTGGTGCGTTGAACGATCTGTTCTGATGACGCAAGAGTTGCAACTATGGCAGCTGAACTCTTATTATTTCAGTTATTTTGCCTTTAATGTAAATAAACATGTGCAAACAATATACTTGCTCTTGTGAATTTATTTTGATGTTAATTACATTGTGCAAGCTGTCTCTTTAATACCTCGTGGTTTATATACATGCTGCTGCTGATTGGCTGACATGTTTGACACACCCACCAAACAAGAGAAAAGGCATCTCAAACCCGTTACACACCGTTTCCAGGAAACATGTCGTTCAAACCGGAAACCGGAGCAAAACCTTGCGCACCGATTTGAGCTTGAACGTGCCCCAGGTTGCACAGTTAATCAAGTGACATGAAATCCCACGAAATTTTACTATAAAAAATAAAGAATAGGCCTGTTCAGAGCCAGATGTTGTGGGTTAAACAAAGGATCTTCCCTTTAACACAGATGGCTATATAGTTTAAAAAATGTGTGAAAACATTCAGTACTTTCAACCTACAAATCACATCATACCGTAAAAATCACAAAATGATCTTACGACAGAATTAAATCCACCTCCTCCTCCTGACTGATAACACTACTCTTGCCTGCTGGTTTTTATAGACAGCTCTAATGAAAACACTTAATTAAATGAATAATTACGTAAATCAATTAATTAATTAAATAATTAATTTAGTTCATTGTGTTAAGGGCTTGATTATACTTAAAACACATAACAAAAGCACTAATATTTCATAGTATTTAAGTGTTTATTATTTATTTTTAAAAATGGTATTTCTAAAAAACATTTCCGTTTTTTGTAAGTTTGTAAGTTCTTGATGCTTTCACAAGGTGTTCAGCAGCAGGTGTCGCCAGCGCGCGCTGTTTCAAGTGCTTTTTCATCACTACTATAAAGTATGACAACAAATTCAAGCTTCAATATAAGATAATAAAGCCAAGCACATATTAAGTATTTAGCACATAAATGCTTAACGTAATATATACGATCATTACTAAACTGATAGCAAAAACATGACAGACTACTCACGTGCTCTCTCGCTGTCGATAACTCCGCCCCTCACTTCCGGTTCTGTGGCCGCTGCTGCAGCTCGAGCGCTGTGGAGGTGAACTCGCTCTTCTGCGCATGCGCAAACATTAATGACTTTTTTGGGAAGGCGAAAACTCCCGTAAAGCGCTTGTTTCTCTTCGGCCCTTGAGGATCATTTACGCATATGTGGAGACTTTTAAAATAGATTCACACATGGAGAATGAAGGACAGGACTTTGTACGTCTAGTAAGACATAATGAAATGGTGTAGAAGAACAAAAGAACTGAGTTTGTGGAGGTAAGAAGCTGCGTGCTTTCTTTGGACAAAAAAGTATTTTTCAGAGCTGTTTACAATCGTTAAAGAAACCAAACCACAATAATTAAAACACTTCAAGAATAAACTGTTGTTTTAATGATTGATGTAAAAGTTTCTAATCTCTCGCAGATCAAACCGAATCATGTAATGTAAGAGTTTCGCGGAACTAGTGTTAGCTGAAGTGTGTGTGTGTGTGTGTGTGTGTGTGGGTGTGGGTGGGTGGGTGTGTGTGAGTGTGTGTGTGAGTGAGTGGGTGGGTGTATGTGAGTGTGAGTATGAGTGAGTGGGTGTATGTGAGT
>NW_015505366.1:1436217-1436489 GCF_001515645.1 Sinocyclocheilus grahami
TGTGTGTGTGAGAGAGAGAGTGTGTTTGTGTGTGAGAGAGAGAGTGTGTTTGTGTGTGTGTGTGTGTGAGAGAGAGAGAGTGTGTTTGTGTGTGTGTTTTGTGTGTTGTTTGTTTGCGTGTGTGTGTGTTGCGTGTGTGTGTGTTGCGTGTGTGTGTGTGTGTTGCGTGTGTGTTTTGTGTGTTTTGTGTGTTGTTTGTTTGTGTGTGTGTTTTGTGTTTTGTGTGTTGTTTGTTTGTGTGTGTGTGTTGCGTGTGTTGTGTTGTGTGTGTG
>NW_015505366.1:1436523-1436946 GCF_001515645.1 Sinocyclocheilus grahami
ACATCGCTGCAGTGAAGATGAAGGTACTGTCTGCTGAAGCCATATGATACACAATAAATGAAATGCTCAGTTTTAGTACTGAAAGATGTTAAGTGGATGTGTTGTGCTTTTCGTTTAAGTTTATAGTCATCTCACTTTGAAGAGACATTCAAATAATTCAAATTAAATTGGAAAGCAGTAATTGTTTATGAGTTCTGAATACAGCGCAAGTTACAGAAGTGTGCCTTGGTTCAGCTCATATATTCAGAATATAACATGTTTAATTTCTATTAAAGACACTACGTTTCGAGCATTTATATTTTGCGACTGTAGTGTGGAGATCAGTTCAGATAAATGATGATCTCTGTTCACCATCGGTTCAGTCTTTGCCCAGTAAACGCCGTGTCTCTGAGTGTTTCAGAGCACATTCCTGCGATTCCCTCA
>NW_015505366.1:1439112-1439406 GCF_001515645.1 Sinocyclocheilus grahami
CTCTCTCTCTCTCTCTCACACACACTCTCTCTCTCGCTCTCTCACGCACTCACACACACTCTCTCTCTCGGTCTCTCACACACACACACACACACACACACATTGTGCATCTCCATGACTGAGGCCGATACGATACGTATCTCAATGCATAGCCAACGATACGATATATTAAAGATACATGTGAAGCAGCTACCGATGCGATGCGATACACCCCTGTTACGATGCAGTGCGATCCGATTTCGATTAGATTCGATTCAACACAATGCGATTCGATGCAATGGAGAAAATATGATC
>NW_015505366.1:1440770-1449463 GCF_001515645.1 Sinocyclocheilus grahami
CTCTCTCTCTCTCTCTCTCTCTCTCCCACACACACACACACACACTCTCTCTCTCTCTCTCACACACACACACACACACACACACACACTCTCTCTCTCTCTCTCTCTCTCTCTCTCTCTCTCTCTCACACACACACACACACTCCCTCACACACACCCACACACACTTATTGTTGCTCGCTGTAAGTGATGATGTACAGTCAGCAGACGCTCCTGTTAGGGATTATTTTGTGATAATGAACATCTGAATCTACATTGTCCTTCTTGTTCAAATAAATCAGTAAATGAACATGAAATATTTATTAAAGACTAAATTATTTTATTAAGTTAGAGGAAAAAAGTGTGGAATTGTTTAAAAGACATGAAACTAGCTATGTAGGGAAAAACTTGCCTGAAACAGCCATCAGTGTCTCTGTCTGTGTGTGTGTGCAGCCCTTCATGCCTCTGGCCAGCCTGCGCTGTTCTCCTGACGTGCATCTGTTCCTGTGCCAGGCGTTTGTTCCTGAGTGCACGGATCACACGCGTGTCCTGCGGCCCTGCAGAGAGCTGTGTGAGCGTGTTCTGTCCGACTGCAGCAGAGACATGCTCACCTTCGGCATCAGCTGGCCGTCCGAGCTGCAGTGTGACCGGTGAGTAGATCATCAGTCTTCTGTGAGAGGAATGGGTTGCAGCAGCTAATCAATCATGAAAATGGTAGGGGTGTGTGATATCATGATTTTTGATTGTGGTCGATTAAAATGTCTCTACGATCTGCTTTTGAAGAAATGTGGTAGTATCGTACAGAGCACATTCTATCAGCTGCAGTTCTGTCACCTCTGTCTCAATATACTGTACGAGACATACATACAAATAAACATGAATTAACATTCACATCAGATGTTACTCAGCGGTTACTGTGTTACACTACACATATTTACAATCACAAAACTACATTATTTCCATCTGCTTTAAAGCCTTGCCGGTTAAACATTTCATTCGCGTGCTGCTCTGACGTGTGCTGTTTCTGAGCGTGCACACACTAAAGATCCTGTCAAACAGTGGCTGAGTTATCGTTCTGATTGCGCTACTACTGTCAGAAACACACAAGCACATAGCAAAGATGGCTGCCCACTGCTCCAGGTGTGTGTACATGCAGAGCACAAATTCTGATTATGGGACCCCTTACTTGGCTACACGTCACTTTCATTTGTCATTAAAGGGATAGTTCACCCAAAAATGAAAATTCTGTCATTATTTACAGGCCCTCATGATGTGTATTAATTTCTCTCTTGTGCTGAACACAAAAGAAGTTATTTTGAAGAGTGTGGGTAACCAAACAGTAGCTGGTCTCCATTGACTTTAATAGTAGGAAAAAATACTATGGAAGTCACTGTGGACCAGCAACTGTTTAGTTACACACATTCTTCAAAATAACTTTTATGTTCAAAAGAAGAAAGAAATTCATTCAAGTTTAAAACGACTTGAGAGTGAGTAGATGACAGAATTAAAATTTTTGGGTGAATTATCCCTTTAATTTGAATAAGTCAAGTCACCTTTATTTGTATAACGCTTTATACAATACTGATTGTGTCAGCTTTACAGAGTCAAACAGGAAAATAGCTCATCAATAATGCAAGAGGACAATAACGGAGTCATTTTCTAGCCAAATTCAGTTCATTGATTCAGTGATCATCATCCAGTTCAGCTCTAAAACAACAAAACAAAGAGAAAAATCACTCGCTTCTCTTGCCTGAAGAACTTTAATACAGTTGCTTTAATAGGAATCCGTGTTTAATTTATACAGGGAAGTGTATATAGTGTTTTATATTTATATTTGTTTTTATTTTTCTCCAAACATTAATACTTCATAATGGGAAATGATTTATAAAAATAATATTATGTATTTAAGTTTGGAGCTGTTCACTTGGATCAGTCAGGTAAGCACACTGGGAACATTTTCATGACTGCTGAGAGTAATTTGACTAGTCCAAGAAACATTTACTGAGGTTTCTAACATCTTTAGTGGCGGTGCATTTAAACACAACTCTAAAATAACAGATTCATCTTCTTAAAGATAATCGTTTATCGTGCTGATAGTGTGCTGACAGTCACACTGAACGGACTTGAGCTGAATAATGATTGTAGAGCTGCTTTACAGCTTAATGTGGATTTGTTTCATATTTCACATTTGCATCATTGATTATTATTCTACTGTTTATTACTGTGAGGCTGCTTTGGAACAATCTGTATTGTATTAAGTGCTATGTAAATACAGGTGACTTGACAGTAAATCCCCTTCTCGTGACGTTAAGTTTATTTTATTTCACCACATTTAAAGCAGTGTTTACAAATTTAAAACCATTTAACAATACATTTCAAGATGGCCACTGTCGGTTTTCAAATTATCTGCTGTTTCTCTTATTATCCAGAATGCACACATTTATTTGAGAAGTGTTGTGGAGAGATCAAAGGACAATAACTAACACTTTTCCTAAAAGGACTAGTTATGGGACTAGTTAAATGTTATTCTACATATGTGAGTGCTGCTGGATCCTCGTATCCCTGAGTAATGCGTCTAATCGGCGTGTGACGGACACGACAGACCATAATTACACAGGTTTCCTTTATGACAGTTAGTTGTTCAGAAAAATCACCAGCTAGTTCATCATGAAAATTTGAAGCTTCACATATTCCTGGTGTTTAGAGCTGTAAATGATTGTGATTTGCTTGTTTTTGTCTCTGGTGTCACAGATTGGAGTCATGTCACGGTTCTGCGGTTTCAGTCGTGGAGGTGACCACATCCAGAAGCTCTCAGTCCGGTCGGGATCTGGGGTTCTGGTGTCCCCTTCAGCTGAAGACTCGACCCGGTCAGCGTGGATCTTTCCTCGGGGCTCAAGACTGTGCTCCGCCGTGCCACAACATGTACCTTAAACCACACGAAGTTCAGTTCGCCAAGACCTTCATCGGCGTGTGTTCCATTGTGTGCTTATGTGCGACTCTGTTCACATTTTTAACCTTCCTCATTGATGTGAAGCGCTTTCGCTACCCTGAGCGGCCGATCATCTTCTACTCTGTCTGCTACAGTTTTGTCTCCCTCGTCTATTTTGTTGGTTTTCTGCTGGGTAACGAGGCGGCCTGTAACGAGCCGAGTCTGCCGGGCCGCGTGTCCACGGTTGTGCTGGGAGCCCAGAGTCGCGTCTGCTCGCTGCTCTTCATGCTGCTGTATTTCTTCTCCACTGCGGGAATGGTGTGGTGGGTGGTTCTGACCATCACCTGGTTTCTGGCCGCAGGGCCGAAGTGGAGCTGTGAAGCGATAGAGAAGGCGGCGGTGTGGTTCCACACGGTGTCCTGGGGTCTCCCCGGAGCGCTCACCGTCGTGCTGCTGGCGATGGAGAAGGTGGAGGGAGACGGCATCAGCGGCGTGTGTTTCGTGGGGCTCTACGATCTCACGGTGCTGCGCTGGTTTGTGGTGGCTCCGCTGGCGATCGCGGTGCTGGCTGGCCTCTCGCTGCTGCTCGCTGGCATCATGTCTCTGAACCGCGTGCGTCAGGTGATCCAGCATGACGAACAGAACCAGGAGAAGCTGAAGAAGTTCATGATCCGCATCGGAGTGTTCAGCGGCCTGTACCTGCTGCCTCTGCTGGTGCTGCTCGGCTGCTATCTGTACGAACAAGCCCACCGCAGCCGCTGGGAGAACAGCTGGATCCGCCGGCACTGCCAGGAATACAGCATTCCCTGCTCCCGCCGCGTGAGACATTCAGTCCTGTGCTGTGGATGCTGACATTACCAGAGCATTTTGTGTTTTGTTTTTTGTAGAGTATTGATGTGGAGCGGCCTGAGCTCTCGCTGTTTCTCATTAAATATCTGATGACGCTGATCGTGGGAATATCAGCCGTGTTCTGGGTCAGCAGTAAGAAAACCTGCTCGGAGTGGGCTTCATTCTTCAAGAGAAATCGCAAGAAAGAGTGAGGCCACTTTCTCTAATCCTATCCCAATCGTTTATGACACAGAAAGAGAGTGTTCAGTTTGTCATGCTCTCCACTTGCAGTGCATATAATCTGAACAACAAATAAATGACATGGTGGGTGCAAAATTGTGTTCACAGCAGGGCTTAAAGTTGAGGAAGTTTTTTCTCCCTGTATAATAAATGTTTTATTTCTGCTTGTGCTTCAGTCCCATCAGCGAGAGTCGGCGTGTTCTGCAGGAGTCCTGTGAGTTCTTCCTCAAGCACAACAGCCGTGTGCAGCACAAGTCCAAGCACTACAAGTCCTCCTCACACAAGCTGAAGGTCGTGTCCAAGTCTATGGGCACCAGCACAGGCATGCACACACCTGTCACCAGTAACCACGGCAACACACCTGTCTCCACGGCAACCCGCAACCACTACATTCCAAGCCAGAGCATCTCTGATCCGCATGGTTCCTCAGAGACGTCCGTTCAGGAGCGCATCGGATCAACAGCACCAGCTGAGAGACGCAGTAAAGCCGACAGCAGCAGCCACACTCAAAGCTCACACAGGTTCATATTATATATATTGTTGAATGCAGTATGCAGTTTTCATTCTGTTTAGATGAGACAGCCTTTCCACTAGCAACATCAATACTAAGAGTAAATTTAATCTAATAACAGAACTGAATTTAAAAAATGTATGGTACATAGATGCATTTGGCAGATTCATCTATTGACCATCATCTGAATTCTAATCGAGGCCGTATTTTACTCATGTTCAGTTTTTAGACTAATTCATTCATGGCCATTTTTTAAATTTAAATGTTGCATTATATGCTGAAGGCCACCAGGAAGAGCATCGTTCACATGTGGCAACTCACCGAGAATTTCAGCTCAGATAACTCATAACTTTTATATGAAGGAATTTGTATAAATGCTTTGACAAAATACAAGCTTCACGTTTGAGAATGTCATGTACATCTTTCCTGGCTTGAGAGACAAACAAGATAGATGAACTTGTTGAACCTGCAATATTTCTTTCATTTGACAGATGATCTCAACGGATGTTTAGTTTTTCCTACTGTTTTTAACACGTCTATTTGAATTGCTTTTGGAAGGTTGAGACCCAAAGATGATTTGCTGGAGGCTGACCAGAGCTCTGCCCACTGCACCAACACCCAGTGAAATCACAGGATCGGCTCTGCATATGAATGGAGCTTAAGGAGAGAGACTTCTGGCTCCGTCCTCCTCTTTCTCTGTACATTTCAATTATTGATGTCCATATCACTGGAAGCTTTGTTTTCATTCCTGTACACTACTGTAAAATCATCATCGGGTTATAATGGTAGCTCATATTTACTGACAGGATCTATGTAGAGTCGACATGAATTTGTCAGTTATGTTGCATTTTTGTAGGAACAAGATTGCACATTTGTAAACTTATCCAAGTGATTCATCACTGGAATAGTCTTAACACTGACACTTCTGACCTTAATCTATGAACGAAAGCAACAGATTTAATTCAGGATTCACTCTTAAATGAGAGGCTCTAAAGATTTCTACAGATTTTGCACAAGTGCTCGAACTGTATGCCAAAAACACTTCTTTTGGAGTTCTTGCCCAGAACAGAACCATACCGCCAATCCAAACTGTTTGCTAATTGTCAATCATCTCTGACGATAGTGGTCCTGACAGAAATGTAATGTGTACAGACTGTAGACCGGAAACCGTCTTTTACTTTTTGACAGGAATTAAAAGAAGTACAGTGCGTTCAATGGATTGCACTGTTGTTTAATATACTAATAGTTCAGCTAACAAAACTTTCAAAAAAAAAAAACTTTCATTAAAAACTCCATATAACTTAAAAAAAAAAATAAAAAAAAAGTGTTCCTTTTTAAAATACAGTACTTTTATACCTTTATATGTACGTGCCATTGTAAAGCCTAGTCTCTCCCTCACATCTTGTTTTCAGCAGTGTTAAATTCAGTATGGTGTTTATTGATGTTCATTATAATGCCAGTTGTGTGTTTTTTGAACCTTGCGTAGTTACCAAAGTACTTGTATCTAACAAGTTCCTCTTACAGTAAATAAAAGGTGTACAAATACATTGGGTGGAGGATAGAATACGTCAGTTGATAGATTTGTATTAGCATTGTATTAATATCAATTGTGTAATGAATCTAGTAGATGAAGTACTTCTGTATCTGTCTGTCCATCATACAGTTTATTATACATGTTTATTATGCAAGGCTTATGTTAAAATAAAGTCCATATAAAACCATCAATGCAGAGGTTTTCAGTGTGTGGTCTTTATTTCTCATATACTGAAGTATAACGGTGCAGTGTTTGTTTTTTTGGCTGTAAGTCTTTGCTTTCCTTTACTGTTAAAGTTCTGTGAAATTAAGATTGTTTTGACTGAGGATGGACATATTTAACATACAACAATGGCAGACCATAAACTCAGACAGCTTCGTCAGGCCAAAGAGGATGCCTACAGGAGTGGGGACACTGAATAAGGAGATCAGAGCGGCTAGGAGGAGCCGATGCTACTGCTTCAGTGTGGAAAGGCCTGAAAGTCATTACAAACTTCAAGATTAGGGTGGCAAGATTTGGGGAAAAAATCGAATTGCAACTTTTCTGGTTAAAATTGCGGTTTGTGATTTAAATGTGATTTTTAAAGCAAATGAACAAAAATAATATAAGATAAAAATGAATGATAAGATAACACTAATTTTATTTTACAGAAAACTGCAACTTTGCAGCTTTTTACAACCGCTATGACAATTTTTTTCAATACTTTTAACAATTTTCCTAAACTCAATGCAACATCCGTCTATGAAGACTACACAATTAACGCATTTCTTGTTTAATGTAGCGTCTGGACCACTCAAACACACAATATATATTTTGTTAGCTAGACTTAACAAATACTCTGTAACACCCCAGGAAGCCGAACAGGCCCCTGGTTCCATGGTAACCCTGACACCCAATACATTTACGACCTCCTGGAATTTAGGTGAAGAAAATCGCTTCCTTGCCCATAAGGAAAATCCACAAGGGAAGGACTTTTCTTTGCTAATTAATTAATAGGAAAACCTTTCTTTGAATGAACACACATGATCCTTCAGGTCATTGGGTATATTATTGTCATGTATTTTGTCTTTGAAATTGTATACTGTGATGCAGGCTTATAATCGAAACACACTCCTGTCAGCTTACATATATATATAACTCTACCATGTTTAGTATCTTTTACTTTTTGACAGGAATTAAAAGAAGTACAGTGCGTTCAATGGATTGCACTGTTGTTTAATATACTAATAGTTCAGCTAACAAAACTTTCAAAAAAAAAAAACTTTCATTAAAAACTCCATATAACTTAAAAAAAAAAATAAAAAAAAAGTGTTCCTTTTTAAAATACAGTACTTTTATACCTTTATATGTACGTGCCATTGTAAAGCCTAGTCTCTCCCTCACATCTTGTTTTCAGCAGTGTTAAATTCAGTATGGTGTTCATTATAATGCCAGTTGTGTGTTTTTTGAACCTTGCGTAGTTACCAAAGTACTTGTATCTAAAAGTTCCTCTTACAGTAAATAAAAGGTGTACAAATACATTGGGTGGAGGATAGAATATGTCAGTTGATAGATTTGTATTAGCATTGTATTAATATCAATTGTGTAATGAATCTAGTAGATGAAGTACTTCTGTATCTGTCTGTCCATCATACAGTTTATTATACGTGTTTATAATGCAAGGCTTATGTTAAAATAAAGTCCATATAAAACCACCAATGCAGAGGTTTTCAGTGTGTGGTCTTTATTTCTCATATACTGAAGTATAACGGTGCAGTGTTTGTTTTTTTGGCTGTAAGTCTTTGCTTTCATTTACTGTTAAAGTTCTGTGAAATTAAGATTGTTTTGACTGAGGATGGACATATTTAACATACAACAATGGCAGACCATAAACTCAGACAGCTTCGTCAGGCCAAAGAGGATGCCTACAGGAGTGGGGACACTGAATAAGGAGATCAGAGCGGCTAGGAGGAGCCGATGCTACTGCTTCAGTGTGGAAAGGCCTGAAAGTCATTACAAACTTCAAGATTAGGGTGGCAAGATTTGGGGAAAAAATTGAATTGCAACTTTTCTGGTTAAAATTGCGGTTTGTGATTTAAATGAGATTTTTAAAGCAAATGAACAAAAATAATATTATAATTAGATAAAAATTAATGATAAGATGACACTAATTTTATTTTACAGAAAACTGCAACTTTGCAGCTTTTTACAATCGCTATGACAATTTTTTTCATTACTTTTAACAATTTTCCTAAACTCAATGCAGTTAGCACAACATCCGTCTATGAAGACTACACAATTAACGCATTTCTTGTTTAATGTAGCGTCTGGACCACTCAAACACACAATATATATTTTGTTAGCTAGACTTAACAAATACTCTGTAACACCCCAGGAAGCTGAACAGGCCCCTGGTTCCATGGTAACCCTGACACCCGATACATTTACGACCTCCTGGAATTTAGGTGAAGAAAAACGCTTCCTTGCCCATAAGGAAAATCCACAAGGGAAGGACTTTTCTTTGCTAATTAATTAATAGGAAAACCTTTCTTTGAATGAACACACATGATCCTTCAGGTCATTGGGTATATTATTGTCGTGTATTTTGTCTTTGAAATTGTATACTGTTATGCAGGCTTATAATCGAAACACACTCCTGTCAGCTTACATATATATAACTCTACCATGTTTAG
>NW_015505366.1:1451378-1451715 GCF_001515645.1 Sinocyclocheilus grahami
AATGATCTCAAGCAACAGATCACGGCGGTATCCCACAAGGACCCCAGCAGAATGGAGTTACAGGAGGAAATTGATAGACTTCAAGAGACTCTGATCCAGCAGCTGAACAACACTCAAGACAAGCTTGACATGTTCCGAAGAGAACTCAGGGACTCCTATAGGCTGCGAAAGGAGACGCAGTGGGAGAGACACCCTACTCCTGCATCCTCACTCAGCCGTGCAAACTTCCCCATATGCACCAAGCTACGAAGGGGGGAGCCAACACTTTCTGCTTAACAACTCAGCAGACAGAACCATAATACCTCAAGCAACCACAGGGCAGCATCCCTGCAGCAGC
>NW_015505366.1:1451725-1451929 GCF_001515645.1 Sinocyclocheilus grahami
TTTAGGCAGGACAAGCAGTAATTTAGAACGGTGGCGTCGTTTTAAACATTGCTTGCAAGCAGACCCAATAATCAATCTTATGTGTCTGTTTCATAAGTTTTAGTAACTTCTTCTCCATGCGCATAGCAGTTCCTGATCAAAACAAGATAAAATTATAGTTTTGAATGTGCCTTCCTACAAGCAGTAAGAAGTTTTCAGTGCTAT
>NW_015505367.1:0-1606 GCF_001515645.1 Sinocyclocheilus grahami
ACCCAATCAATCCATTTGAAGAATTCGTTCATTTGATTTTTAATTACTTATTGCGATTCAATTAACTTTGGCTCCGAACAGTAGCAAGTGAGAAAATTAACTAATAAAATAATTTTAAATAATTATTAAATAATTATTTAATAATGATCGATCGATCGATAGATATAGCAGTTAATACAAATTCATTGTAGATTTGTACACTGTAAAAATGATATGATCAATAAGTCAAATTGACGTTTTTACATTAGTTTGGTATACAACTTGATTTTTTAAGGTATGCGAGATTTTGTAAGTTTAACATAATTTAAGATAAAATGACTTGTTCAGCCATTTTTTATCATAAATAGGCAAATATACATAAATGAGGAAAAAAGTCAGTTTAGCAATTCTTAACGATTTGGGTTGGGATATTGTTTTTACCGTTATACGTTTATTACAAATTGAATAGGCCTACTCCCTAACCTTTTTTATTTGACTTGTTTTGACCAGTGAAATGAATGTAGTTATCTGTTTTTATTCTCATCCTGTTTTCCAGCACTACATTATGATAATGATGTGTTACTGACATATTATTCTTTAGTCACACTACATGAGCTAATAGCACAGGCTAATAGTGAGTAAACCGGGTGAGTCTTTTCCTCTTCTCATACTACTGACATTTCTACAGCAGATGGCGATGTAGGCTAAATTAAAACATTTCCAAAAGTGAAAAGAGGCAATTCCATCATTTTTGGCGCTAGAAAGCAATGCCAAAATGCTCCACCAAAATATTAGTGGAGATAATAGGCTGTACAAGTACAATACATGTGAGTAGACAAATCATCTCTTGGCACTTCAGAATTATTAGTATTTTTTATGAATGAGGTTTTTATGGTAAGTAACATTTCTTTTTTCATCATATTGACATCAAATTCCCTGGGCAATGGCAATGAGTTTTGGATTGCTGTCTCTGACAGATGAGCAAAACACTCAAACCATTACATCATTTCTAAAAGAAGAACCAGTCTCCATAATCTTTATATATGATAATCCAAGGGTGTAACTTTGGTTTGAGAAGTGGGGGGGACACAAAATGGGGGGAAAATATTTTCGATTTGAATCCCATTTCCTGCATGTACATATATTTAGGGACTATGGTGATACAAAATCCAGGAAATAATTAAGTTGATTAATGATCAATTCTGCCAAAAAGAACAGTAGGCTACTAAACTATGTAGGCCTATAAGAAAAATATGTCTTACTTTTTTTATTGTTTAATAGGGGTCGATCGCCAAGACATGAGAGAATCATTTTATAAAGTCGAAAATGTTCACCATTAATGTTTTGAATAATGTTTAAATAATGTGAGACTCAATTTCCACTGTTAAACAAACTTTTATTTCAAACTAACCGCTGTACCTGAAAATATAAAATGTCATATATTCTCTATATCCTTTTTTTAGTCACGGCACCCTTTGGAAATTTTAAGAAACTCGTGGCACCCTACAAAATTAATTTTGTCACAATATTTGAATTTCTAACTTCGATATGATACTTTGAAAAGTATAGATATTCGGTACAACAGGGAAGAACTGCAGAATATAATGTCATACAGATATTTTTAATA
>NW_015505367.1:1870-29836 GCF_001515645.1 Sinocyclocheilus grahami
ACCATGTTACAACACAGTAGGGCTATTGCAGACAGAAACAATACTGTACTACATCGATGTTTCCTGTCGGCTCAATTTTTGAGTGGACTTTGCTGTTCCGATGAGCATGAACGGTATATGAGTGGAGCACTCACATGGGCCGTGAGCGACTGAGCGGAGCACACACACGCATAGAGCGGATAATAGAGTGAAACCTGAGCGGTGAACTCATTTTCGGAGTGTTTCTCTTTGGAGTGTTACAAGCTGATTGTGCATAGATAAGATCCCTGATGTTGCAAAGACTAAAGTCTCAAAACCAAAGAGATATTCTTTATCAAAGTTAAGACTCTGCCACGCCCCCCTAAAACGGCTCGATCTAAAAAAGCATCATATGACCCCTTTAAAGTAAACACTTTGTGTGTATATTTCCTGTAAAAAGTCCTCAGGCAAATAATCGGCATGAAAATCATTTTATTATGTTTACGCACAACACTACACAGGCTAGGAACATTACTTAAATGTACATGACAGATAACTTTATTGTGTATACATGAATCATACAAAAATACAGTGCCCACTTTTAAAGAATCTATATCGTTCGCAACATAATGATTACATCAAATTCTAACTGTACAGACCACAAACAGCAAGGAATGTGTAATAACAGACATTTATTTTGGACCTAAAGTGCACTCTAATGCTTAGGTCTATTTTTACCACACAACCTGTCTTTCCGGTATCTACCTGCCACCTTTATCCTACTGACCTCAGTTCAGTTTTATGAATGAGCTCACCTCTTCCGCTTTAAGCACTTTTTTCTCATTGACATTTACTTCAAATGTTTGATTTTGAGACGTCCAAATCGAAAAATAAATTTTAAAACACAATAGCTACACAATAAGCATACAAATAAATAATCTTGTATACAATTTCATCATAAAGTATGTAAACCAGAGGAATGATTATGTGTGAAGTTAGATCTGTATGTGCCACAAATATATCTGATACAAACAGGAAATGAGATTTTCACAACATGTCCCATCATGTCATTGTTCCTGATGCCTCACAAGGACGTGGAGTCCTACATGGGAGGTGTAAGATGGCATTTTACCTTCTGCCTTTCACCCCTTCGGCAGGGGACGACATTTGTAAGCAATATAAATAGAAGCAGCTGATTCCAGTTCCTAAGCAATTAATCTTTCGCTAAAATATGAGATGAATCCTGTCCTGAAGGCAAGGCCTAACCATCGACCATCTACTGTCAGGTGCGTCACAGCAGAACTGAACGGAGAACATAAATTGTTTTCTTATCACACTGGCAGAAACACATGAGGAACAGCGTGTCCTGAGGCTCAGGCCGCCACACTGAGACCGTAAATCACTTGCAGAACAGTATTACTGCTAAAATGTCAAGTGAAAACAAAGCTGCCAGTACTTGGCTCCTTGGAACCCGTAGAGAAGTACACAGACAGATTCGTAAGCACTTTAACATGGAGATTCAAGAACCGTTTGGAAATGAAGTTGGGAGATGGTCCTGAATGTTGTAAAGTTCTTCACGTCCCCTGCCCATTGTGTTTTGTTTATTTAATATTTTGGCTAATTTGATCATGTTTTCAGTGACCAATAAGAGTGCAGTACTCTCGTCTCTCAGATCATTTCAGCATACACAACAAATTTTACCATATGTGACCCAGGACCACAGAAACAGTCATAAGGGTCAAAATATTTTTTAAACTGAGATTTATACATCATCTGAATAAATAAGCTTTCCATTGATGTATGGTTTGTTAGAGATACAATTATTTGAAAATCTGGAATCTGAGGGTGCAAAAAAAAATAAAAATATTGAGGAAATCGCCTTTAAAGTTGTCCAAATTAAGTCCTTAGCAATGCATCTTACTAATCAAAAATGAAGTTTTGATATATTTACGGTTTAAAATTTACAAAATATCTTCATGGAACATGATCTTTACTTAATATCCTAATGATTTTTGGCATAAAAGAAAAATCGATCATTTTGACCCATACAATGTATTGTTGGCTATTGCTACAAATATACTTGTGCTACTTGTGACTGGTTTTGTGATCCAGGGTCACATATTCAAATCTATTCCATAGAAGTTCCCCCAAAATCACAATGCATGTAAATTCTGTGTTCATGCTGCTGCATTCTAGATGAAGTCTTGGTGAGTCTAGGTGGGCAGACTTGAATTGAAATTTTCCATTTCCCACCATTAGAGCATTCCAGTCATGATGCGTTCCAGACAAGCTGGATTTTTGGAATTGTCCACCTCTACTTCAAAATAACCAACGGAATGTCATTTTATTTGCAATCATCTTGGTAATGACATCAAATTGGGCTTCTTATTGGAGTTGGGGTTTGTAACAGTGTTATTTTAGAATCATTGATAAAAGTGGTTTTAATTTTAGTTAACCCTGGTTGGTAAGAATTGGAAGTCTGACCAAAAGCCCCTTTCCAGTGATTATCTTTAAAGGGGTCCTACTATTCTTTTTCACTTTTTCAACTTTAGTTAGTCTGTAATGTTGCTGTTTGAGCATAAAAAATATCTGCAAAATTACAAAGCTCAAAGTCCAATTCAAAAGGAGATATTTTATTGAACAGAAATCACTTTACAAAAACTACAACGAACGACTCGTTTGGACTACAGCACATATTTTCTGGGATTTGTGATATCACAAATATCGACGAATGGGACGAGACCTGGTTGAGCTGCGCTAGAGAAGGCAACGAGTGTTATCACTATGTCTGAGACACGCTAGTTTTCTCACGGCAGACAAACTTAGAGTGGTTACAATCATCCGGGTTTAATTCGCGCTCAAATTGGTTTGATTTTGACACAATATTTACACTGAAGCTCGCAGGCGGCTATGGTAAGGGGCTAACAGCTAACCAATCACAACACACACTGGCCCAGCTAACCAATCACAGTACACAGACAGATTCGTAAGCACTTTAACATGGAGATTCAAGAACCGTTTGGAAATGAAGTTGGGAGATGGTCCTGAATGTTGTAAAGTTCTTCACGTCCCCTGCCCATTGTGTTTTGTTTATTTAATATTTTGGCTAATTTGATCATGTTTTCAGTGACCAATAAGAGTGCAGTACTCTCGTCTCTCAGATCATTTCAGCATACACAACAAATTTTACCATATGTGACCCAGGACCACAGAAACAGTCATAAGGGTCAAAATATTTTTTAAACTGAGATTTATACATCATCTGAATAAATAAGCTTTCCATTGATGTATGGTTTGTTAGAGATACAATTATTTGAAAATCTGGAATCTGAGGGTGCAAAAAAAAATAAAAATATTGAGGAAATCGCCTTTAAAGTTGTCCAAATTAAGTCCTTAGCAATGCATCTTACTAATCAAAAATGAAGTTTTGATATATTTACGGTTTAAAATTTACAAAATATCTTCATGGAACATGATCTTTACTTAATATCCTAATGATTTTTGGCATAAAAGAAAAATCGATCATTTTGACCCATACAATGTATTGTTGGCTATTGCTACAAATATACTTGTGCTACTTGTGACTGGTTTTGTGATCCAGGGTCACATATTCAAATCTATTCCATAGAAGTTCCCCCAAAATCAGTGCAGAAAACACAACAATGCATGTAAATTCTGTGTTCATGCTGCTGCATTCTAGATGAAGTCTTGGTGAGTCTAGGTGGGCAGACTTGAATTGAAATTTTCCATTTCCCACCATTAGAGCATTCCAGTCATGATGCGTTCCAGACAAGCTGGATTTTTGGAATTGTCCACCTCTACTTCAAAATAACCAACGGAATGTCATTTTATTTGCAATCATCTTGGTAATGACATCAAATTGGGCTTCTTATTGGAGTTGGGGTTTGTAACAGTGTTATTTTAGAATCATTGATAAAAGTGGTTTTAATTTTAGTTAACCCTGGTTGGTAAGAATTGGAAGTCTGACCAAAAGCCCCTTTCCAGTGATTATCTTTAAAGGGGTCCTACTATTCTTTTTCACTTTTTCAACTTTAGTTAGTCTGTAATGTTGCTGTTTGAGCATAAAAAATATCTGCAAAATTACAAAGCTCAAAGTCCAATTCAAAAGGAGATATTTTATTGAACAGAAATCACTTTACAAAAACTACAACGAACGACTCGTTTGGACTACAGCACATATTTTCTGGGATTTGTGATATCACAAATATCGACGAATGGGACGAGACCTGGTTGAGCTGCGCTAGAGAAGGCAACGAGTGTTATCACTATGTCTGAGACACGCTAGTTTTCTCACGGCAGACAAACTTAGAGTGGTTACAATCATCCGGGTTTAATTCGCGCTCAAATTGGTTTGATTTTGACACAATATTTACACTGAAGCTCGCAGGCGGCTATGGTAAGGGGCTAACAGCTAACCAATCACAACACACACTGGCCCAGCAAAACAATCACAACACACACTGGCCCAGCTAAGCAATCACAACACACACTGGCCCAGCTAACCAATCAAAGCACATTTCGTATTTCAGAAGGCGGGCCTTCATTTGATACAGGAACTATTCGAGCCGTTCATGCCAGACTGAGGAGAGAGGTGTTGTAATAATGTAAAATATGTGAAAAATAATGTGTTTTTCGAACAACCTAGTATGAGGGCCTGTTCTAGTACACGCCCAAAACAAAATCAGGACTTTGTAAAAGAGCATAATAGGACCCCTTTAAGTAGGAGGTGGGAGAATTCAAAGTTGTCTGGAATGCAGCATAAAAATGACCCTGTAATAAGGTCAATCCAGTCTTGACTGATGAATCTGCTCAGTGATTCTCATGAAATGGCTGAATGAGAACCAGCACCAGTGGACCGATGAATTCCCAGACGTCAAGGCTTTTGCGAAGCTTTTTGCAGCTATCTGTTAGGTGTGTCGTTTTGCATTGCTGGTATCTCGTTTCAGGAACTTCTTGTTTTCAATCTCACTGAGTGATAGGGAAACCGAACAGCGTGAGGGGTTCTCTCGTCTCTGCAGAATGCTGTCTTTAATTGCTTCTTTTATAACCTACGAAACAAAACAGAGCCATGTTGAAAGAAACTGCAAAAACTGCTGTGAAGGTGACTGAATCAGAGTTTGAAGGAGAAGAACTGACCTCAATGTTGTTGAGCGTGTTGAACTCCATGAGGTCATGAAGCCTCTTGAAGGCCTGGTTGGAATATTGGAAGTTGAAAGTAGAGAAGGGAGAGGCTGGATCGTCAAATATGTCAAAGTCGCCAAACTCTATCTCCTTGTCTGTGTCCCTGGGAACTCCTTCAAGAAAACAGAAATGAGAATTTTTTAAAATATGTTCACACGTCACTAACAATTTCTTAGTGACCTAAAAATAGTACAGAATCTGATTCGCTTGACAAACGCTTGACAACGTTTTCTTCTTTAAAAATTCTAACATCCTAATACATTATTTCCAGGTTTAAATTAGAGTTTGAATCCCTGGATTTCAATGTGGCCTTAGACTTGTGGATCCCTCTGTATACAGTACAATTCAAAAGTTTGTTTGAGGTTTGTAATATTTTTATGCTCACCAAGGCTGCATTAATTTGATCAAAAATACCGTAAAACAGTAATAACTGTTTTCTATTCAGGGTTATTATAGCTATATGACTAGTTATAGCTATATAAGTAAAACCATTAAAAACATTGACGCTAACATAAAAACATTACATTAATTCTATATATTAAGCATTTTATTTCAACTAGCTGTCAAGGCAATGTTTCTCATTTTCATTTAGTGTAGTGCTGTCAAACGATTAATCGCATCCAAAATAAAAGTTTTTGTTGCATAATATATATGTGTGTATTGTGTATATTTATTATATAAATAATTATATATATTATATATATTGCATGTATATATTTAAGACAAATATGTTACGTTTATATATTAAATCGATTTATATATGATATAAATTATATAAATATACAATTTAAATACACTTAAATATTTATAAAGATATATGCTGTATGTGTGTTTATTTATATATACACAATACACACACATATGTAAACAAAAACTTTTATTTTGGATGCGATTAATCGTTTGACAGCACTAATTTAGTGTAACTTGATGTACTAAAATAACTCAAACTGAAATAATATTTTCTAAAAATTTTAATCTAATAAAAATGACAAAAACACAAAATAAAAACAATTTCAGAATATTCATAAAAACTACAATGTTTTGGTGGAAACTGTGATACCTTTTCAGAATTTTTGATGACTAGAAAGTTCAAAGAACAGCATTTATTTGAACTGAAATCTTCTGTAATATTCTACATGTAAATAAAAGTATATATTTCTTAAAAAAACTTGTTGACCCTAAACTTTTGAATGGTAGTGTATTTACAGTACATATTTATATTAAGTTGTGTGTACTGACAAATAATAAGGACAAATGTACTGACACAACCTTCTATTGTGTTTTCCTTGTTGACTGCACACAAAACATCCAAATATACAAACATACAGTGCAATGTGCTTTACAATTTGCAAACAAGTCTCTGTGATTCTTTTTTTATTAATCAGTGGACCCAGTTGGTGAATCAGATTGAACTGAACATGCAGTAGGAACCACAGAGTGTGAATCATAGACTGAATCAGTCAGACAACTCATTTACTAGTTGAGCCACAGTTTCGTGCAAGTCATGATTTGAAATGAGCTGGGAACTTTTACTGTTACATGCTCTCACCTGGGGCTTTAAAGTTCCGAAAGTCGATGTTGGCCAAGACGAAATGAATGACGGTGGGGCAGCTCTTGTCTCCCTTGTTGGGTTTGAACACATAGCACTCTTTCAGACCCTCTCGGTCAAATACTTTCGAATCGATCTTAGGGAATGGCAGCTTATTCATACGGGCCCATTTTTCAGCCAACAGTATCTCCTAACACAGACAAACAAGGACACAATTTGATGACATTTATAATGTTACAAAAGATTTCTATTACAAATAAATGCTGTTGTTTTGAACTTTCTATTCATCAAAAAAGGTGAATAAAAATGTATGACAGTTTCCACAGTGATATTAAGAAGCACCATTGGTTTCAACATTGATAATAATAAGAAACGTTTAATGAGCACCAAATCAGCACATTAGAATGATTTCTGAAGGATTATGTGACACTGAAGACTGGAGTAATGGCTGCTGAAAATTCCACTTTGCCACCACCATTATTCTAAATTGCAATAATATTTAGTATATATAACTAAGACCCATTCTGCTATGCTCACAGGAACTGAGCTTAAAGGCAGAAATTGTGAAACCAGTAAAAATGTACTTCCTTTTTACTGTAACCTCAAACTGCATTGTGTGTAATATTGACAGCTAGTATTTGAATTGGGTACTGCAGTCCAAATTCAAAATACTGGAGAGAGTTGTTTCTCCCACCCCCCTTCTCCTTGACTTGAAGCTCACACGGGTTGCCAGATTGAGGACACGCAACAGGAACAAACATAATTGACAATGGAAGGTGACAAGCTTTAAACTGGTCATAGAGCTTTTTAGATGGATGCCGAGGCCTAATAGGTTGGGTAGAATCTGTAATCTGACCCAGTTTATTTGCTGGCTTCCGTGGCTGCAATACGCTGTGTTTTCCCCCAACTGGCAACCCAGGATGTCGAAATACTACTGAGTAAATTGGCAGTGGGCGGAAACACATGGACCAAAACAAAAACAGACATTCCGACATGGAATGCAAAGTAGAATAACTAGCTGTAGCGTTGTGTTCAGAGAAATGCGAACTTAGCATGTGTCCTAAATGTCTGCAAATATATTATGGAATTTTTATGCTTTAGTTCAGTCAAAAAGTTACGTGCGTTGAAGACTGACACGGAAGAGAAGATATTGTTGAATAAAGTCGTTATTTTTGTTTTGTTTGCACACAAAAAGTATTCTCATAGCTTCATAAAATGAAGGTTGAACCACTGATGTCACATGGACTATTTTAACGATGTCCTTACTACCTTTCTGGGCCTTGAACGTGGTAGTTCCCTTGCCATCTATGCAGGGTCAGAAAGCTCTCGGATTTCATCAAAAATATCTTAATTTGTGTTCCGAAGATGAACGAAGGTCTTACAGGTTTGGAACGACATGAGGGTGAGTAATTAATGACATCATTTTCATTTTTGGGTGAACTATCCCTTTAATTTGTATGTGTCATGCATAAGCTTCATGTTAGACACTTACTTTGAATGGCGGGCTGGAATCACTGGGCCTGGCTGAGAAGTCAAAGGAAATTATGAGGTCAACTCCTCTCTGTGGCCTCAGAATGAGAGGATAGGGCAGGTTAAAGGTAAGACCGCTGTCCACCACGTGGATTTTCTTACTCTTCACATCTAGGGGCTCATAGATTCGCTCAAACTCGTCGGGATCTGCAGGAAAATTTAATTTCAATGTTATCACTTGTTTGTCAATGACCTATAAAAGGAACTGCAGAATGCCATTACTAACATTCATCTAGCTACTTGTGAGTAATGAAAATTTTATGCAACAATGTCATAATTTATTCAGCATTACTGTACAAATTCTTACAAGCACTTATCTTTTTCCCCACACCCAAGTGTCAACAGGAAGTAGACTGCTGCTGAGTCAAAGAGACATGCAGTGCTATTACTATCAGTAATTATAAACAAGACTTTGCCTTCATCATCAGTGAGATTAACAGAATGACACATAAACTTAAGAAAGTGCAGAAAACTCATTTAACACGATCTTGCAGTGACATGCGTGTGTCAAAGATGCTTCCTGTGTGATGTTTCTGCATTTTTAACCCCTGGGAGAAAAGTTAATCCTCACTGGGTGTGTTGGTATTTCTTAGATGTAAGAAGTTTTGAGAGCTGACTAACTGACTTCCTCCCACTCAGTCACCAATAATATTTGAAAGCCCATCATCAAGTCTCGTGGCTCCTGACCAGATTTCAGCCTATTGTTCCACCTACAGTCCGTCACACCCATTTTTTTTTTTACTTCATACCTGACAAGACCAGGTTAAGTAGAGGTTTCAGGCACTAAGAAAAATACAGAGTAAAATTCAGGACAAAAACGTTGTGGGATTGAATCCTCTGAAGGGTGAACCTTGAATTTGATTAATGATTAAGGCGCCTTACGTTTGGATGAACTATGAGTCAGGGGTTTTTAAAATGGGATGTGAAGACCCCAAGTAGGTGCTAGGGGGGTCTGTGAAAAATATCAGTGAAAAATATTTAAACTTGAAAAAAAAAGAAGTTAATTTTGCCTTAAAAAAAAAAAATCAAGATTATGAGATTTTATTCAATTTAATAATATAAAAATTATTATATTGAATAATATTCAATAATCTAGATGAAAAATGAAAAGCTAAATTAACATAAAAATGAGTTTTCCTCATATAGTATATAATGAAGTCTGTATATATATCAAATATAGCTTTTCTAATTATAATGGTCTTCCTTTTTAAGGAGGGGGTCCTTGCAAGGGCTTTATCATATTTGGGGGCCCTTGACATCAAAATGTATCTAAATTTGCATAAAAGTGGCAGCTAAATGACTCATTTGTACCTGTAACAGCATCAACCTCCTCATCCACTGAGGTCTGGTTCATGAGGCCGCTGAAGGGAGAGAAGGGCAGGGAGGAGTTTAGGTTGAGTCCCAGCATGAAATTGTGCACCTTGCCGGCACGGCCCTCACGTGTGGTGAACAGGGTGGTGTCCCCCATTATGGAGGTCAACATGCGCTGAACCCAGCTAGCCTGGGCATGACGCTGCCGCTCATCTTCTGCCTCTGCACTCTCTGTGCCTCCTGGATGAAAGAGAGACAGAGGCAAACAATGATTCTCTGGCTCATTTTTCCCAGATGTTTACCTAGTCTGCCAATATTTTCACAGCACCAACCACAAAAATGAATTAAAAATGTATTTTCATTGGTATATACATGTATCAGAAAAACACCCTAGTAAAAAAGTGATATATTTAAAATACATTTATTTCACACTAAGCATAGTTAAAATCTATTAACATATTTCCTGACATAATATTTTCACTGCACCAACCACAAAAATTAATTAAAAATGTATTTTCATTGGTATATACATGTATCAGAAAAACACCCTAGTAAAAAAGTAATATATTTAAAATACATTTATTTCACACTAAGCATAGTTAAAATCTATTAACATATTTCCTGACATATCGCTCGAGATTTACTGATTAATTAAACTTTATTTGGAGTACTACTTGTGCACAATGAACATTTCTTAATATTAAACCCAAAATGTGTTTTAATCTTACTGTTGATGAGGATTGTATGATTTTTGAATAATATCGGTCTTTAAATGCGAGATATTTAAAGGGTACCTGAAGTATACTTGCAATAGCTCCACTTTAACACAATTAAATATACTTCAGTATATGTTTAGTTGGACTTCAGCACTACTTCCACACATTTAAAGTGCATTAAGTACAAAATTAGTTGTTCCAATTTAGCAGTTTAAATATACCAGTTTAGTATACTAAAAGTACAGTTGCAGGGTATTTTTATTAAGTACTGTACATAAATATATAAATGCATTTGTAGTACACTTAGCATGAAATAAATGTATTTCAAATACATTTTAGTATATTTATTTTCCCCTAGGGTATACTTACATTTATTTATCTTAAGTTTATATCTTTTTTTATTTTTACCATGATACATTTATTAGATTTTTAATTTGCAATAATACCTGGAAATTATGTAACTATGATGTAACTCAATGAAAGTTAATAATACATACAATTTTACTGGAAACTGTTGGCATATTGTGTAAAACATTACACGGTTAGATATATGTTACCTTGGTAACAATTAAAATGAATGAATGAATGAATGAATAAAACATTAAACCTATACATAATGTTACCCCGGTAATATCAAATGAATAAATTAATAAAACCAAATTAAAATACCAATGTTCAGCATACCACACAAAACCAAATGTCTAAACATGTAAGGTATAAAAACATGTACATGAAGAAACACGGGATGTAATGACGCAGCACAGTGTATGTGACCCATCAACTGATCTTAAACTCTCACACACTGACCCCAAACCAATAGGTCATTGTTATTGTTGAGCCCTGAACTGAATTGAGTGTATGTGTGTGATAAACGATCAGAGAGGACTTTCTCACCCCTTTGAGTTTCCTCCTCATTATCTGCTGAATCATCACCCACAATATGCTCGGGTTTAATTTGCTCTGAAAAACAGAAGATGCAAACAGTTTCAGATTGTACCCATGATAAGAGACAACCCCTTTCTTTTCATTGTCCCGAGTTTCACTGTATGGGTGACACTCACAAAAAAGTATTTAAATTTTGCATAGAAAAACATTAAGATTTTTCATTGTGGTCCCCTGATTCTTTACTACACTAATGACCTACACTAATGAGAACATGTCCCAGTCTGGAAAAACTTAATCAAAACTTATGTATGAATAGTGGAACATGAACATACTGAACTGTTACTTATGCTACTGTACTTATGAACTGTACTTATCTATGACTGAGGTCACACGTGAAATGTGTGTAGATCAGTGTAGCAGTGTGTTAATCTTATCACTTATGTCAACTGTACATGTTTGCATTAGAACAACTAGTATTGGCGCATTTCAGCATGTTACAAGGATACAAACTGACAATATGATAACAATCTAACTTGGCCTACATTTGGGTTATTTTGAAATGTGGAGCAATTTGTCTCTTCCATCAAGTTCTTTGCCTCTGATAGCTAACAGACAGTGTTGGGCAAGTTACTCTGAAAATGTAATCAAATTACTGATTACTCCTTTTAAAAGTAATCACGTTACTGTTCTGATTACTTTATTTCAAAAGTAATTAGTAATTAGTTACATTACTAGTTACGTAACCTTTTTCTCCATTACATTTATGAAATCCCAGCATACACGCTCCCGATAAATATTTGTTATTAAAGCATCAACATTTAGTTCATGTTGCTTTTGAATAACAATTTATTTATTTTAGATATTTTATGTTTAGATATTTCTATTTTGCTGGGAGACCAGTGAATCATTTTATTCTCCCGCATCCCGCACACACACACGAGTGTCTACCCGCCCGCACCAGCACTCGCCCATCTTGTCCCGCGCCGCACTCTGTTGCTTCGGGTCTCGCGGGAGCAGGTCTCTAATCCACTGGCACTTGACTCGACAGTGCGTGTGCTACATCCTCTTTACAATCTCTAGATTATAAAACACTGCATTCTGTCAGCAATGTAACGCGGCAGTAACGTATAGAGACTTAGGCTTGTAACTATACTCTAATTACTATTTTGAAAATTATAACGTGTTAAATTACTCCGTTACTAAAAAGTAATCAAATTACAGTAACGACTTGCTAAGTAATGCTTTATTGCCCAACACAATCACACAAAGACACAATCCTACTCACCCAGCTCCTCCTCCATTGTGCTACTGCTGGTTGTCTCCTTCACCCCCAGAACCCGGTTAAAGAGGATGGAGAAAGCACTGCCCCATACACCTGCAGCACATACACTTACATTAAAACTGCTTTACGGCAAACAATACTTGGAACTGATATTCTAGTAAACAAAATTATGAAGGACTTCTTTCTGACTTTCTTCAACTGAGAAAATGTTCTTGAAAGGGTGTAAGATGTTTGTGCAAGAGAAGTGTTCTTTATTTAACATATGTAGCATTTATATAAAGAGTTACATTGTAACAAACTTTATTTGTTTACCTACACTACCTTTAAAAAGTTTTTTGAAAGAGTCTGTCATGCTGAACAAGGCTGCATGCATTTGTAATTTTTATGCCGTCATTTGTAATAACAGCAGCAGTATCATGAACATTTATTCAATTTAAAATAATATGAGCATGTAGCATTGTATCATATTCTATAGTATTCTTGTAATGTATTTTCAAATTGCAGTTTCAATGCGGCTGTATATACTTAAAAAGTATATACATTTTTCTTTTTTTTTTTTAGAAATTGACCGTTGTATTGATAGATAAGACCCTTATTGCTCAGCTGGGATTGTGTAGAGCCCTTTGAGGCTGCATTGAAACTGCAATTTGGGTCTTCAACACCTTGGTCCCCGTTGAAGCCCACCATATGGAGAAAAATACATTTTTTTCCCCTTAATTTCTTTTCGACTGAAGAACAAAAGCCATGAAACAAAACAAAAGCCATGAACATCTTGAATGACATGGGGGTGAGTAAATTATCAGGAAATTTGAATTCTGGAGTGAACTAATTCTTCAATCCAACTGTATTCTTAGGAATATTATATATATATATTGATGGGAAGTATGAGTAATCACACAGTACATGAGTAACTGCTGTCAGTATCCAGTGACACTATATGCATATTGAGGGGTCTCTTAGCAAACTGTTCTGTTGAAATTCAGAGCAGTCCCAGTCTTACCCATGAGGAAATGTAAGGGGTTTTCCTCGTATTGTTTCACAACGTTGCCCATAAAGAACTTGCTCCCAAACAGCCCCGGAGACATGAAGGTGCCGTATTTGGCCATGCCAATCTCATGCGGGCTGAACTCCACCCAGTCTGATTGAGACAGAGGAAACAAACCCAATGTTATTAAGCCAAAATGACGATCAAAGGCGCTTTTATCTGTTACACTGCACTACCAATACTACTCAACTATCTGACTCATGTTCACACAAATACAAAGCGTAATGTACAGTAAGTGACCCGCATTGATCTGACAAATAATTCCACTTAACCATCATATGTTTAGTTACAATCTCTGATCCTATTCAACAGAAAACAACCTACCCACACAATGACTAGTGTCTAAAAATAGTGTGTCTACACCTGTGGGCTGTGAAAATTCATAATGAATTCACAGTGGGTCAATCATTATAACAAGTATTTGCATGTTTTCCACAGCATTATTAAGCAAATGTAAACAAATCGATAGTGTTCAGCTTCCACGGAGGCCATGAAGCGCTAAAATATTTTTCATTTTTTTTTTAGAAATTGACCGTTGTATTGATAGATAAGACCCTTATTGCTCAGCTGGGATTGTGTAGAGCCCTTTGAGGCTGCATTGAAACTGCAATTTGGGTCTTCAACACCTTGGTCCCCGTTGAAGCCCACCATATGGAGAAAAATACATTTTTTTCCCCTTAATTTCTTTTCGACTGAAGAACAAAAGCCATGAAACAAAACAAAAGCCATGAACATCTTGAATGACATGGGGGTGAGTAAATTATCAGGAAATTTGAATTCTGGAGTGAACTAATTCTTCAATCCAACTGTATTCTTAGGAATATTATATATATATATTGATGGGTATGAGTATGAGTAATCACACAGTACATGAGTAACTGCTGTCAGTATCCAGTGACACTATATGCATATTGAGGGGTCTCTTAGCAAACTGTTCTGTTGAAATTCAGAGCAGTCCCAGTCTTACCCATGAGGAAATGTAAGGGGTTTTCCTCGTATTGTTTCACAACGTTGCCCATAAAGAACTTGCTCCCAAACAGCCCCGGAGACATGAAGGTGCCGTATTTGGCCATGCCAATCTCATGCGGGCTGAACTCCACCCAGTCTGATTGAGACAGAGGAAACAAACCCAATATTATTAAGCCAAAATGACGATCAAAGGCGCTTTTATCTGTTACACTGCACTACCAATACTACTCAACTATCTGACTCATGTTCACACAAATACAAAGCGTAATGTACAGTAAGTGACCCGCATTGATCTGACAAATACTTCCACTTAACCATCATATGTTTAGTTACAATCTCTGATCCTATTCAACAGAAAACAACCTACCCACACAATGACTAGTGTCTAAAAATAGTGTGTCTACACCTGTGGGCTGTGAAAATTCATAATGAATTCACAGTGGGTCAATCATTATAACAAGTATTTGTATGTTTTCCACAGTATTAAGCAAATGTAAACAAATCGATAGTGTTCAGCTTCCACGGAGGCCATGAAGCGCTAAAATACAAATTTGTACAAATACGGACAGTTGCTGTCTTTCTCATTTCTTTTTAATAATATTTCTACAATTCACACAACAATCAATAGCGGACAAAACAATATAATGTAGCATTCTTAATGTTTATGTGAACTGTCATCTTACCTGCGAACATGAGTTCAGAGACATCAGGTTTGACGTGCAGACAGGTGAAGAGAGGAAGGGGGCTCTGACCTTCATTAATTTTCGCCTGCAGGGAGCTCAGTTTAGTGTCCATTCTCTGTGCAAAACACACACACACACACACACACACACACAAAGTTAGCTTAACAATCAAACTTTTTTCTTTAGGGCATCTGTGTCAATGCACGTAAAAATTGATATTAAAATAAGGCATTGCATTTTCTAAAAGTATGGTGCTAAAAGTGTAGTTTAATTAAAGGAACAATGCATCTTAAAATTAAAGTCTCCTCATCTTTTACTCATCCTCATGTCATGTCTGACTTACTTTTTTACATTGGAACATGAAAAGAGGACATTTTAAACACTCTGCTGGTCAGACAGGATTGTTTCTCACACTAAGCTAATGTATAGCTTTAGTATGTATATAAAGTTGTGTTATTATCTGATACTTTTATGATGATTTTGCGTCCTGTTTAAAGATTAAAAGCTCCAGTCTGCATTAATTGTAACTACGTGGACAAAAACAGCAAGTCGATTTTCAAAAATTCCTCCTTTTGTGTTTCACAGAGAAAATAAATGATGACATTTTTGGTGCAGTTTGGGTCCATTCAAGCAATAGAAATCTTTTCCTAAAATCAATTGGTCATCATGTATATCAGACACACTTTCAGTGGTCCATTATTGCTAAGCTGCATCTATATCTCTGCAAATATTTCAGAAATGTCATATTTAAATAGTAAATGATTCAAAAATATCTTACTCTAGTGGACAAATAAGCAACGTGAATGCACAATATCAAGTGTGCACATTTTCTCATACACTACATTTCAAAGGTTTGGGGTCATTAGGAGAAAAAAGTATTTTATGCTCACCAAGGATGCATTTTTTAATTTACATTTTTTTTTTTTTTATACAGTAAAAACCATAATATTAGTAAAATTTAACTGTTCTCTATTTAAATGTATTGTAATTCCAGTGACAACAAAGCTGAATTTTTAGCACTTATTACTCCAGTTTTAAGTGTCACATGATCCTTCAGAATTTATTTAAATATGCTGATTTGGTATTGAAAAGAGTTGTGGTTGAAAACAGTTATGCTGAAAACCATGATACTCTTTTTTCAGGATTCTTTGATGTCATAAAATACACCATTAATTTGAAATATAAATCTTTTGTAACATTATTTCACTTTTGATCAATTTAATGCATCCATGCTGAATAAAAGTGTTAATTTATTTCTTTCTAAAACAAAATATTAATGGAATACATTAATGGTAGTATGCGTTCCTAAATACAGGAGCTAGAGAAGTATCTTCCTGATGTACAAGGACCTTCCCAAGAGAAGGGTCCATTTGCATTGGGATGCATAATAGAGAGACAACATACAAAGGAGTCTTTGTACTTGAACAAACTACAGTGTATAAATAGAGTACAGTGCAGCCCAGTGCAGTTCATGCCACTATTGATGGCCTGCTACAGTAAAAACTCTCAATAACCCAGTTTGTATTCCTGCATATCTCACCCCTGGAATAAGAGTCTCTCCGATCAACATCCCAAAGATGTCAGTGAAGGTGACAGGCTGTCCGGCCGATTTCTTCTTCCACAGCGCTTTAACGTAGCGGTTGATGTTTTGGGGCAGGAGCAGTTTGAGTGGGCTATTGCTGACTCTGTTCATCAGCTCCATATTAATATCCCCTGGGCCTTTAGCGGGAAACTCAGGGTGCGAGTACAGCATGGACATATACCTGTAGAAATATAACCAACATGGATGTTCACGAGATTTTTACCATTTTTGATGTGATTGGTGATTGATGTGGTTGTTGAAGTGTTCAGAATAGTGTTTAGCATATTGTTATGTGGCTGCTAGGGTATTCATTTAGGATAGTTTCTAGGGCATTACTTTGTGGTTGCTAGGGTGTTTTGGATGGTTAATTAGTGACCCGCATAAACCTTTTTGGATTTTCTGGTCCCTGGAAAGGTTCTTTAATGGCATCTATGGTTCCATGAACATCCATAGAACCTTCCCACTGTACAAAAGATTCTTTATAGTGGAAAAAAGTTCTTCAGATTACTAAATGTTCTTCACTCTAAGAAAATAAGCTATTCTTTTGAGAACTGTTTACTGAAAGGTTCTTAGAGGAACCCAAAACGGTTCTACTATGGCAATGCTGTGAAAAGCCCTTTTTGGAACCATTACTGGAATTTTTAAGATTGGAGAAGCCCATGGGATTTTTGCATCTGTTTTAAAGAAAAAAACGAAACATTCGACTTTTACTGACCATGTTGATCCAGAAAGTCCTGCCACGTATGATGCACAGTCAAGCACCCCAGATTCATACAAAGCCTTCATCACACCAGAGAAACCAACCATTGCACGGAAACCACCTCCAGAACCCAAAATGGCGATGGTGGGAACCTGTGCAAAAATAGAGCTGCTATCAGAAAGGATCGCTCTCGCTAGATATAAGATAAGAAGTTTATAAGGCAGCTTTTGTGGTTTTTGACTTTACCTCTCTAGGTGAGGCTGGAAGGAAGTGTGGGTTTTCCATTTTGAGAAGCTTCTTGATGCTGAGCATAACTCTGTCCCTGCGTGTCTGCATGAAGAGTTTCTCCTGATCACACAGTGCCATGCTGAAGCGCAAGTCTGTGGACGCACTGCACAAAAATTATTCACTTTCAGTCCCTCATTCACTCCTGTATGCATAAAATTTACACAATGTATAGAAATAAACATTTCTTAATACATACCACACTTCTAAGAACAAGTCGAGGAACACTTTTGTCGTCTAGCAAAAATCGGAGAATAATAAAAAAAATAAACAATTAGACACTGAAAAGCAGTAACTACGAATTTAGTTCATGGCAAGTTCATGGTGTAAACCACAAAAAAGAGAAAAAAGAAAAGAAAAACCTTTACCTTGCCAATAGATAGGCTCACATGCTCTGTCTGCCCCACTTTGAGCTTTGAGAGGGAATATTTAGCTGTGCCCAGAGTTTCGTCCATGACATAATTAGCGTCCATCAGTGTCATCTAAATAAAGAGCATTGAAAAAGCATTATAACAAAGTGCTGATGTATTTTCAAATACTTTCAAAATTCAATACAACACCTTTAATAATACTTGATTAAACCATGCCATATAAACCAACAACAGCACAGGCACACTTTTCAAGCAAAACATTTCACAAAAAGATGTTTATACAGTCTTAAGTGATAAAACAATACATACTACAATTCAAAAGGATGGGGTTGGTAAGATTTAAATATTTTTGAAAGAAGTCTCTCATGATTATAAAGACTGCATTTATTTGAACCCTCCCCCCCCAAAAATCCCCAGTAAAAACAGTAATATTTTGAAATATTATTAAAACAGTTAAGTTATTTGTATTTTAATATATTACTAATGTAATTTATTCCGGTGATGACAAAGCTGAATATTCTCATTACTCCAGTCTTCAGTGTCACACGATCCTTCAGAAATCATTCTAATATGCTGATTTAGTGTTGAAAAACTTACTGACCCCAAATTTTTGAACGTTAGTGTAGGTTTAGTTTAAAATTAAGACAGAAAGTGTTTGGGAACTTTATAGCTTCAAGGGCCCCTTGTGTAAACTTGATAGGGTTCCGACTTCCAAAACATCCACTAAATATCCCCATGACACCAGCTGGTTAAAAGTCTCTGCAAAAGCAGCTGAGAAATGTGAAGTTAGTCTAGTATAATTTGCCAGCAGATTCTACTTGATTTGTGCATACATTTTAAAGTGTGACTAAAGTCTCAAAATACTTTTTGGGACCACTGTTTTGAATCAGGAGACAAATACAGAAAATGCCTTTACAGGCAAGTGCACTAATATTTTATAAGTAATAAGAGTAGTCATTTTTCACCTCCAAAACATTGGGTTGATTGGGATCCAATATGAATTCAAACGTCTCATTCCACTTTGGGTTAATGTCGTTATTTATGTGGCGTGTTCGTTTTCTTGACTCTGGTGTGGTTGGTATGGACAGTTCCACATAAGGGTCTGGGGTGTCCACTGTGAACAAACACACAGTCACTTAAGTATGAATCCGCATTCAAGGGTTTATTTAAATAGCAAGAAGACAGCATAAATATATACTCACATAAATCCCCAAATGCTCCTTTCGTCACATTTTCAGCTCTCACCACATTTACTTTCAATCTATGAGAATACTGATGCTCAACCTGCGCATATGATCCACAAAGTCAAGGATTTAGAGCGTCAAGAGCAGTACAATGCGTATGTATGTATAAAGGAAGGAAGCTCATTTAACTGAAGTAGGAAATAGACACTAGGTGATTCCCAAACAGAATTATTTCTAGACAGTAAATGTGCCTCGAATGTCATAAATTCAGCAGCTGTCTGCATGCAAATAAATCTAACCACTGCAAAAGAGCAGCAGCTTTACACTTTTCCATTTCTAACATAGAGACTACATGTTAATGCATATTGATAATAACAGATTCGCTAAAATCAGTCGATTTCAGGGCGGACGCAAAACGCTTCCCCCGCCCCAGCTCTTCAAATTTCACTAGGACTCCGATGGGAATGATTTTAGCGCTATGTTAATATTTTTAATATGTTATAAGTGAGAAATGTCATCGCATGCAAGTGTCCAGGTTTTCATTTAAGATTATGACAGACTGATTAAATTATAACGCATAAAAATAAACCCACATGTAAGATTGTGAATGAATGTAATAGCGACACTTTCTCTGACACAAGGTGGCGCTCATGAGTTAAAGTAATGCGATAATAATCACTGGAATGCCCAAGTCGTGTCTGGTTTTGAAAACTACGGAGGTTTCCAAAGTAATTCTATCTTTTCTCAATTTAAAGTCATGTCTAGTTGATCAAATGTATAATAAATATAAAAGGCCCAATAAATTATAATAATTTATAATTTACTCATATAATTGATTACTTAATAGCCTATTTTGGAGGAACAGATATAAAGTAGGCTTCTTATAAACACTGGATATAGGCTAAATCCTGAATATAGCCTATACTTTAGAATATATAGGCTATAGGCTAGTTGCAAATACGAGCATAGCTATAAATACCATTAAGATTATCTTTTTTTATTAGGTTTATTATTTATTATACAGTATATGTGTCATTGTAAACGTGTTTACCAATAACAATTTGATAAATAGGCTAAATAACCTATTTCTAATTGAGAGATATAAACGGGCAATTCTAAGAAATAAAGTCAGAATTGCGTGATATAAACTTTTAGCAATTCTGAGAACATATCAGTCTCCAAGCAAAAATGAAGTTTGTTCAACTCTAAACCCAGTCCCCATGTAAATTAGATTATTAAATGAAAAACTAGCAAAACGAGTTGCGCGGTGTCCCCACCACTTTTCAAAGCAAAGTTACGCCACTGGGTTCAAAACAACCCAATAGCTGTGTTTGTCCCTTTTTAAAACCAAGCATTTTTTTTAGAGTGTAGGCTTCTGACGTTACAAACCCCTTTTTTTCTTCTCGTCTTGGAAATTGCGCAAGCGTCTCGTTCTCAAGCAGTTAAAAGGCACAGGAGCGCATCCAGACACTCACATTCCACACGCTCTACCAGAGTACACGCTTCTGCTTCGGAGTCAAACATTCTACATACAACTTCTGGAATGAATAAACTGATTTGCCTGGTCTTACTTTCAAGCTTTTGGATCTTTCTCGGTGAAGGATGTAAGTTAACTCAGCTTTAGCAATGTTAGACTTACGTGCTTCTTTCAGACTTTGATTGTTCTACCCAAATGCAGTCTAATCATGCCTTTTCTTCATGACTGTTTCCTGCAGACGACCCTTGCTGTGCACAGCCTTGCCAAAACCAGGGTGTGTGTTTATCTAAGGGTGCTGATGCTTATGAATGTGACTGTACCAGGACGGGATATTATGGTGAAAACTGTACTACCCGTAAGTCTGGCCATGGATTGTTTTTACACAGATCAACATTTTACATAAGAGAAGATGTGTGCACTCAACACTGTTTTTTCTTGCCTCACAGCCGAACTTCTCACACTTATCAAATCAACTCTGAAGCCGAGGCCAAACATAGTGCATTATATCTTAACGCATTATAAATGGATCTGGGACATCATCAACAACATCTCCTTCCTGAGAGATGCCATAATGAGATATGTCCTGACATGTAAGTTAAATGTGAATTCATCGAAATATGTAACAAAAATGAGACTAAATAAATATGTAAAATTACACTTTTCCTCTTTCTTGTTTTACAGCAAGGTCCCATTTGGTCAACAGTCCACCGACGTACAATGCAGATTATAACTACAAAAGCTGGGAAGCGTATTCTAACTTGTCCTATTACACCCGCACCCTCGTCCCATTGCCGCAGAACTGCCCTACGCCCGATCTCCCAAATGCAAAGCAGGTGGTGGAGAAGGTGCTGGTGAGGAAACAGTTCATCCCTGATCCACAGAGGACCAGTCTCATGTTTGCTTTCTTCGCCCAGCATTTCTCTCACCAGTTCTTCAAGTCAGACTTTAAAAAAGGACCAGCCTTCACCAAAGCCCTGGGCCATGGAGTAAGTGGCATTCATTAACCATTTTACTTGGGAACATTTTACATCCCATCCACAGTCTATAAGGAACAAGGAACTGCAGTACAATTTCTAAAGGTTCTCTAACGTTTTAGGTGGATTTGGGGCATATTTATGGAGAGACACTGGAGAGACAACACAAACTTCGTCTATTTAAAGATGGAAAGCTAAAGTATCAGGTTTGTGGACATTAAAATGGACAGCATTTTTTTCACCCCAAAATGAAAATTCTGTAATTCACTCATTTCATTCTTTTGCGAAGTCCATACAAGAAAAGTCAGTAGGGATCAAAACAACTTTGGATCCCATTGACTTTTATTCAAGCCATTCTTCAAAATATCTTCTTTAATGCTGAAGAAAGAAAGAAATGATGGCCGAATTTTTGTTTTTGGGTGAACTATCTTTTTTAAATGGACACAAGTATTGCTTGTTGGTTTAAACCTAGTAAATGCAAAATGTATTTGACTCATAGGTTGTGGATGGTGAGGTGTATCCTCCATTGGTGAAGGATGTCCAGGTGGAGATGCACTATCCTCCTCACGTCCCAGAGGAACAGAGATTTGCTGTGGGCCATGAGGCCTTTGGTTTGGTTCCAGGTTTGATGATGTATGCCTCCATTTGGCTTCGTGAGCACAACCGCGTCTGTGATATCATGAAGCAAGAGCATCCCGACTGGGACGACGAGAGAATCTTCCAAACCACTCGTCTCATCCTGATTGGTGAGTCTTGGTCTCATCATTCGAAACCATCCTGATCTTCATAACTTTGTGGAGGAAAAATGAAATATTCCCGCTTTTTTCTCCCATGCAGGTGAGACCATCAAAATTGTGATCGAGGACTATGTTCAGCACTTGAGTGGCTACCACTTCAAGCTCAAGTTTGACCCGGAGCTTCTCTTCAATGAGCGCTTCCAGTACCAGAACCGCATCGCATCCGAATTCAACACTCTGTATCACTGGCACCCGCTGATGCCTGACAACTTTCAGATCCAGGACCAGGTCTACGGCCACCACCAGTTTGTGTTTAACAACTCTATTTTGACCCAGCACGGCATCCGCAACATGGTGGATTCCTTCACCAAACAGAGGGCTGGAAGGGTGAGTTTCACTTATACTGTAGATTATAGCTTCTCAGAGAAGCTTCATGCCGTTCCAAATGACTTTCTCTCTTCTGTGGAACATAAAAGAAGATATTTTGTAAAACGCCTCAGTGTTTTTTGCCCATAAAATGAGTTATTGGGGTCCAGTGTTGTTTTAGACAATAGACAAACATAGTTCTTCAAAATATCTTTTGTGTTCATACAGTTTTGGAACGACATGAGGGTGAGCAATCCCCTAGTCTTTACTCTGCTGGCTTTGCTAATGTCTATCATTTTTGTGTGAGCAGGTTGCTGGTGGACGTAACCTGCCTGCTGCAGTTCAAGCAGTGGCTGTTAAAGTTCTGGAGCATTCCAGAGAGATGCGCTACCAGTCTTTAAATGCCTACAGGAAACGCTTCAACATGAAGCCCTACTCGTCCTTCGAGGATATGACAGGTAAGATCATTCAACATTTAAAAAACAAAAACTACATAGTTTCTGAAATGGGAACATTTTGAAAAAATACATCTTGTGTAATTGTAACCTTGTCTGTATGGTAAAACAGGAGACAAGGAGCTGGCAGCCGAAATGAAGCAGCTGTACGGTCACATAGATGCGGTCGAGCTGTATACTGGCCTTCTTGTGGAGAAACCCAGACCCAACTCTGTGTTTGGGGAGACTATGGTGGAGATGGGAGCGCCCTACTCTCTCAAAGGCCTCATGGGAAATGCTATTTGTTCTCCTGAATACTGGATGCCTAGCACATTTGGTGGGAAAGTGGGATTTGACATTGTTAACACAGCCTCATTGAAGAAGCTGGTGTGCATGAATATCAAGGGACCTTGTCCGATGGTGTCCTTTCAGGTGCCTGATGTGAAATATCAGAGTTCAGAAAACATGAATTCAAGCTCAGTGCACTCCACACAACATCATACTAACCCAACGGTTGTCTTGAACGAGCGAAGTTCAGAGCTCTAAAAGATTTTGAAGGCCTCATTGCCTTCACCATGATACTTGATGTCATATTTGTTATTTATTTGTTTAAGTAATTTATTTCAATATGTATTTATTGCTGGGTTTTTGTATTGCTATTGACATGCAACATGCATTTTAATATTTTTTTTTTTACACATACTTGAAAGGAAGTCACATGAGGTTTCCCTTTAGACAGATTTTTATAACAAATAATTAAATGTAGCTGTTTCAGAAAACTGGATATCCACATTTCAAGTGCAACTGTTGCTAATAATGCGCATTTCTTGAATAAAAACATTTTGATCTTTTGTTAATACATGTTTTGTGTCATTTCATTGTCAGTTATTCTTATTCAAACAATTACATCTACTCAGCACAGTGCTCAAGCATTTAACTTGAAAAAGAAAATCATGTAAAACTCTTGAGTTTTATATACAATATTTATGTACAATAAATGTTTAAGTAATTTATTTCAATATGTATTTATTGCTGGGTTTTTGTATTGCTATTGACATGCAACATGCATTTTAATATTTTTTTTTTTACACATACTTGAAAGGAAGTCACATGAGGTTTTCCCTTTAGACAGATTTTTATAACAAATAATTAAATGTAGCTGTTTCAGAAAACTGGATATCCACATTTCAAGTGCAACTGTTGCTAATAATGCGCATTTCTTGAATAAAAACATTTTGATCTTTTGTTAATACATGTTTTGTGTCATTTCATTGTCAGTTATTCTTATTCAAACAATTACATCTACTCAGCACAGTGCTCAAGCATTTAACTTGAAAAAGAAAATCATGTAAAACTCTTGAGTTTTATATACAATATTTATGTACAATAAATGTAATATGAAATGTCTGGGGTCTGTGATTGGGAAAGATTCGTTTTTTAGGACATAGATTAAGAATATAAAGGAAGCATGCAAAAATACAATGTCTAGTTTAACTAAAATGTATGTATCATTTCTTGAATTCTTACTTTTGGGGTCACAAAGATTTTTCCAAAATGAAATTATTACTTTTATTTAGCAAGAATGCATTAAATTTATTTAAAAGTGACATTTATAATTTTTTTTTTTACTAAGGATTTCTATTTTAAATACGTCAAATAAATGTGCATTTTCAGCTGGCTGCTAAAAATTCAGCTTTGCCATCATAGAAATAAATTACATTTTAAAATATATTACATAGCAAACAGTTGTTTTAAATAATAATAGTATGCTACAATATTAGTCTTTTTACTGTATTTTGATCAAATATTACAGATTTTAAAAATCTTTCCAACCCCAAACTGAACAGCATTGTATTTAAAAATGTCTTACAAATTTTGTCCAACCTCAAAAACTGGAAAACAAAATTTATTATGTGCATAATAATACATATGTATTGTGTATTTATAAGTCTTACGTGCATTCTGCTGAAAACAGATTACACTAAAATAATTGTTTTACTGTTCTCTGATTCTTTGGATTGTGCTGAAATCATGATGTATCATTCACTGTGTACTTGGCACTGTAATTTCTGTAACTGCTAAACTTTTCTTTTGTGACTTTTACTAAAAGACTTTCGAGTGAAACTGCTGAACTGGCTGAACTTGCAAAGCAGTATGTCTGCCAAAAAAAACAAAAACAATACTCAGTGAAGCTCTTGAGCCAATAGTGATTCAGTAGATCCAACTTCCTCATGATTTTACATGATGTGATGCATACTGACTGAAACAAACCCAGACAAAATAACACCACTGTACTGCTCTGACACAACATACTCTGTCAAGCTCCATAATAATCAAGCTGGAAAAATACACAGCAAGCTGTGCACGATGATGTGCGGGAATGTGTGGCCATGGCAACTGTTCTGGGAAAGTGGTTTAGCGTGCTAACTGGAAGATAAAATTAGGGAGAATAGTTTACTTTTCCCAGACAACAGGTGAAGTTCAAATGCAGAAGATTGCAGGTTCTCCGTGTAGAGGAAAGATTTATTATATGTAGTTTAAGCATATAAAGCAAGTGTGCAAAAATACAGTGGTTAGTTTAGGGTATCTAAATGTAGAATATTGACTGAAAATTTTCTTTAGGGCTTCCCTAGCGAAAAATAAATATACTAATATATTCGAAATACATTTATTTCATGCTAAGTACTACAAAAACATTTACATATCTATGTACTTAATAAAAATACCCTGCATCTGTACTTTTAGTATACTAACCAAAGTCTGCTAAGTTGGAACAAATAATTTTGTACTTAATGCACTTTAATTGTGCGGAAGGACTGCTGAAGTCCAACTAAAGATATACTTAAGTATATTTGATTGTGCTAAAGTGGAACTATTGCGTAAGTAAGTAAGTATACTTCAGGTACACTTTAAATATATTGCATTTAAAGACTGATATTATACTCATACAATCCTTATTAATAGTGACATTAAAACACAGTTTATGCTTAATATTAAAGGGGTCATATGATATTGCTAAAAAGAACATTATTTTGTGTATTTGGTGTAATGAAATGTGTTTATGCGGTTTAAGGTTCAAAAAACACATTATTTTCCACATACTGTAAAAAAATGTTCTCCTCTATGCCCCGCCTTTTTGAAACACGTCAATTTTTACAAAGCTCATTGGTCTGAAAAGCGAGCTGTGCTGTGATTGGCCAGCTATCCAGTGCGTTATGATTGGCCGAATACCTCAAGCATGTGACGGAAATGTTACATCTGAAAGAACTGAATTTATTTCCTTATGAAATTAACTCTTCATGAAACCAATACTCAGGAACTCACACAAAACAGACGCCATGCAATAAAACAAATCTGGAGAAGAAATCTTCAAAGAGAGCAAACAACGCCTCTCTCCTCGCCCATTTACGACCCCCTTCTCCCCCTGGCCTCTCTGCCTCTCCCTCTTTTCCCCCAAAAGATTTCACCCAAAGTTCATTAAGAATATGCATATCCCACATATCATGTATCTTGTGAACCTGTTGTTTTTTCCCTTCATGTTTAGTGTCATTTTAAAGGTCTTTGTGCGATTGGTAAAATGGTTTCAATTTCAAAGTAGTCATTTATATTGTGAGAAAGACTTAACACTTTTGTAGAATTGTGTTGTGTTGAGGAGGGGGTGTGTCCCCCTTTAGGGGTCTGTGAGAATGTTTCCAGCCGGGTGTGACCCTGGATCACAGAAACTAACAAACAAAAGGTCTTTTATGTTTTTACAACTGATTTAAAGATTTCTCTGTCTTTGTTCTGGTAGTATTTAAGGGAAAGTTGCAAATCAGTCAGGGCGATTCTGTAGCCAGAAAGCCCGTAGTGTGAAGGTGTCCACAAAATTCACACTATGTATTTTTCACACGAAGTCAGGTATGCATCTTACTCTTAGATTTGTCTTTGAGAATTTGATGTCTTGTATTGATTTGATATCGTTGAATTGGCTGTGGAGATAATTGGCATAATACATATTTACCTGACTGATAATAAATTGTTATATTTGATTTATTCTGAACTCTCCTAAAATCATTATGACTAGTAAACACTGCCCAAAACTCGCGTTTGAATCGTCAGTGGCAAATCCTTTAAACATAAAACACGTACTCACAGTCTGTGAGTCAGAACAGCCGGCGTTGTACTCTACTCTCCCAGGATCAGGAAACAGTCCTCCATAAAATGTGCTGCACACATCTGAATATTTGGGTTGAAGTGTTCTGGAACAGTGTTGTAAATACAACTTAACCACTGATTTCTAGTCGTGTCCATTTTTGGAAGGCCAAACAAAGTAGTTTCGCTTTCACAACGAAACACAGCGTCACACACGGCGGCCTTGAGTGAGCAGAGGGCCTAGAGTGAGGAACGGCCGGAGGGCTAGAGTGAGCGGAGGCCAGTGGGCTTGAGAACGGCGCAGCCGGCGGATTCGACGAAGGAGCGTCCGGAGGGCTTGCGGCAACCACATGTGACGACCCCGGGCTGGACTCCGCTTCGGCCACGGTGAAAGCCGATCCGGCGATCCACAGCGCAAAGTTGTTGTATTTCCTCAGCAACCAGCACGGATCAGCTCCAGGCGTGACGAAGCAATATCATCCTCTTTTGGAAGGCCAAACAAAGTAGTTTCGCTTTCACAACAAAACACAGCGCCTTCGCGACATGGTGGCGGCAACAACAATACTACAGCGAGAATAAAAGTTACGCCTTCTTT
>NW_015505367.1:29875-47363 GCF_001515645.1 Sinocyclocheilus grahami
GGTTTTAGAATTTAGGTAGGCGTGGCTGACTCTAAACTTTTATAAAGAATATCTCTTTGGATTTGAGATTCTTTAGTCTTTTAGTCTTTAGACCTTCTTTATGCACCAAGAGCTTGTAACACGCCAAAGAGAAAGGAAAAATTGAAATCGCATCATATGACCCCTTTAAAGGAATTATTCAAAGCAGTAACACACAAATCACTTTATTTTCCTTATAGAGCTGCAGCTGCGCTTCTCTTCGTTTACACACTAGTCGTGTACGAACTGTGAACTGGGGTATTCCAAAAAGCAGGTTATGTGGCATACCCGCCGGGTATGTTTGAGGATAAGTGAGCGGATTATCTCAGCTTTCAGTTCCAAAATCGGAGGTTACTTTCAGGGTAAGTAAGTAACCATAGTAACTTGCTCTCTGAAGAAAACCTGCTCCGGAGCAGGTTATGTTCCAGGGTTAGTTCACTTCAGCGCTATCAGCATACGTGTGATCTACTGACGAGTCTTCAGTGGGCGTGACAGATAACGCACAACATTATATAATATTACAATATGTAACATAGCCTATTATATATATATATTTGCATGATATGTTAATGATGAAGCGCTAATTTAAGTAATAAATAAGGTAATATATTATTCTAATATGGTTATTATATTTATTTTATTGGCATATATAAGTTATCTGTATAAATGATAAAATACTATGACACGGTATTGTTTAATTTATTATATTATATATATGTATTTATAAAATTTTATATTATCATCTCACACATGGATCGGCATTTTCTATAATGTCTCAATTCTAAATCAAAATACATATCTGATATGACTTAATATATAATTAGCATTAAACAAACAATATAATTCATATTCAAGGATTAAAGATTAAACGGGGAAAAAAATGATTGCACAACCATCAATTAGGTGGCGATATGCACTAAGCATGTAAACAACCATTGAACAAAAGAAGAAAGAAACTGCATGGCCTGCTTTTTCTTAGCATCCGTTTCCATAGTGACTCGTCGATTCGTGGCTCTGTTGAGAATGTCTTGAGTCTTAACCAGGAACATACTCTGAGTTGAATGAACTTACTCCCAGCCACGTTTTTGGAACCACATACCCCGAGTAAGCAAGGTTTGGGGTTAATCAGCCGAAAGTTCAGGGTTTAGCTGACGGTAAGTTAACCGTGCTTTCTGAAATACACCCCAGACCAACCAAGCAAAGTCCCCTTCTACTCAAACTACAGAAAAAGTTAGAAAACACTGTACAACTCTGAAACAGCACAATATAAAACCCAATACCCATTGCAATGTTTATATTTTAAAAACTTACTTTAGCGCCCAACCTTTCCATTTAACCAGGTACTCGATTCGACCCTACAAAGAGGAAAAACAGAGGAAAATGTTCTTTAGTTGTTGTATTTCCTCAGCAACCAGCACGGATCAGCTCCAGGCGTGACGAAGCAATATCATCCTCTTTTGGAAGGCCAAACAAAGTAGTTTCGCTTTCACAACGAATCACACAGGGCCTTCACGACATGGCGGCAGCAGCAATACTACAGCGAGAATAAAAGTTACGCCTTCTTTCTTTTTCGTGAACATTTGGGCGGTGTTATGCAAATCTTCCCACATCGTGACGTAGATATGTGGGGGCGTGTTAGAACGAGCCGTTTTAGGTAGGCGTGGCTGACTCTAAACTTTTATAAAGAATATCTCTTTGGATTTGAGATTCTTTAGTCTTTGCAACTTTACAGATCTTCTTTATGCACCAAGAGCTTGTAACACTCCAAAGAGAAAGGAAAAATTGAAATCGCATCATATGACCCCTTTAAGAAATGTGCATTGTGAAATGTGTAAGTTCATAGTAATAATTGGTCCCTAAACTAAAGTGTTACAATAGATCATCACTGTCTGAATTTGTCCGGTAGTGCATTTTCTAACCTGTCTTCACAACAGGACAAGAGACAATACTCTTCTCATTCAGTCTGGAGCCTGGACTGAACATCAGTTTAAAGGGGTAGTTCACTCAAAAATGAAAATTCTTCCATCATTTATTCAACCTCAATCTGTTCGAAATCTTCATGAATTTCTTTCTTCTGCTGAACACAAAACCAAACAGTTGGTTACCAAACAGTTGCTGGTCCCCATTGACTTCCATAGGATTTTTCCATAGTATGAAAGTTGAGCTTCTTTTATGTTCCACAGAAGAAAGAAACGCAAGAAACACAAGTTTTAAACAGGTTGAGGATGAGTGAATGATTACAGAATTTTTGTTTATGGGCGAACTATCCCTTTAATGACTTTTTTATTTAGTTAAGTAAATAAACACACTGGAGAGTTACTATGCTAAGTCCTGAGCCAAGTTTTTCGTTTTTTTTTTAAAATTAGGGTTGGCCAACTGTAGTTTTCTTGCCAGCCAGTTTCCAGCTCTTTCCTGTTTCTTATACAACACACGTGCAGTGAGCATGTGGGTTTCGTAACCTAAATTGCATCATAGATTTGTAACCCCTTTTGACCTTTGTGTGTGATGAGCAGCATACATCCAAGCCTTTGTGATTTCTGCTCTTCCTTTAGCATAGACTAAACATCTATTTCACTTTCCTCTGTCAGCTAGGTCATTTGACTCACCACACCAGTGAACAAGACATTTTTCAGCTGGTTTTCTTTGGCATGTTGGTGCTTGTACAACCTTTACAAGTTCCCATGCAACACCCAAAGAATTGTCTAAGCACAATAACCCAGTTTCTCCAATTAATTTCTTTGATTTACAACATTTAATTCTTTTAGTTTATGGTTGTCAGACACACCTTTATTGCAGTGCAATGGGTCAATATGTTTCTGCCTTTGCTTCTTTATTATCCACAATAATATAATTTCATTTTCCCAGCTAGCAAAAATATGATAGTAAAAAAGTAATATTATTAAAAATATATTTATTGTCATTCTAAGTATATTTCAAATCTATTAACATATTTACTGGCATATCACTTGAGACTTACTGATATAAAAATTATAGTTGCTTATTAGCATGCATATTACTAGCATATTGGCTGTTTATTAGCACTCATAAAGCACATATTAATGTCTTATCCTGCATGATTCTGTTTTAGATCCCCTAATCCTACTCATACCTAAACTTAACAACAACAACTATCTTACCAACTATTAATAAGCAGCAATTTAGGAGTTTACTGAGGCAAAAGTCATAGTTAATAATGAGTTAATAGTGAAAATTGGTCTCCAAACTATGACCTCAACTATTAAAGGGGTCATATGATGCGATTTCAATTTTTCCTTACTCTTTGGAGTGTTACGAGCTCTTGGTGCATAAAGAAGATCTGTAAAGTTGCAAAGACTAAAGTCTCAAATCCAAAGAGATATTCTTTATAAAAGTTAAGAGTCAACCACGCCTACCTAAAACGGCTCGTTCTAACATGACCCCACACGTCTACATCACGATGTGGGAAGATTTACATAACGCCGCCCAAATGTTCACGCAAAGAAAGAAGGTCGTAACTTTTATTCTCGCTGTAGTATTGTTGTTGCCGCCGCCGCCATGTCGTGAAAAGCTGTGTGTTTCGTTGTGAAAGCGAAACTACTTTGTTTGGCCTTTCAAAAAAGGACGATATCCGCTTCGTCATGCCTGGAGCTGATCCGTGCTGGTCGCTGAGGAAATACATCAACTTCGCGCTGTGGATCGCCGGATCGGCTTTCACTGTGGACGAAGCGGAATCCAGACAAGCCCGCCTCTGCTCACTCAAGCTGCCCTCCGCTCACTCTAGCCAGCCGTGTGTTTCGTTGTGAAAGCGAAACTACTTTGTTTGGCCTTCCAAAAGAGGACACAACAAGACATCAGTGGTTAAGTTGTATTTACAACACTGCTCCAGAATAGTTCATCCCAAATATTCAAATGTGTCCAGCGCATTTTATGGAGGACTGTTTTCTGATCCTGGTAGAGTAGACTACAATGCTGGCTGTTCTGACTCACAGACTGTAAGTATGTTTTTTATTTTTAAAGGATTTGCCACTGACGATTCAAACACGAGTTTTGAGCAGTGTAGAGTAGTGCTTATTGTTTGTCATTTCTCCGATCACAAATGCAGACATGGTTTTATGTTTATGTGGCGCGATGCAACACAACGCGTACAAAGACAGAATAAGTCATAATCCGCAATTATGTCCCCACTGGATGCAACAAATGCCTCGTTAATAATGGGTTTTAATGTTTTTGTTTCATCGCTCCTGCCGGACAGGGCATCACAGTATGGCAAGGGGTGTAACATTTCCGTCACACGCTTGAGGTATTCGGGCAATCACAACACACTGGATAGCTGGCCAATCAGAGCACACCTCGCTTTTCAGACCGATGAGCTTTGTAAAAATTAACGCGTTTCAGAAAGGCTGGCATAGAGGAGAAACAATAATGTACAGTATGTGGAAAATAATGTGTTTTTTAAACCTTAAACCGCATAAACACATTTCATTACACCAAATACACAAAATAATGTTCTTTTTAGCAGCATCATATGACCCCTTTAACATCTAGTCTGATCTAGATATCAAACTATCTAACTACTAAGGAGGCTGTCACTATCATCTTGAGCAGTATTTCTCAGTCTTTTTGAGACGTCACCCCACTGGCCCCGTGACTTTTACAGTTATTTGAGAGTTACTGAATAAGAGTTGAGGATTTTTAAAAATAAATATCTACCTGATAAATTATTTTAGAGTTTGGAAAATGTGTATATATAAATCTATAAAAAAGGTTTTGAGAATTTATTAACTGACATGACTTTTCAAGGTCTAGAAAAAGTAATTTTATAATATAGGCTAATGTCATACATTTTTCCTAAAAGGAAAAAAAAACAGCTGTTGAAGGGGTGAATTAAAAAAGAGACATCTTTATTTTTAGTTATTAATGCTTGTTTTGCCCTATATATATATATAGGGCAAAAATCACCTGAAACCCACTCAATACACTGCTATTACTTTTCACAGATTGTGTAAAGTATAACGTACATTGATATGAGACCACAACACTTATGACAAATCAATGATTAATGTGCCACAGAATAGATACATCATGCCAAGCAGTGACAATGCTGTCATTATCACATACAGATCACCTAGATCATAGATTTCAACATTATCATCACTCACTACATGGCTGTGATTGTGTAAAGTATCATCAAGTGTCATTTAGTTTTGTACTGGCATCACTGGACCACAGCTATGACAAACTCATGTTTAATGGTATATAAAATGCCAATACAAAATTGGACTGGCATACATTAATTTAGTATTAGGATGACATTACCGTACACTGTTACACTTTTTTTTGGTAAATGCTAGCAAATATGTACAATCTCCGATATCTCAATTTCTACATGGTTTCAATTCAGTTCTGATAACGAGATGAGTATCAGCTACTGTATGAGGTCAGAATGACAACAGACTAGACAGTTTTTTATTTCAACACAAAGCATTACTCAATATTTAACAACATTGCTATATAATTACCAGTTAAGCATTGTTGCTTGCTGAAGGTCATAAAAGTTCATATGTGACCATGGACCACAAAACCAGTCATAAGGGTCAATTTCTCGAAATCGAGATTTATACATCACCTGAAAGCTGAATAAATAATCTTTCCATTGATGTATGGTTTGTTAGGATATAGGACAATATTTGGCCGAGATACAACTATTTGAAAATCTGTAATCTGACGGTGCAAAAAAATCTAAATATTGAGAAAATCGCCTTTAAAGTTGTCCAGATGAATTTCTTAGCAATGCATATTACTAATCAAAAATTAAGTTTTGATATATTTACATTTGGAAATTTACAAAATATCTTAATGGAAAATGATCTTTACTTAATATTCTAATGATTTTTGGCATAAAAGAAAAATCGATAATTTTGACCCATACAATGTTTTTTTTTTGGCTATTGCTACAAATATACCCCAGCGACTTAAGACTGGTTTTGTGGTCCAGGGTCACATATTTTAAACTAGTGAAACACTGTTTATAAACCAAATATACAGAGTGACGCAAAACAAACTGAAGCGGTCAAAGGCCGCATCTCATATCTGTTTATATACATCCTCTCAATGAACTGACAACAGTTACAATGTCATATAATTAATAATTAGATAGTATACAGCTCTTTTTCAGTTAGATTTCAGTCTCCATTCTCAGTTCATTATAGGCATTTCTGGTCTGAGTCATAAAAAATGTCTCTATCTATCTAATATGTTTTAAATATTTGAGATGTTTAAACGTCTGAAGTAAAGCAGACACAGTGGTCGGGTGAGTGGGAGTGTCTTGACCGGATGTGTTGGACTTTTAAGGTTAGAAGTTAAGTATATTATCAATTCTCTTCAGCTAACAACCGGCACATTTTTTATATCTCTTAGGCAAGGCCTGTTGCTAAGGACACAGGTCTGTTTATTTGCTTTGAGCAACTCAAGATTTCTTCCGCCGATGATATCAGCTCATTTTGCCAATACTCAGCTCAAAGTGATGTCAACGTCGTTGACAAACATTCAAGTGGAATATTGTTTCTCACCTTTGCTCTACCGTTTTGAAAAATATGAATGGGGCGTCTGGGAATGTCATAAATCTGCTTTATTACACTGGCTGTTTTCTCTACGACCCTGTAAAGAAAACAAAAAGAATCATCCTCAAACACATTTCTCCCACTGACTCACGGTTTGCTGTAAACCGGATTGTAGCTGCTTTGATAACTGTACTTGCTGGCTTCGAGATTTATACATCACCTGAAAGCTGAATAAATAATCTTTCCATTGATGTATGGTTTGTTAGGATATAGGACAATATTTGGCCGAGATACAACTATTTGAAAATCTGTAATCTGACGGTGCAAAAAAATCTAAATATTGAGAAAATCGCCTTTAAAGTTGTCCAGATGAATTTCTTAGCAATGCATATTACTAATCAAAAATTAAGTTTTGATATATTTACATTTGGAAATTTACAAAATATCTTAATGGAAAATGATCTTTACTTAATATTCTAATGATTTTTGGCATAAAAGAAAAATCGATAATTTTGACCCATACAATGTTTTTTTTTTGGCTATTGCTACAAATATACCCCAGCGACTTAAGACTGGTTTTGTGGTCCAGGGTCACATATTTTAAACTAGTGAAACACTGTTTATAAACCAAATATACAGAGTGACGCAAAACAAACTGAAGCGGTCAAAGGCCGCATCTCATATCTGTTTATATACATCCTCTCAATGAACTGACAACAGTTACAATGTCATATAATTAATAATTAGATAGTATACAGCTCTTTTTCAGTTAGATTTCAGTCTCCATTCTCAGTTCATTATAGGCATTTCTGGTCTGAGTCATAAAAAATGTCTCTATCTATCTAATATGTTTTAAATATTTGAGATGTTTAAACGTCTGAAGTAAAGCAGACACAGTGGTCGGGTGAGTGGGAGTGTCTTGACCGGATGTGTTGGACTTTTAAGGTTAGAAGTTAAGTATATTATCAATTCTCTTCAGCTAACAACCGGCACATTTTTTATATCTCTTAGGCAAGGCCTGTTGCTAAGGACACAGGTCTGTTTATTTGCTTTGAGCAACTCAAGATTTCTTCCGCCGATGATATCAGCTCATTTTGCCAATACTCAGCTCAAAGTGATGTCAACGTCGTTGACAAACATTCAAGCGGAATATTGTTTCTCACCTTTGCTCTACCGTTTTGAAAAATATGAATGGGGCGTCTGGGAATGTCATAAATCTGCTTTATTACACTGGCTGTTTTCTCTACGACCCTGTAAAGAAAACAAAAAGAATCATCCTCAAACACATTTCTCCCACTGACTCACGGTTTGCTGTAAACCGGATTGTAGCTGCTTTGATAACTGTACTTGCTGGCTTTGTAATGACAGTAAAGTCATATTCAAAGAAAAAAGCTGCAGAAGACGGAATGATTCACTAAACCTGATGGTCTGTGCGTGTGGAGCAGGAATTTCTGAATTGGGGTTTTGTCTCTGTCTACGCATTTCAGGGTTGACGCACACCTAGATGCACACCAGGCGTCTGGCACAAGACTGGGAAAGGAAAACGTCTGTGGCTGAAAGAGATAGCAAGTGAGAGTTCAGACCACCTCTGTAGAGGGGATGATTATGCACAGCCATTATATGACAGAGTAGTCCAAGTTGTCAAAACAGAAAAAAAGAAAAAAAAGTCAAGAGGGAAAAAACCCCCCATCAGACTAATTCAAAACTGTATGTTTTAAACCCTTTAGAGTAAAAATTCACCAAAAAAAATAAATTTTGTGAAAATTTAAGGCCATAGAAGATGAGTTTGCTTCTTCGTCTTAAATGATTTGGAGAAAATTTAGCATCACATCATTTACTCACCAATGGTTCCTCTGCAGTGAATGGGTGCCGTCAGAATGAGATACTCTCTGGTATTTTGGCCAGAAGTGACCGTTCAATGTTAAAATGCCTTAATGATGGATTTGTTTCTTGCAAACATGCAGCTTTTCACTTTGTTAATTGATGGCCTGGAGTCATGTGGATTACTTGTGGATTGTTGTGATGTTTTTATCAGCTGTTTAAACTCTCATTTTGACGGCACCCATTCACTGCAGAGGGAAGCAGGTGATATAATGCTACATTTCTCCAAATCTGCTCAGATGAAGAAACAAACTCGTCTTGGATGGCCTGAGGATGAGTAATTTGTCAAATTTTCATTTTTGGGTGAACTATAATTTAAGGGCACTGCGGGAACAGTATGCAGTATATGCAGGTCATTCCAAATTAATGTAAACAAACAAATCGCTTCAGGAAGCAGCCATTGGTAAAGGGTAAATAACATGGCCATCTCCTGTATGTAATTTTGACATCTATAATTAGAACTGTGAACTGTGGTAATATATATGAAGAGTTGCCTTGAACCAATTAAAACTTAGTGTGAAATATCCCTTACATATTCAGACATTTTATGTTTGTTTGCAGCAAATACCCAATTAAAAAACAGTACACAGTTTAAATATATTTGAATTAAACACATATACTATGCTCTTTGTCTTTGGAATGATTAAAGCATAGTGATACATTTAAATAGTGAAACTTTTCAATACTTTAGGAATTATTCTGAAGGATCGCAAAGGATTGTTTGGACACTCCCAAACCATGTCCATATAAGGGTATTCCTGTCCTGTTCACATACTTGTTTAGTAAAAAGTATGGTTACACTTTATTTTAAGGTGTCCTTATTACAGTGTAATTATACATTTAAGTACTGCGTAATATTAATTAACTATGAGTACTTTTTGTATTGTTAAGGTTAGGATTAGGGTTACTTGCATGTAATTATGCACAATTAATTGTTATTATAATAGTATGTAGCATGTGTAACAAGGACACCTTAAAATAAAATGAAAAAAGTGTTAAAATTAAAGTGTTACCAAAAATATGAGTAAAATTATCTGTATCATTCTCAAAACAAATTTGATTTAGGCCTATCTGCATGTGATTGTATTTCAAGTCTCATTTGCTAGATAGTGCAGACACCTATACATGCTGTTGTCACGCCCCTGGACTCTTTGTGTTGTGTTTTCCCTCCCCAGGTGTGCCATGTTCCCTTTAATTAGTCATTCCTTGCACCTGTGTTTTCCCAATCACCCAGTGTTTAAAAGCCCCAGTCCTTTCAGTTAGTGTTTATCGGTCCTCAAACGTCATTACTTGTGTTCCAGTGTCTCCTACATTCCCCGTGTGCTCATTAAAGACTGTGAATTGAAGTTATCTCCGTGTTTCCTCGCTCCTTGCCCCCCCCGAGTAGTGTGACAGCTGTATTTTGTCATGTCATTTTTATTTTGTTTATTGTTACTCAGAAATAAAACATTACAAATATGCCATCACTATATGAGCTCATATTCTTTGAGGAAGTAATCAGATCTGATCTGCGAGTGAACATTAAGGGATAACAGTGTTAGCATGCCAGTATACACTAATGAGGGAGCAGTGGACAAAGCTCTTCAGCGACCACTAGCTGAATGTATTATATAAGAGAGTTGCTCATGTAGTGGTTCTTACGACATTTCTGGGAAAGCTCTGGTCATCATCCAACAAGTGTAAAAGAAATTAGAGTAATAACAGAGGAACTGAGTCCAGAGCCACCTCCATCGTGTTTTCTCTGGCTGTGAGTTTCCATGCTGGTCTAGGCTGGTTTCCTTTTTCAGTAATGCTGTAAGAACAAATGCATCCTGTAGAGATTAAACAGAGAGCCAGCACAATTTGGCAGTGCAGAATGACAGCAAAGACATTAAACTGATTCCACTACCTCATTTGAGAGGTGAAGTAACAATCAAGAGCTTTGCATTCATACTCGCTGTCACAATTAATATTTCTACCAAGTCGTACTGCGTTTTAAAAAAATTGCATCACTGCAGAGAATTTCAATTTTGCTCAGCATCTTTCAAATAGACACAGGAAATTTAATATACTGCACAGACTAGCATCCTAATAGAAGCCATGTTGGCTCAGATATGAGCTGGTTATATAATCACAAACATTCATGGACAGACACACAACACCTGCTTGTTCACATTTCTTTTTTCACCCTGGCTATGCAATATTTTCCAAACTATAACTCTGTTTCTATGTCCAACAGAAGATAATAACAGACAACCAGGCATGTTCACACCTGATTCTTGGATTTTCCTTGACAGCATTCAAACAGATACGTTCAGTGTCTGATGGCAATTAATACTCACCTGTTATAAAATGTGCTAGATGGATTCAAAAAGCACAAGATTTGATTCTCTCAAAAACTGTATCCAAGACATGCTCACAAAAAGTTAACTGGCAGAGTTGTTTCAATTCCTTCTTGTGAAACAGGAGTTACAGTGGGGAAAAAAAGTATTTAGTCAGCCACCAATTGTGCAAGTTCTCCCACTTAAAAACATGAGAGAGGCCTGTAATTTTCATCATAGGTATACCTCAACTATGAGAGACAAAATGAGAAAAAAAATCCAGAAAATCACATTTTAGGATTTTTAAAGAATTTATTTGCAAATGATGGTGGAAAATAAGTATTTGGTCAATAACAAAATTTAATCTCAATATTTTGTTATATACCCTTTATTGGCAATGACAGAGGTCAAACGTTTTCTGTAAGTCTTCACAAGGTTTTCACACACTGTTGCTGGTATTTTGGCCCATTCCTCCATGCAGATCTCCTCTAGAGCAGTAATGTTTTGGGGCTGTCGCTGGGCAACACGGATTTTCAACTCCCTCCAAAGATTTTCTATGGGGTTGAGATCTGGAGACGGGCTAGGCCACGCCAGGACCTTGAAATGCTTCTTACGAAGCCGCCACACTTTTGGCACATAACAGTGAACTGGATCAACAACTTAATCCACACACAAGGAAGAAAATATTCTCCAGTGAGCAGTATAAATCTGTTAAGTTGAAGGAGCTCTAGCATTACCAATAGTATGGATTACCGCTGGCTCACAATCCAGGCCAAACCCAGAGCTGAAGACGAGTCCGATCCGGTTGCCAAACATGCCCATTCAGCTGAGAGAGGAAATCCTGTCTGATGGGAAGCTCTGTAACTGGCTCAGAAGAAGAGGAAACCATGGCCTGACTGGCCATTGAGGCGCCACCAGAAGCACTCTGTATATTCATATTAATAGGAATATTTTGTGCAATGTCTTCCATAACAGTGGAAAAAGTACAATTCGGCCACTCGTGGGCTAATGCAACCTGACCCAATGGACTGGACGTTTCTGTCCTCACAAACCACCAGTGGCAATGAGTGGCCAGAGACAAACAGGTGTAGAGGTCATTTTATATAAAATCCTTTAATTTTTGACTATGGTCTGAAGAATCTAATCAGTGTACTATATTTACATTTACATTTAGCAGACGCTTTTATCCAAAGCGACTTACAAATGAGGACAATAAAAGCAGTCAAAACCAACAAAAGAGCAACAATATATAAGTGCAAATGACAAGTCTCAGTTAGCCAAACGCAGTACACGTAGCAAGGTATATATATATATAATACACACACACACACACACACACAAAGAAAAACAAGTAGATAGAATAGAAAAAATAGAAAGCTAGTGTGTGTAACGGAAGAGGTCTGACGCAACAGGTTAGTATAAAAGAGTACTGAGAGTACTGGGGTAGGGTTCAGAGGATGTGATGGTGAGGGAATAGTTCGAAGGATATGATGAGCGGGGTAATCCGGGTCTTTGGCTGTACAGGAGCTGGAATGCAGGCAGGAGGAGCACACACCTCGGCGATCCGGAAACTAGGAGGAACAGGAGACGAGGAGACACTAGGATGAACACAGGAGGTAAGGCAGGAAGTATTCAAATGGCAGTAGTAGCAAAGTCATTGAGTCCTCTACGTGTATACGAGACCGGACAGTGAGGGTGTCTGAGGTGTGTGCTTTTATGCAGGCTGGTAATGAGGTGCTTGATTCTGTTTGCCCATTTGATTGTGGGTGGTATCCGGACGAGAGGCTTACGCTCACACCTAGGAGTCTGAAGAAGGCATTCCATAGTTTGGAGATAAACTGAGGCCCCCGGTCGGAGACGATGTCTTCGGGAATTCCGTAATAGCGGAAGACCTGGTTAAAGAGGAGCTCAGCTGTTTCCAGTGCCGTGGGGAGACCTCTGAGGGGCAGAAGGCGACATGATTTTGAGAACCGGTCAACTATAACCAGGATGCATGTGTTACCTTCAGAGGGGGGCAGATCAGTGACAACGTCTACCCCGGTGTTTGGCGGGGATTTAGACGTTTAGCTTCACGAAGATACTGGAGGTTTTTATGGTCGGTCAATACGGTGAATGGATGGGCTGCCCCCTCCAGCCAATGCCTACACTCCTCTAGGGTCAGCTTGATGACAAGGAGTTTTCTGTTGCCGATGTCATAATTATTTTCCGCCGGGCTGAGCTTCCTTGAGAAGACCTGCTGCTGGGGCAGCACTGCCCCCACCCCCTGCTTGGAGGCCTCGACTTCCACGACGAATGGGAGGTCGGGATCTGGATGGACTAGGAGTGGGGCGCTAGTGAAGGCTCTCTTGAGGGAGGAGAAAGCTTCTAAGGCCGCGGGAGTCCAGGACAGAGACTTGGGTTTCCCTCTGAGTAAGTTGGTGAGGGGGCTGGTGATCTTGCTATAGCTGAGAATGAAGTGACGGTAAAAGTTGGCAAATCCAAGGAATCGTTGGAGCGCCTTAATGGTGGTGGGTTCTGGCCAGGAGGTTATAGCATCCACCTTCCCCTCGTCCATCTGGATACCGGTATGACCAATGTTATACCCCAGGAACTGCACCGTGGGTTGGTGGAAGGTGCACTTTTCAGCCTTGAGGAATAGGTGGTGCTCTCTCAGGCGTTGGAGGACCTCCGCAATGTGCTGGCGATGTTCGGCCTGGCTCCGGGAGTAGATGAGGATGTCATCCTGGAATTTAGGAGTGGCCAGAGAATCTATTAACAGGAAGGGAAAGATCAGAGTGAGTCCTCAGAACGGATTCTGGGTTTTAGGTCTGTGGAATGAGAATGAATATTGGGCTTGTACTGATGTCCTTCTGTCTCTGAGAATGAAACCACAGAAGGTGGGGTTTTTTGTGGATTATGAGGAGGGTCTGGTCTCCTTCTATGATGTGGAGTCCAGATCTCATATCTACTCTTTCACTGCTCAGTCTTTCACTATTAGGATATGTCCATATGTTTGCCCCTTTTCAAACGATACTGGTAAAAATTCAGCACCACTGATCATCTCACCTGTTAATTACAATGAATGAATATACAACCCAGATATTAAATAAACAATGAAAATAAAGCATCTTAAGACATTCATCTGAATGGAATATATGCTGTACGCAGCTGCTGTTTGTTTACATCAAATAAAATGTAAACATTTGCACAGTTTGACAATATCCTATAAATATCCGCGGAAGAACCAGATCACTATGATTACTTGAGTACAATGATTAAAACTGAAATAATATATAGTGTAGCTATATTTGTAACGGAAGAGGTCTGATGCAACAGGTTAGTATAAATCAAATAGGTTAATTGGGTCACAGAGAGTACTGGGGTAGGGTTCAGAGGATGTGATGGTGAGGGAATAGTTCGAAGGATATGATGAGTGGGGTAATCCGGGTCTTTGGCTGTACAGGAGCTGGAATGCAGGCAGGAGGAGCACACACCTCAGCGATCCAGGAACTAGGAGGAACAGGAGACACTTGGAGACGAGGAGACACTGGGAGGAACACAGGAGGTAAGTAAGGCAGGAAGTATTCAAATGGCAGTAGTAGCAAAGTCATTGAGTCCTCTACGTGTATACGAGACCGGACAGTGGGGGTGTCTGAGGTGTGTGCTTTTATGCAGGCTGGTAATGAGGTGCTTGATTGGTGACAAGTGCAGGGGCTCAGAACTCAGGTGAGAGGGATCGTTGTGATTGGGGGGTGGTGGAGCCTGGCCGATCTGTTACAGTTTGTTTGTTTTTTGTTGGGTTTTTTTTTTATAAAAAAGAAAAAAATATGATAAATATAAAGTAGAATTAAACTAGAATAGAAAGTGTTAGAGTTAGAGGGTCAAATAAAGGTGGAATATTAATATAATAATATTTCACAACATAAACAATAAGCTTCTTTTTTTTTTTGCCATATCGGTTTTAAAAAATATTTACTTCATTTAAAATTAACAAGGAAATATAGAGTCAGAGTGGTTATTAACTCATACGGAAGTAAGCATTCCTGACAGCTGAAGATAGCTTCAACAATCCAGTACAATCCAGCACAATCCAGCACTGGGGTCTGTTTAGAAGGTAATTTCCACTGCAGGTTATGATAAAACCATATGAGGTCAGCATGGGAAACACTCACATGCGTTGTGGCTTCAGTAGAGTGAGTTTTCCCTGATAGGTCTGTCGTAAGAGTGGAGATTTACGCTTCCTCAAAACTTTCACTTCTTACACAACAGGCTGGTTGACTCACTTTACTTCCAGAAAGGTCTGCTTTAGTTCAACCTAAATACTAGACTACCAATTCAAAAGTTTGGGGTAATGTTTTTGAGAAAGTCTCTTACGCACACCAAGGCTGCATTTGTTTGTTAAAAACACAGCAAAAACAGCAATATTGTTAAGTATTATAACGATTTAAAATGACTTTTTTCTATTTTAATATATTCAAAATGTTTTGCTGTGATGGTAAAATATTAATTTCTCTATTAAATAAACAAAAAGATAAAAAAAAACATTACTAAGGTAGTTATACATTTTAAGGTAGGGGTGTAAATCGGATGGTTCGTCACGATACGATACGATATCGATTCTCATACCCAGCGATACGATATTTGCCGATACCTCAAAAAATTATACGATACGATTACGATTCGATACAGGAGTATATCGATCGATATATCGATATTATGATATTATATATCTACTTTAAACAACCATCTACATCTGCAACCAAAATATATAACATGAACATTTATCTGAAATTTTCACATCCTGTACCTCAATTGGGACATTCACAACAACAAAAATAGGCTTAAACATTTTTTTTAAATAATAAAGAAAATAAACAATTGGAAAAACAATTCTGACTGCTACTATGGGCTCAGTGCTAAAAGTCTTTTCTACAGATAACCAAATTACAAGCAATAGCAGAAAATAAATACAATACAACAAAGACACAAGTTCAATAAACAGGTTTTTCAGCTCAGTCTAAAATAAAATTTCAGGTACGCTACAGAAATTTAATAATCAAATGTAAAATAACGGCATAATCTTCACTGTATAAATTAAATTAACTTTTTGATGTTACAAAGGCTATTTAGTCAGGAGCAGTGAGCACTTGTATTTTTCTTTGACAGCATTAGATTTATTATTAGTTTGCTTACACTTTAAGAACGAAGCACGGATTTAATATAGGCCTACTGATACACATGCCTTTTCTTTCTCAACTGTTTACGTTAAGACATATGCCTTACCGACTGTATTTACTAGGATATTCGCCAAAACGCGCATTTTTATGTAATTTTGACAGTATTTATTTATCCATGCACAAAAAAGTGGAAGAGAGCTCAATTTAGTATTCGTAGCAGGGCCGTGCAGAGACCTTTGGAGGGGCAGGTGCCCAAAGTATAAAAGGGGCACATGGAGCAAGGCTTTTAATAGGGCTGTGCTCCTTGCTGAGACATGTACCGAAACAGATGCTTCTGTATTGATAGCAGCAAATGCCGTGACGCAGTTTTGAAAAAGAAACACAGAACAGAAAAGACCATTTTAAGTTTAAAAGTTAAATAAATATTTCTTTGCACCACTTAATCACTCTGAAAATAGAATTACAGGGTATGGTGGTTTTGCTGTTGTAAACACTGTTGTTGTTGTTGTTGTAGAAAAAATATTTCTGTCTTATTTAAAATAGAATTTATTCATTTTTTAAATTATAATGATGATAAAAACAGGATTGATAAGTAGCCTATAAATCAGAGGATGAAAAAAATCAGTATAAGCCTGTTTTATCAGTGTTGTGATAATTATTTTTAAGGCACTCTACGTTTTTAAAATAAAAACTGTAATAAAAAAAGTTCAAAGTAATAGTTTTTTTATAGTCAGATAACATAAAGACAAGACTCCTCGACGCCCTTTAAACTTTTCCCAATCAAACAGCAAGAACGAAAGAGAACAGGCACCTTTGTTTATATTGCTGTGTGTAGAACGTTAGCTGTATTTTTAATATTTAATTTTAAAGAAATTTAATTTCTTCCCCTGCACTTTATTCGCGCAGGTGTGTTCACGTAGAGGTTTCTAGATTTAAATTCAAAGAGACAGTATCGATAGTCTATGTATGACCTGGCGTTTTATTCGTATCCAAAATGAGGAGAAGTGAATATCTAGAGCGCTCAACACTCTCACGCAGTGTATGTTTTATTCATACTCGAAGCCGGAGGGCACTCTCATGCAGAAAGTCCTAAACAGACTCATAGTAGTAATGGGAAGTTCGGATCATTTTACCGACTCGGACCTTTGAGTCTCGTTCAGCAAATTGAACGAATCTTTTTTCGAGTCATTTCGTTAATTTCGTTAATTTTAGCTAAATATAATTAAAATGTTACGTGTTACTTCCCTAATAAGTCTACTACTTACGCAAACGTTGATCACACTACAAACAATGCAAAACTGCTATAAGAAACAGAAAAGATTAATTCATTGTTTACCTGGGTCTTCAGTCTATGATTAGCTCACCTCACCTCTTATCTGACAAGTCTTCGGGTTTGGGCTTATGGGACTGTCACTTGATGAATGAACGACTCAAGCCCGAAGACTCGAGATGAACTAATCAATTCTCTTTCCGGCTCAGACTGCATTGGTTAAACTTATGGGGCTGTTACGTGATGAACGAACGACTCGGAAAACCCGAAGACTCGAGAGATGAACAAATCAATTATTTTCCGGCTCAGACTGCATTGGTTAAA
>NW_015505367.1:49745-53086 GCF_001515645.1 Sinocyclocheilus grahami
AATCAATTCTCTTTCCGGCTCAGACTGCATTGGTTAAACTTATGGGGCTGTTACGTGATGAACGAACGACTCGGAAAACCCGAAGACTCGAGAGATGAACTAATCAATTCTCTTTCCGGCTCAGACTGCATTGGTTAAACTTATGGGGCTGTTACGTGATGAACGAACGACTCGGAAAACCCGAAGACTCGAGAGATGAACTAATCAATTCTCTTTCCGGCTCAGACTGCATTGGTTAAACTTATGGGGCTGTTACGTGATGAACGAACGACTCGGAAAACCCGAAGACTCGAGAGATGAACAAATCAATTATTTTCCGGCTCAGACTGCATTGGTTAAAGGTTATGGGTCTGTCACGTGATGAACGAACGACTCAGAAAACCCGAAGACTCGAACCAGGTGAACTACTTGACCAATTCCAACACAGAACCTATATGATGTTGCGCATGTGCGACTGAACGAATCACTCCCCGAGACGACTCGTTCTTCCCGATTCAAAATGAACGAATCGTTCAAGAACGACCCAACACTAACTCATAGAAGGAATGACTTATGACATGCAGGAAACCCTAATGTGGACAAAAGCATTCGGCTATCGCTTAAATCTCATGTATGTTAATGGGTATAACTATTTGCAAAGATGACAATATTAGTGGTAGATTAAACTTTGATCCAGTAGTTGCCAAAGCTAAGAAAAAATTAAACTCCTGGCTCCAAAGGGACTTATCTTTAAGAGGAAGGGCTCTCCTTGCCAATGCTGAGGGTATTTCGAGAGTAACCTATCCTGCTCTCTCTTTATATGTGGAAGTCTATCTGTGTTGAGGTCAATAGAATGCTTTTTGATTTCCTTTGGAAACACAGGAGACACTATATCAAAAAATCTGTCGTTATAAACAGCTATGATCATGGGGGTCTAAATTTTCTTGACGTTTCTTCCTTAAACAATACATTTAAGATAAATTGGTTGAGGCAGTTTTTGAATGGTCCCGATTCCTTTTGGAATGCTACTCCCAATTATGTTTTCTCCAAAGTTGGTGGTCTCACCTTTTTGTTGGTATGTAATTATAATATCTCTAAACTACCTATTAAATTATCAAACTTCCACAAGCAGATGCTATTGGCCTGGCACTTAATATATAAACACAACTTCAGTTCCCACCGTTATTTTATCTGGAATAACCATGATATCTGTTATAAAAATAAATCTATATTTTTTCCTGATTGGTTTAAAAATAATATTCTTTTGGTGTCTCAGCTTTTAAATAGTAATGGTTATTTACTTTCTTATTCTGAGTTCTTAAGAAAATATTGTATTCATGTCACCCCACGTGATTTTGCCATAGTTATGGACGCCACTCCCAGTGGAGCTATTGCACTTTTAAAAAACTCTGTTGATTCTGTACCCTCCTTTATTTCCCTGACTAATCCCTGTGAAACAGTGATAGGGAAAATTTGCTTTGCGCTCAGCCCTTCTTTCAGCAATAGAAAGATTCTACATCTTTTTCAGAATGATATAACTACTGTTCCTTCTGTTGTATTTCACTGGTGTAATTATCTTTATGATATCCCTTGGAAGAGTGTGTGGTCGTTACCCAATAAATATTTAATCATGAACAAGGTTAAAGAGGTATCCTTTAAATTGCTACATCGAGTTTACCCTGTGAATGTTTATATTAAAAAAATGCTTCCGAAGAAGGATCCTCTTTGTTCCTTTTGTGGAATGGTAGATGAGTCTGTCTCTCATCTCTTTTGGGAATGTACCCATGTAACCATTTTTAGGAAAAAATTCTGTTTATTTATACGTTCTTCTATCTTAGAAAATTTTTCTTTGTTGTACAAGGATGTTTTATTTGGTTTTTATCATGTTGATAAGAGTCTAAAGGACAAATATTTTCTAATAAATCTATTTATTTTGCTAGCCAAAATGTTTATACATAAGCACAAATTTTTGTCTGTAAAGCCCCTATTTCTTATATTTTGTAAAGATCTGAAGTATTACTTGGAAACAATATCTACCTCCAGCAATGTTAAAGCCTTAAAATCGATAACATTGTGTGCATCTTATAATATTGGTTCTTTCCTATAATGTACAGTTGACTGAATGCTCTGTGACTTTTTGCCTGGTTGTTAAAAAGTGCCTTTTGAGGCACCTTTACTTTATATAATGTAATTTATATTACCCCTGGCCCCATATGTTTGTTGTGTTCTTTTTGTTTTGTTTTGTGATATGCTTCCGAAGAAGGATCCTCTTTGTTCCTTTTGTGGAATGGTAGATGAGTCTGTCTCTCATCTCTTTTGGGAATGTACCCATGTAACCATTTTTAGGAAAAAATTCTGTTTATTTATACGTTCTTCTATCTTAGGCTTCTATCTAAAATTTTTCTTTGTTGCACAAGGATGTTTTATTTGGTTTTTATCATGTTGATAAGAGTCTAAAGGACAAATATTTTCTAATAAATCTATTTATTTTGCTAGCCAAAATGTTTATACATAAGCACAAATTTTTGTCTGTAAAGCCCCTATTTCTTATATTTTGTAAAGATCTGAAGTATTACTTGGAAACAATATCTACCTCCAGCAATGTTAAAGCCTTAAAATCGATAACATTGTGTGCATCTTATAATATTGGTTCTTTCCTATAATGTACAGTTGACTGAATGCTCTGTGACTTTTTGCCTGGTTGTTAAAAAGTGCCTTTTGAGGCACCTTTACTTTATATAATGTAATTTATATTACCCCTGGCCCCATATGTTTGTTGTGTTCTTTTTGTTTTGTTTTGTGATTTTGTATATTTTTGTATACTTGTTGCTAATCCTAATAAAGGAAGGAAAAAAAGCATCCGGCTATCGCTGTAGCTGAGCTGAATAAAAAGCAGAAAAAAACATGACAATAAACACATGATTGCGAAAATATACTGTTTATGTGTGTTTTTCAAGTTATCTCCGGGTAATAAATAAACTTTATGAATAATGCAGTACTGATTGACATATCATTTAGTAGCCTATAGAAACTATAAATGTCCTGCCTTATTCTGTGATAAAAATGGGGAAAAGGTGCTCGTAGTAGCCTCTATAAACCGATCATAAAATTGTCATTAGGAAAATATTGAACAAAAATATTATAGCCCCTTGCTGCAGCTAACCTTACTTCCACAGGCTACACAAATCAATATAAACAACAGCTGTGCATGCTCTCTTCACGCAGTTCTTGCATAATAATAATTTAATAATATAAGTATACAAGCACACCGCTCCGCTGAGAACTGCACTTATGCCGAGTTCACACTGCTTGATTTTCAAACTCGTCGGATCGCCGTTGTTTTCACACTGCGTGACTATCTG
>NW_015505367.1:54011-107487 GCF_001515645.1 Sinocyclocheilus grahami
CAAAAATATTATAGCCCCTTGCTGCAGCTAACCTTACTTCCACAGGCTACACAAATCAATATAAACAACAGCTGTGCATGCTCTCTTCACGCAGTTCTTGCATAATAATAATTTAATAATATAAGTATACAAGCACACCGCTCCGCTGAGAACTGCACTTATGCCGAGTTCACACTGCTTGATTTTCAAACTCGTCGGATCGCCGTTGTTTTCACACTGCGTGACTATCTGGGGTAGCATTCAGTTGCTGCTGTGTTCACACTGCACGATGGATCGGCGACGGGGGGGGTTTCACACTGCATGACTTCACAATAGGAAGAATCGCCGACAGCTCTGTCTGGTCCGCAAACTACGTTTCACAACAAAACACACGCGAGAAGTGATAAGGAAATAACGCGAGAACCCGCATGCGTCAGACCGGAGTTCTCCAGCGAGTTATTATCCAGTTATTAAAAAAAAAAAATATATATATATATATATATAGCCCGCAAATTGTCTGTGAGCTGATTTCCAGCTACAAGGAGAAAAAGAAAAACAGATTATGCAGGAGGGAGATGCAGGGAACAGGGATTGGGTGTTCTGCAAAGAGAGTTGGAGGTAAATCATTTTGCAGTAACTGTTATGCTGATGTTGTGGCTGGGCAAGCTAATGTTTGTGCTTGTTTCTGTATGATATAATTGTTCATATATCTATTAAAATACTGATATTCTGGTCTATAACTCCTCCCCGAACTTCCCTCTGCCCTGTATCTTGGTCTCTCATTGGCTGTAGGTCATCGCCAATGTAGTTTTCAGTCAGAAATCATTGCACACAGCGTGATTGTAAATCGCCGACAGCTCCAGAAATTTAGCATGCCAAATATTTCACAGGCGTCGGCGACGCATCTGCGATTCCCTCAGATCGCACTAACTCACACTGTGTGATTGTCACTGGCGTGAACGAGCACCGATTTCCCTCCGATTTTGGGCATTTGTCGGCGAGTGAAAAATCGGGCTAATATCATGCAGTGTGAACTCAGCAAAAAGGTGTCTGAACATGAGGGATAGTCCCTGATGAGATGGTCAGGTTAATGTGGATAATTTTATTTACGACTAAATTTCATTCATTTTACTAATAGTTAAATTGGGCAGGCCTTCACAAAATGGCGTTTAATTACAAAAAAAATGTAAATTGCCTTGACAAAAGGGCACTTTGGGCATCAAGGGGAAAGGGGCAGGTGCTCAAGCACCCATCGCACCCCCCTCTCCACGTGCCTGATTCGTGTGCGTGCGAATGGTTCAGATGTGTGCGCAGAAAACTTCTCACACAGAACTCGACTGTTCCGCAAACAATCCCGAGCGTCTTTTATGCTCACCTTGTGCTTTCCGGCAGTCCTTATATCTCTAGTCCTGATTAGGGATGTGCGGGTCTAGTCGACTAATGCCAAGTTCACACTGCACGATTTTAGCCAGATTTTTCACTCGCCGATAGGTTTTGCGAAATCGCCGACAAGTGCCCGAAATCGGAGGCAAATCGGTGCTTGTTCACGCGAGTGACAATCACACAGTGTGAATTATCAAAGACGCGATCTGAGAGAATCGCCGACGCCCATGAAATATTTGGCATGCTAAATATCTGGAGCTGTCGGCGATTCACAATCACGCTGTGTGCAATGAGTTCTGACTGAAAAACACATCGGCGATGACCTACAGCCAATGAGAGACCAAGATACAGGGCAGAGGGAAGTTCGGGGAGGAGTTATATGAAACGTAGTTTGCGGACCAGTGTTGCCAAATCCGCGATTGCCACCGGTTGTTTTTCATGTCAGCAGGTAGAAGCGACCCCAATAACGTGATATTTAGGGCCTGTAATGTGAATTGTACCAGGAGAACCCTGCCAAAATTTTTTTTATTTTATCCCTCGAAAGCAATTGGGCTATTTTCAGGCTAGTTTTGAGAAGTAATTGGGCGTGCTTTGTAGCGAAAACCTGGCAACCCTGCACCAGACAGAGCTGTCGGCGATTCTTCCTATTGTAAAGTCATGCAGTGTGTAACCTCCTGTCGTTGTTCCATCGTGCAGTGTGAACACAGCAATAACCGAATGCTACACCAGATAGTCGTTCGGTGTGAAACCAACAGTGATGCGACGTCTTTGAAAATCGTGCAGTGTGAACTCGGCATAAACGGTACAGCTCCTACTAGTCGACACTGAATACAAGTCGATTACAGACAGAAAAAAAACTAAACAAAACATGATTTTATCATTCCAATTACCATCGTTTTAACATTGCATTTAAAACATGTGAAATAACAAGTTAAAATAAAACGTTTGAAAAATAATACATTCTTTTTAAAAAGTTTATCTGGGCGGAAACAACATTTTTACCTCAGACCTCGCATGCGTTTTCTTCGTGCCAGTCGCGGCGAGTTCAAAAATGACCATGCGAAAGACAAGAAGGTGTGGGATTATTTTGAATTAGAAGGAAACAGAAAAGTTTTGTGTAAACTTTTGTGTCAAATTGTCAACCTGCTGACATGAAAAACAACCAGCGGCAATCGCGGATTTGGCAACACTGGTCCGCAAACTACGTTTCATATAACTCCTCCCCGAACTTCCCTCTGCCCTGTATCTTGGTCTCTCATTGGCTGTAGGTCATCGCCGATGTGTTTTTCAGTCAGAACTCATTGCACACAGCGTGATTGTGAATCGCCGACAGCTCCAGATATTTAGCATGCCAAATATTTCACGGGCGTCGGCGACGCATCGGCGTTTCTCTCAGATCGCGTCTTTGATAATTCACACTGTGTGATTGTCACTCGCGTGAACGAGCACCGATTTACCTTCGATTTCGGGCATTTGTCTGCGATTTCACAAAACCTGTCGGCGAGTGAAAAATCGGGCTAAAATCGTTCAATGTGAACTCGCCAAAACGAAGACCCACTTCGGTGGTGGTGCGGGATGTCCAGGCGCTTTCTGAAACTCTATCGGCTTGCTTTTCGTTATCTCAGCGTGCCTGCGACTTCAGTTCCTGCCGAGCGCGTTTTTTCAAATGCAGGAATTTTATTGTTAATCGCCTCAGGTCCCGTCTTTCAGCAGACCAGGTTGATAATTTCACTGAACAAATAACGCATGGTCTGAGTAAGTAAAATGGGCATGGTTGCATTGCTTTGTTTTTAGACAATATAGCCTACACGAAGTATGTTTTTTAAAAGCCGTTTTAATGCTATTTCTTGATAAACCTTCCTATTGTTTTTGACTTGTGTTTTAATATGTTGGCTAACGTTATATGAAGATGAAGATTATATTTTACATGTGGCATCGATGCATCGTATCGTCAGACATCGTATCGTTAAATCGATCCATATCGATGAATCGTTAAATTTTTTTATGTAAGGGATAATGTGCATCCAGCCGGTTATCTCATCTCAGAATAAACCCCGACAGGGTGATCAGGAGAATTAGAAGGAAACAGAAAAGTTTTGTGTAAACTTTTGTGTCAAATTGTCAACCTGCTGACATGAAAAACAACCAGCGGCAATCGCGGATTTGGCAACACTGGTCCGCAAACTACGTTTCATATAACTCCTCCCCGAACTTCCCTCTGCCCTGTATCTTGGTCTCTCATTGGCTGTAGGTCATCGCCGATGTGTTTTTCAGTCAGAACTCATTGCACACAGCGTGATTGTGAATCGCCGACAGCTCCAGATATTTAGCATGCCAAATATTTCACGGGCGTCGGCGACGCATCGGCGATTCCTTCAGATCGCGTCTTTGATAATTCACACTGTGTGATTGTCACTCGCGTGAACGAGCACCGATTTACCTTCGATTTCGGGCATTTGTCTGCGATTTCACAAAACCTGTCGGCGAGTGAAAAATCGGGCTAAAATCGTTCAATGTGAACTCGCCAAAACGAAGACCCACTTCGGTGGTGGTGCGGGATGTCCAGGCGCTTTCTGAAACTCTATCGGCTTGCTTTTCGTTATCTCAGCGTGCCTGCGACTTCAGTTCCTGCCGAGCGCGTTTTTTCAAATGCAGGAATTTTATTGTTAATCGCCTCAGGTCCCGTCTTTCAGCAGACCAGGTTGATAATTTCACTGAACAAATAACGCATGGTCTGAGTAAGTAAAATGGGCATGGTTGCATTGCTTTGTTTTTAGACAATATAGCCTACACGAAGTATGTTTTTTAAAAGCCGTTTTAATGCTATTTCTTGATAAACCTTCCTATTGTTTTTGACTTGTGTTTTAATATGTTGGCTAACGTTATATGAAGATGAAGATTATATTTTACATGTGGCATCGATGCATCGTATCGTCAGACATCGTATCGTTAAATCGATCCATATCGATGAATCGTTAAATTTTTTTATGTAAGGGATAATGTGCATCCAGCCGGTTATCTCATCTCAGAATAAACCCCGACAGGTATCAGGACCCCGACGCGAAGTCTTGTATCAGCCTGAAGGGGTTTATTCTGAGATAACAACTGGCTGGATGTACATTATGCCGCTTATTACACGGCTAAAAAGATTTGTTTTTACCATATATGTTGAAATTTATGCTGAAGTCTTCCATTGTAACACGCGGTGGTTAAGTGTTTTCAGTCACAAGATGGCGCCAGACAGTCAACAATAGCAGAGTGACCCGTTAAGCATATAAGTAGTACCGTCAAGATAACTCGTAGTACCCGGATGAGTGGTGTGTTATTCAATTTGGCGGTTGTTATCTGGGAATAACATACCGCGATTGACCAATCAGAATCAAGTATTCCACAGAGCCGTGTAATAAAACATTATATCATTTCATAATACGGTCATAAATTCTAAAAACAAAAGACTTGAAATGCTTGTTGAAATGTTTGACAGAATAATTGAACATTAACATGCTTGGTTTTCATACACACACTATTATACCAAAGTTTGGACACTTACTGAATTTACGCTTCCCAGGACCTGAAAACCTTTTGATTCACTTAAACTTAAATGCTTGAATTAATTTTTTGACTTTTATTATTTTAAACAAAAAGTAAGTTTAACCTAAATAAAAGGCTAAGAAAAGGTTTTACTGTATTTCATTACAACTTTTGACCACAGAGTGAAGGAAAAGTAGTCAACAAGTGTTCATCACAGGTCAACTCTTTTAGCACAGTTTAAAAATGATCCCAGCATGCACCTCATGAAGCTGTGATTGATGTAGGTCATAAAAGAGGCTGCTGAGGTATTTGTTTAGTGTATAATGGTAGACTTATCAAAGGATCAGAAGAAAAAGTTAAACAATGTGTAATGCTACACTGTTCCCACCCCTCAACAAAGTGTGTCAGAAAAGGGTGTGCGTAAACGGCTCAGAAATACGCCAAAGAAATGACTGTGCAAACAGCTGGTTGGCAGATTGCCCTGCTCAGATAAAGCATGAGTCTGCTGATATAACATCATAGTTGCTGGGAGGTCTTTCTGCTCCCCACTCACGCAACAGCTTTTGAAAGACATTTCAGTGGATTCTACCACCATCTAGTGATGCATGAAAAACATTTTTTACTTGTTAACTATAGTGTTTCCTTTTTTTCACAAATTGACCCCTCTTTTTGTCCCATTGTAGAGAGTATGTAAAGTAAGCTGAGATGACATAAGAAGGACATGGAACAACATGCTAGAATCACCTCGTGTGCAGGCAGGAGGGGATATCAGTCTGTACATCAAGTCTCTATCCCAAGAGTACCTAACCTAGGTGTCAGAACGCTTCACATTCATGTCATGACACATAAAGACAACACCAGCTTTGAGATGTAATTGCCAGCAACTACAATAAAAAAGTGAAGTTTATGAAGATGAAAAACACATTATGAAATTTCACTACAGAGTTCACTACAGAGTCATTCCTTATAGCTGGATAGTAATAAAATTAAAATATACTACTAAAATAAAATTTCTTTAATTCACAGACTGTTCTCAAAATAAATAAATAAAATAAGATAATAAATAAATAAAATGCAAATAAATATTCTTCTTCTTTTTTAAGACGTTTCCGTGACTTTTATAGGTCTTAAAAGGATGGAAAAGGGAAATTAGCCAAACTAAGTATGATTTCAACAGATATATCAAAATTATGACAATGTTATATTATAAGGTTATATCATTTAATAATAAATAAGGTTACAAAAAGTAATATATTTAAAATACATTTATTTCATACTAAGTATAGTTCAAATCTATTAACTTATTTACTGACATATCGCTTGAGACTTTACTGATATAAAAATTATAATTAAACTGTATTTGGAGTATCACTTGTGCACAATGCACATTTCTTAATGCCAAGCCTGAAATGTGTTTTAATGTCACTGTTGATGAGGATTATATCATTTTTGGATAATATGAGATAAATGTGAGATATTTAAAGTGTACCTGAAGTATACTTGCAATAGTTCCACTTTAGCACAATCAAATATACTTCAGTATATCTTTAGTTGGACTTCAGCTCTGCTTCCTCACAATTAATGTGCATTAACCCCTTAACTGTCACCCCCCATTTTTTAAAATAGGCATGAAAGTGCACTATCCAAACTTAAATAGTTGTAATTTATGAACACTTGGAATACAGACCTAAGGTTGGTCTCTTTTTAAAGAAGAAAATCAGCATTTAATGTCACTGTTGATGAGGATTACATAATTTTTGGATAATATGAGATAAATGTGAGATATTTAAAGTGTACCTGAAATATACTTGCAATAGTTCCACTTTAGCACAATCAAATATACTTCAGTATATCTTTAGTTGGACTTCAGCTCTGCTTCCTCACAATTAATGTGCATTAACCCCTTAACTGTCACCCCCATTTTTTAAAATAGGCATGAAGTGCACTATCCAAACTTAAATAGTTGTAATTTATGAACACTTGGAATACAGACCTAAGGTTGGTCTCTTTTTAAAGAAGAAAATCAGCAGATTATTGCAAAAGTGGAATTTCCAAAAATTAAAGTTATAGGTTTAAATTTACTGTAAATCAAATGCACTACATTCATGTTATTTTATTTTATTTATAATAAATATTTTACATAACCGGTTTTACTGTAAAACTGATATAAAATTAAAGCCTTATGTCTAAATAAGTTATGTTCCAAATTTGAAGCTGAAAAATTGAGGTTCCTGTGAGATTTTATTTAGGACGTCATACCACAAACAGCCACCGGGTGCCATCCAAACTCCATTGATTTTTTTTAAAAATGCATTTTTCTGTCACAAATGTCTAGATTTCTCTGTCAATATTACTTCAATATGACCAAATATGAGACTCAGACCTTTCCAATTATATGTTTTTTGTTAAGATTATAAAAAGTTTTGTTTGAAAAAGACCGTAATGCATTTTGTAATATGACACTTGACACTGCCCACTAAGGGGGAGGAGACCACCAAAAGATTTTAAAGTACCATTTCCATGGTAACGCAATGTCAGATTTCAAAATGGGTTTCACAGGATGAATCTCAGGCTTCTAAGCTTGAATGCTTCTAAGCTTGAATTATTTCCAGGTGTCACATAATTTATGATGATTACTAAAAGATTTGATAAAGAAAAAGACGGTGACAGTTAAGGGGTTCCAATTTAGCAGAGTTTAAGTTTAGTAAACTAAAAGTACAGTTGCAGGGTATTTTTATTTAGTACATAAATATGTAAATGTATTTTGAAACAAATGTATTTCAAATACATTTTAGTATATTTATTTTTCACTGTGTGTATCAATTTTAAAATACACGTTATGTCAAAATTATGACACTGTTGAATAATACTAACTGTTGGATACCGCTGAGACATGAAAGTGGCCCCATTTACACTGTAAAAAAATTAACTTAAAGAAAAAAAGAAAGCAAACAGTTGCAAAGCATTTTAAAAATTTTGCCAACTTTTTCCAAGTTAGAACACTTGTTAAGCCAAACTAACATTTTAAGTTAAACCAGCCTTCATCAGCATGTACAGTAAAACATTAAGTAGGCCTTATTTGTTAAATAGAAAGTTGAAACGAGAAACGAGTTCTCAGAATGGTTTAGTTCAATTTACACACATTCAATAATTACAGTGGGTACGGAAAGTATTCAGACCCCCTTAAATTTTTCACTCTTTGTTATATTGCAGCCATTTGCTAAAATCATTTAAGTTAATTTTTTTTTCCTCATTAATGTACACACAGCACCCCATATTGACAGAAAAACACAGAATTGTTGACATTTTTGCAGATTTATTAAAAAAGAAAAACTGAAATATCACATGGTCCTAAATATTCAGACCCTTTGCTCAGTATTTAGTAGAAGCACCCTTTTGATCTAATAAAGCCATGAGTCTTTTTGGGAAAGATACAACAAGTTTTTCACAGTGAAAAATTTAAGGGGGTCTGAATACTTTCCGTACCCACTGTACACAAACTTAACCTAAAAAAGAACACAAATCATACAAATGGTGACTTAAACAAATAAAAATAAAACACCAAAAACACTAAATAAACATTTTATCTTTCATGATAAAAGACAACTAAATGTACAGATCCTCATAATTCCCCATGTTTTGATCAACCACATAAAACTAAATTATTCAAGCGCAAGGGATTATGGGTATTCCAACCAGGCCAGCCACAATGCTTATCAAGTAGATATGCTCAGATGCAAGCTTTATAAGCTTTATTGAAAGCACAGTCAAACTGTCCAATTTACAGATAAATATTGCAGCATGTGTGTGACAAAATAGAAGTTGGTTTTCTTACACTGTAAGTGCCCGACTGTGTTTTGTCTGTTTGTTTCTCTCTGTGACAGGCTGGTTTAATTCCTCTACTGTAATCCTATTACATCACACCATATTATTACCGTGATGTAACCATGATGTCCATGGCATTATTATCTGAGACAGTAGAGACAGGTACTCACAGCAAACACTCAGGTAAGAATGACATTTTTCTGCCTATTCTGTTGTTTACTATACCTACATACAACAGATTGAAATATTTTAATTGTTACTTAAGCATGTTTCTCTGAGATACTACTTTCAGTATTACTGTATATGCAGGATGCTCAAACAATACAAAAAATGTGGTGCTTTTGAAACTGCTACAAGGCCTAGTTCAGACAGGACACTATGCTAAAACAAGAAAACCTGGTGAGCAATATATTTCACCTAATAATGCTTAATTATGCAAAATAAAACTCAATAATTTAAATTTTTGGTGTTTAGGTCTATAATACTGCAACAACAACATATCTAAATAAATACTGCCTAGGACTTAGATAGACCTGCTGTGCATGACAACTGCAACTAGCACTTTTGCAAATGGAACTTGTTGATGAGAGTGGAAATCTGAGGTAATCGACAAAGCAATCTGTAGGAGCTGGATTGAACAAGATTACTTCTGACGTATTTCTGACTACGTCTTGTTCGTAGAATCCAGTGTAATACCTGATCAGCACATTTCTTTGCTATGCTCGCATTCACATTGCTAGTGTTTTGAGAAAACCACACAAATGTAGGTGGTTTGTTTAGATTGAGATGCTCAACATTTCCTTATTCAGGTTTATGTACGTGTAGCATTAGTACAATACTTTTACACACAAGAAAACATTACTCACACCAATATAATCTGATTCTAATTCTAATCCAACACTATAAGAAAGTAATCTGCTAATTCCACCTCAACCTGGATAATTGTAACATACTCTGACAGTGTGAAGAGCTCATGCAACAGAAATAAAATCGACTTTGATTATGAAGACTAACTGCACTAGCGTAACCCATCATAACATAAAACTTCCCATATGTTTGTGCATCTCATATCGTCTGGAAATATAAAATCAGGTCATTTCTTAGAGGATGTTGCACAAACTGGGCATATTCAGATGGAACAACAACTTATTATTATTTAAACTGAAACCACAAGCACAAACAAATGAATAAAGACAAAAAAATGTCTCTGTAATTTCTATCATCAGGTCTCCTTCGAGGATTCATCATGTCAGGTTCACCTGAGATTGAGGAACTACCAGCAACACAAACAGGTGAAAAAAGATTTCATTACTGATATCGAAACAAGGAATGACTCTAGATTCTAGAGTATCACACTGATTGCAGAACACATCCTGCTAGCTATTCATTATTTTACAGTAATGATGAGGCAATACTGGAGATTTCACTCATTATGCTTTGATACACCCATGATTATCTGTAATTAAAGAAACGGATTTAACACGATTTATCCATCAATCCACTGATTGAAATGACAAATTCAGATCTTAAATGACAAAACACCTTTGCATCTCAGGGCCCAAAGGTGTGATCCATGACTGGAGGAAGTTCAAACTTGAGAGTGAGGACCATGAAAGCGTCCCTCCAAACAAGAGAGAGCTCCTCAGACAGATGTCCAACCCCAAACCCAGTAATGATGACACCCAGGAAAAACTCAACCGCAAGGTAACAGTAAAAAATTCCCAACTGACATTTACAGTGGGTACGGAAAGTATTCAGACCCCCTTACATTTTTCACTCTTTGTTATATTGCAGCCATTTGCTAAAATCATTTAAGTTAATTTTTTTCCTCATTAATGTACACAGCACCCCATATTGACAGAAAACACAGAATTGTTGACATTTTTGCAGATTTATTAAAAAAGAAAAACTGAAATACCACATGGTCCTAAGTATTCAGACCCTTTGCTGTGACACTCATATATTTAACTCAGGTGCTGTCCATTTCTTCTGATCATCCTTGAGATGGATACAGTATAACAAGCACAATAAAATGAGTCATTTTAATTCCAAATACATCCCATAGCTTACCAGCTTATACATAGCTACTCATTCTGTATAATTATTATTTTCCACATTTTCAAATGATAGTAAAGTCATCAAAACTGTGAAATAACATAAAATTATGCAATGATCAAAAAATGTTAAGTAAATATTCATGAGGTAATCACAGTGCTTTAAAAATTGTGTAAACTACATTACTATTTCTAAAAACTGGGGTTGGTAAGATTTTTGAATTTTTTTTTTTATCTCTTATGCTCACCAAGGTTGCATTTATTTGATCAACAATATATTTCTGTGATGGCAAAGCTGAATTTTCAGCAGTCATTACTCCAGGTGTCACATGATCCTTCAGAAATCATTCTAACATGCTGATTTGGTGCTGAAGAAACATTTATTAATTTTCAATGGAGAAAACACCCTTGCTGCTGAATAATTTTGTGGAAACCACAAAATATTTTTTAAGGATTCTTTGATGAGCAGTTCAAAACTACATCATTTATGTGAAACAGAAATAGTTTGGAACACTTTTGTTCGTTTTAATGCATCCTTGCTAAATAAAGTATTAATTTCCTTCTTTAAAAAAATCTTACTGACCCCAAACCTTTGAATGGTAGTGTATATGCTTTTCCTTCACTATTTGGTCTAATAACCATTAATTAAATTAAATTAATAAAAAAAATTATTAAAAAATTTAAATGTAAATTTTGTAAAGAAATTCATACATAAAGACAATTTATAATTTAGAGTAAACATAAAACTAAACGTACAGACCTCTGGGGCCATAGTTCAAACATGCACACCGAGTTTCATTCCGATTGGCCTCCATTAACCTTGTCTAATAGGTGCTCAAAATTCATTGGCTGATGGCGGCCATGTTTTTTGAGATCCTTATGCTGCGTTCAAGTCCTCCTGGGACGTTCGTACTTACGAGTTGACAAGTCGTAATTACGACGTCAGGTGCGTTCAAGTCAGTTTAGTCGGCACAAGATGGCGGTGTACCTTCTTTTAATAAATTACAAGAAAATACAACAGGGTCTGTTAACTCTGCTTATAGAAAATGAAGAGCAAAGAATTTGCATCAGGTGTGTTTTGCGTTTTTAATATTTTTAAAAAGTAATTTATGAAGCCACTTGAATCTGTATCACATAAAAACTTCATCAAAACTATCAATTTAAACAAAAATTTACCGTCAACTACAGACGCTGCATCCATCGATTCTGCCATGTTTCTCATTGACATGTCCCCAACTCGGAAACTCTGGGCTTAAAGAAAATTTCGAGTTTCCCACTCATAATAATGACTTTGTGGTGGCATTCATGTGCGTTCAACTCGTAAATACGATCTATCCGACATGACTTGAACGCACCATTATAGATGCTTGTGGCACTTTGGCCAAAGACACTGCATACCAATCGGACCAACAAGTGCATAGTTATAGCCATTTTTATGTTTTTTTCTCCCTGTTATAGAACCACCAAGTGGCCAGACTCCTCTGCTTTTTTGTCTTTTTACTGTGACCTCAGATTGAGCTCTTACATAGCTCTTCTGAGTTTAGCGAAAATATCTCTGAGTTGAAAGTTCAACTTTTTTGATAATTATTGATATTCACCATCTCCAGAGAATCTTTCTGCACTGGTTTCATACCGATCGTGTAGGACTAGTTCTCAAAAGTAGGTTTTACTTAAAAAAAACAAAATACCCCAAAAATGTGATTAAATTTTTTTCGTAGCGTTGTCCATTGTGAGCCAAGGATTCCAATGATATAAGACACTTGAGCCTGCCACGACCGGTTTAGTAGTTATGTTTATTTTCATACTTTTTGATCGCTGTAGTGCCCCTGTCAGGCCAATTGGGACGAGCTTTGGTGACATTGTAGACGATGTGACTACTACCATCCATTCTAGTTTCAAGTCTCTACGACTTACGGTTTGGTCTGCCCGATCAGTTTTAGGTGGAGAATGCTGATCCTTGGCCATTCAAACAATTACAATAAGGTTTCAGCTCTACGTGCTTGAACCCCTCATTTCAAGTGTTTAACACTACACTAACATGTTTTTAAGATAATCAGAATAATTTCAGAAACAATTCAATTAAATTTGTCGACTGGCAGTGTAGGAGTTGCTTTGCGTGTTTATTAAAATTGCTATGTTGCTATGTCTGACCACATGCAGATGAGCGTTCAGGAGTATGAAATGATCCAAGAAGAGGACGAAAGGTGTCTGCATAAGTATCGCAGGCAGTGCATGCAGGAGATGCATGAGCGCCTGAGTTTTGGGCCTAAATTCGATGCCGTGTTTGAGTTGGATAGTGGAGAGGCCTTTTTGGATGTCATCGAGAAAGAGCACCATCTGACCCTAGTGGTTGTGCACATCTATGATGACGGGATCAGAGGATGTGACGCTCTCAACAACTGCTTGACTTGCCTGGCAGCAGAGTATTCCACTGTCAAATTCTGCCGAATCCGAGCCTCTGCCACAGGAGCGGGTGAGCGTTTTTCAGACGACGTTCTGCCCACCCTGCTGGTGTACAAGGCTGGAGAGCTGCTGGGCAACTTTATGTGCATTACAAAGCATCTGAATGAGGAGTTCTTCGCTACGGATGTGGAGAACTTCCTAAATGAGTACGGCCTGCTGCCAGAGAAAGATTTTGCAGCCTGTCCCGTTGAGGAAGAGAATGCCGACGTAGAATAATTGAGGAAATTCAAAGGGTGGAAGTGAATTATATTAGTCAACCTGTCTTGTTTCAGAGATAGATGGAGTAATGACGCTCTGACTGGGCCATGACTTCAACAAACACGCACACCTCAAGGCATTTGCTAACACGTGATTTACAGCAGTTAAATACTTCATAGTGTTATCAAAGGCACACAGTCATGCTCGTTTCATTTGCCAGGGTTCCCACAAGTTTTGACTAATGAGTTTCCGTGACTTTTTCATGCCCTTTAGTTTGTGACTCCTGGATAAGGATTTAAAACAAAAGAAAACATTCAAATTAAGATTTACTCACTCATGAATCATTTTGACCGATTTATGAAGCAGATTTGCAGTGAAAGTGAAAAGACTCACAAGAAAGATTTGTCAGATCCACAGGGAAGTTCTCCACTGTATCACGACGCAGTGCTGGGATAAGGATAATACTAGGATAGGACAATATTTGGCTGAGATACAACTATTTGAAAATCTGGAATCTGAGGGTGCAAAAAAATAAAAAAATCTCAATATTGTGAAAATCGCATTTAAAGCAGCACTATGTAACTTGTGGCGCACTAGCGGTTAATAAACAGAACTGCACACATCCCGCGGAAGAACATTCCAACCGGAGCTACTTCTCTAAGTTTATGTCTACTATGGCGATTCACGCAGGGATGTGTTACTCCGCAGCGGTGACGACCCGACCAGGCTTCAATAGTCCAAATATATACATATATAAGTACATGTACTTATTATAAGTGTACCGTAGTGATTCGGAATAAGACAAAAACGCGATTTGGAAGATGAATTCATGATATACTCGCTCATTATATACATTTAGCAAATTTTGAACACAGAAAAATTACATAGTGCTGCTTTAAAGTTGTCCAAATGGAAGTTCTTAGCAATGCATATTACTAATCAAAAATTAAGTTTTGATATCTTTATGGTAGGAAATGTACAAAATATCTTCATGGAACATGATCTTTACTTAATATTCTAATGGTTTTTGGCATAAAAGAAAAATCGATAATTTTGACCCATACAATGTATTGTTGGCTATTGCTAAAAATATAACCGTGCTACTTGTGACTGGTTTTGTGATCCAGGGTCACATATGACTATTTAAGGCAACAATGCCCAAAAAATATTATTTAAAAAGACGAGGGAAAAAAAGATTCACTCACAAATCGAACATTATTATGGTTTGCGAAGAAGCTGATGGAATATTTTATTAAGGAGATCATATGTTCACAGGTTTGGGGTCAGTATTTTTTTAAAGAAGGTAATACCTTCATTCATCAAGAATGCATTTAATGATCAAAATTGATTGTAAAGTTATTTATAATTTTACAAAAAAAAAAAAACATTTTTATTTTTAAAGCATTACTCCAAGAATCTATGGGTTTGCACAAAAAATATTAGGCAACACAACGGTTTTCAATACTGACATTAAGAAGAAGTGTTTTGTGAGCACCAAAACAGAATATTTCAATGATTTCTGAGTGATCATGTGATACTGGAGTAATGGCTGCTGAAAAAATGCTTTTTCAAAATGCTTTGCCATCACAGAAATAAATTACACTTTAAAATATATTTAAATAAAAGCTACTTTAATTTGTAATTCACTCAATATGACAGTTTTATTGTATTTTTTATCAAAAGAAACGTCTTTCAAAACATACTGACCTCAAACTTTTAAAAAGTAGTGTACATTCATTACAGAAATGGAATTGTTTCCACTGACATTTTTCAGGTCTAGAAAACAGAATACAATTGTCTGGTTTTCTGTGATAATAGGAACTCTGATTTGCAGAGAATGAGAGTAGCCATCTTATTTAAGCATGCTTAGGCTTGCCACATGAAAGTCAAACTGTCACACTGTTCTTGTCATCCTTTGTGTATTGAGCCGCTATCTGCTTAATGAATAAAACATATGAAATAATGTGATTTCATATGGTGTAATGCTGCACTACATGACATCAGGGTGACTTACTTCAATAAAACACAAGAAAGGACAAGAACACTCCTCGTTCCTTTATGTCTTCATGACTAGTTTCGTGCTACAAATGCCATTCCAGGTAAAACATGTCCTGACACGTCCTCAACTAAATCACTGCTAAAACATACTCACAAATCCCAGGATTACTGTGTGTATGAGAGAGTATTCATGTGTAAGTGCTCGTTTGAAGGTGCATGTGAATGTGGTTTTAGGTCAGCGTAACATTGTTAAAACTAATGACGATGATGATTTTGGTACTTTAGAACAGGGGTCTTTAAAAGGGGGTCCAACAATTATGGTTTGATGTGAAACTAGAAAAAAAAAGAAAAAGAAGCATTAACTAAGAACAAACCTAAAGTTCCTCTAAATGTTTCAGGGCCCAATCACATTCAAATGTGAACAATTTTAATGGCTTTGCAATGTAGAAATCATAAAGTATGCATCAACCGCGGATCCAAGGTCTGAAAAATAATCAAGTCCCCTGATTTAGAAGGAAGGAGCGTCATTACCCATTCCATCATCACAAAAATAGTTTCCAGCTATTGTATTTCATGCCAAGGGCATTTTCCCTTCAGTTAAACTTAATATAACAGTTCCTTTATGCCTTTAATGCTGCGCTGTTACAGAAGCCAGAAGAAACTGGTTTGATAATGACAAGACAAATGGCACAATGACAATATACTGAGGGAAGCCACAAACATTCTATAAGAACACGTGCAGGATGACGACAATTAACCTTTTTCTTTTGATCTTTTATTGAGGCTGCATGAGTGCAAACATGCCACTAGTGAGCAATCTTCCAACAAAGAAAATTAGGAGGAAAGATTCCAAGAAAAAAAAAATCAAAACACATAATTGTAATTTACATTAAGTAACCAGTATATTATTACTCAATTAACAGGTTTGAAATGTATATTTTGATGGCCAAATATATGAGAACGTCGGGTTTGTCTATTCCACTAATTTCAGCTTCAACTTTTGTGACAGTTTGTGAAGTGTTTCTCAACGAACATTTAATTTCAGAAGAAAATGAACCCATCAGTGGGGTCAGACAGTGAACATTGGGGACATAATTCTCTAGATTGTAATTGTATAGTGTAACATTAATATTTGACTTGACCCAAATAGCCAAACCTATTGATTATAAGGGAGTCTCCATATACGTTTGCCTTATATTGTATTTTATATAATCCTATAATAGTCCAAATATAAAAATTATATTTGAAATCATATTTAACATCATACAGTATATTATACAAACATACACACTCACTCATACAAACATTTTTGCTATTTCCATTAACTGAAATACAATAGAGATGTGGCTGTGGCAAGGAGAGCAATGGCTGCTGCTACCGCCACACCTGCGTGTTTGAGAGAGAAAGAAAGAGAGGTCATCAGTCATCAGGAGGTGGAAATGGACCAATGGAAATGTGAGAATATCTCTAGGAATTATAGGAATCACACAAAGAAAAATATGGTCACATCAGGCCAACTAACAACCAACATGGAGTCACTCACACTGCATCATTATACAACCTATTGTTAACTACAGTCAAACCTACATTTATTCAGACACCTTCACATTTTCCACATCAACATATGAGCAGAACTCAGAGTTAAACGGTGTCAGAACAAATTGATAATGCCACATATTTTTGATAGAAAGGTATGCAATGAATTAGGTTGAATAGCTGTCAGCTGTTAAATTTAAGTACACAATTAGATAATACCAATTTAGGTAAACCAATTACCAAGCAATGCTTAATTCGGTCGCATTAGCAATTAAAGAAAAAACACTTAAGCAAAACATGGTCATGTCAAAGAGTCTGAATAATTTTTGGTCCCAGATTTGTATTAGTTTTCCACTGTATGAAGAATTATTGGGTATAATATGTCACAGTATACTTTATTTTACTATCCTCACTTACATAAATTAACTATAACGTCCTGTACCCCCTAGTAAAAAAAATATATATAAAAAATTATATCTGGTGTCTGAATAATATTTGGTTTGACTGTATATCGTTGAGTCCCATTTAATGCCATAATGGAAAGATAATTATTTATTTTATGAATAAAATTCATTGCACACAGAGAAAAAGAGAGCTATCTATTTAAAAATGAATAATTCAGAATAACTTACCAGCATAATATTGAGGGGCTTTCTGAATTCTGGGATTTTCAGCTTGGATTTCTGAGATGACATGCTTACTGGGATCATCGTCATGGCTGTAAGTTATCTCCGATCCAGAAACAGTGGAAAATACTTTAGAAAAAAATCATGCACAAACGTGTAAAAATTTAATGACTAGGTATCGCAGGCTTGTACCACTGAAGATGAAGAAATGACACAAGGAAAAAAAAAAAAAGAAGAGGAAAATAATCTCCTCTTTCCAAGGTGGAGGTTGTGTTGTCATAGAGACGATAATCCAAAATTCCCGGAAGGGCTTGTTATTAGAAGGGATCAGATATTCTATAGCCTGCGGCTAGTCATATTACCTCGTCCACATTTTTCCTTCTAACCATACATGGAAACCATTTGTGGGCAAACTTAAACTGGTTTGAACAAGAGGCAAGGTGTAGCTGGCTATTATTTTGGAGGAGAAATGTGGCAGGGTGTGTCACAAAAGGCCTGTATGCACCCATTTTGACAAGGTTAATCCTTTGGTATTCTATAGTCACACACCTATACACATTCTTTAACCATAAAGCTCCTACAATACTTGAGTTCAGTCATCCCTGAATCCTAACGACTTTGCAAGGACTTACTTGCTCTACATTGCACAATGCCCTAGTCACACATCTGAGGACCACTAAGAAAAGCCTAGAGGTGATACTTGTAAACCAATACAACAGTGAAATTCCATAAGTACTGACGCTTCATTATTCAAATAAGCCATGTTATAACATGAGACACGCTCAAATAAAGTGAGAGAATGAATTAACCCTAAAGTCTACTACTAAAAAATGGAAACCTACATTGATTGCTCTCCAAACTAGTATCTATGTCCTCTTCTGGCGTTTCGCAGTCCAGCATCTCTTTCAGACGCTCGGCCACATCAGCTGTACTTTCGTCTGGGAACATGTAGTCACACACAGACAGGCCAGAGATGGGCATTGGTGCAAACACACGTCGAGGAAGGGCCTGCTGCCCACTGCACAACCCTAGTGGGAAAACAGTGTGGGAACTTGAATTATGAATACATTGATGAATTATGAATACATTTATTTTTGTGCTACTTACAAAAGCTGTCACTCAATGAAGACAATTGCGGCAACCTACTGTCATCTAGTGGTAAGTTTGACGTTTGCAAAGGTTTGTTGTGGAACTGTTTGCTGTGGGATAGCGCACCCAAAAATCGAAGATTCTGTTATCATACTCGCACTCATGTCATTCCAAACTTGAATGACTTTCTGTCTTCTGTGGAACCTAAAACTATGTTGGTAACCATTGCAATGGATGTCAATGGGAACCAAATCTGTTTGGTTGCTAATATTCTTCAAAATATCTTCTTTTATGCACCGCGAGTGAGTAACTGATGACAGAATTGTCATTTTTGGGTGAACCATCCCTTTTAACAGCACATGTAAGACATGATGGACTACTGTACCTTTTTGACTCCCTTCATTTATTAAAAGATCTTCCAGAAACATCTCCACTCTGGAGCAAACCGTGTTTATGATGTCTCTCTTAATGGCCTACCAGTACAAAGGAGAATTTAAATCAGTATTAATCTTCTCAAAGACAGTAAATAACAGGCAAACAGGGAAAAAAAAGTCAGCTTTCTAATCATGACAAATATTGTGTGACATAATTTTCATGCTACGGCTGGTAACCAATAAATGGCTATTATTAAAATCCTTTTGTCTAAATAAATGAATAGTAAAACAATACAAAAATGGTTTTAAATGCTACAAATGAATTCAGGCATTACAACATCATAATGTACAGTATAAAAAAAATACAAAGACCTCCTGGTAACATGCGGGACACCTAGAATAAGGAAAGTCAAAATCCTTTACTGTACAACTAGACAGTAATACATTTCAAAGCCACCGTGTAAGTGGTAACTAAGACATCAGGCTAATCACCTGCTTGGCATGTTCTGTGACCCACTCCACATCAATGTCATCCAGTGGGCTGACCCCTCTCGAAGCCTTCGGCTGCCCCTCACTCTCCCTGTGAGGAGTCTGCACAGCCAGCACCACAAAATCTCTCTGAGGAGAGGACTGCGAAAAGAAAAGGTTAGGAAAAATAGTTGTGTGTACTGACATTATTAAATATAAATGAGTTTTGTTTCCTTACTTGGCCAGCCAGGAGTCCGGTCACACATGATCCAGGAGCTGCCTGAAGCCCACTAAGATATTCCTCCACAGCTTCATCTACAAAATAACTCCTACCCATTCTGCCTCTATACATACAAAAGGAAAAAATAATAAAAATCCAATATTGTGCAATATTAACCTGCTTGCAACTGTAAAATAGCAACCAAACATATGTTACACTTTCAAAACATACTGTGTCTTCATTGAGAAAATTGTGACATTTGGACAGGTATTGGAGTTAAGGGGATTCATTTTATTATTATTATTATTATTATTATAATTATCCGTGAAGTTCAAATGAGCATTTAAATCAGTGTCAGTCTTCTCAATGACAGTGAATAATAGTCAAAATTAAGTGTATTTAGTCAGCCTTTTGATCATGACAAACACTGTGAAATTATTTTCATATTATGGCCGATAATAAATAGGCAATATGCTATTTTGTCGAAATAAAACAATTACAAATAAAAGTAATTGTTTTAAATGCTAAAAGTAAATGTAGGAATCAGGCATGGTAACGAATAGAATGAAAAATTAATATAGCTATTATTAGACTTTATTTTGAGCAATCACTGTTACTACAGCTTAGCTGCAAAATGAAGAACAGAAGCAGTTGAACGTCTCACTATAAATGAAATCAAAAAGGGTAAACTTCTCTAAACACATAGAAAATCACGGTATTTTAGGAAACAACATAACAACAGTGTTCCACAAAATATTGCAAAGAAAATCTTCAAATCTACCATATCCATTAGCTATTTGTAAATGAATTAATTTTCGGTATAATCAAGTAAACGGTTAGTCAGAAACGAATTGATTGCTCATATGTGCTGCTGAGTTGGTACTTAGTTCTAAAGTACCAATGCTTTTGACATCCATAATTGCTCAAATGTGTCTTATCTTCATTATACAGAGGATCTTAAACGTCTCGGTGACAAACTTGTCGAGACCAACACAATCAAGATGGAGCTCCAGCTTAAATTAGATGAACTTCAGTCATCTGAGGTTTCCATTCAGGTGAATATTGACTCCCATTTAGCTGTAATTCTGTCTCTACAATGAAATAATACATCTGGTCATTGAGTCCATACTTTGATTTGATTGTTTGAAAGGTTTGCTGTGTTTCTTTCTCATCAGTATCGTGAGAAGCGAATGGAACAAGAAAAGGAGCTCCTTCAGAACCAGAACACATGGCTGAATTCAGAGCTGAAGAGTAAGACAGATGAGCTATACACACTATCCAGAGACAAGGGCAAAGTGATCCTGGAGCTCAAGTGCTCTTTAGAGAGCAAGAAGGACGAGGTGTGAGGAATTTTTGAGATGCTTATTTATCAGTTGAGCTATATTCTTATTAGATTTCTTATCTGCAACAGTCTTACGTACTGTGTGTCATAATCAGGTGACCAGACTTCAGGACCAAGTGAACACGCTCAAGAAAAACAATGACAACATGCAGAAGAGTACCGAGGATATGATGAACAAGCTAAAAGAGGTTCACTATCACCTTCCTGTTCTTATTTAGTTTACCATTTCACATGAAAGAGAATTTAAATTAAGGTTGCGTTTTGTCTTCTGTTTTTAGGCTAAAGACCAGCGGGCCTCCATGGAGGAAAAGTATCGCAATGAGCTGAATGCTAACCTCAAACTCTGTAATTTGTACAAGGTCAGTTAATGTTGATATTTTTTGTGCAGGGTCCAATGTTAATGTATGGTATGATTAAAATCTCAATCCTATTGTGTTCACAGAATGCAGCAGCAGACTCTGAAGCCAAGAACGCTGAATTGAACAGAGCTGTAGAAGAGCTCAACAAACTGTTGAAGGAGGCGATGCAAGGTTTGAAAATTAAAAACGTTTAAGTTAATCTATATATTTTTGTTATTTTGTTAATTTATTTTAGTTCATTCCTGTAGCTTAGACATCGGAGAATGGCGCTAGCAATCAAGGTCATGGGTTCAATTCCTTGGGACTTGAGTGAACTGATAATGTATACTTTGAATTCAGTGTAATTTTATCTATCTATCTATATCCATATCCATTTGTTATTCCATACAAGGTTATCTAATTTTGCACAAATTTCAATTTAATCTCTTTTCTCATATTAAAAAAATGCTAAGATTGTAACAGATATTTCTTTTTCAACCATTACAATGGAAAAGGAAGGATGAGCACATTGCATTGTGGGATATAATATCTAGAATATTGTGTGTAGTGTATTGCATGTGCAAAATCTGTTCACAGTATGCATACTGTAGATGTAGTAGTATTGTAGTATGCTTCTCTAAACATATCTATTTTCTTGTTTTGGGTTTAGTTACAAATTTTTGAGTTTTAGATGTTATGTGGTGTTAAGCAGATATTCTGTCTCTAATCAACAGCTAATAAAGGTACAGAGAAGAAGCTGTCAGATCTGCAGAGTGTGAGGGAGAGAGCAGAGTCTGATCTACAAGAGAAGGTCAGGCATCTGGAGAAAGAGCTGGAGAACGCCAACACACGACTTGCAGACTTTAAGCGGAGAGGTAATGAGCACAAAAAACCCTGTCTTTGTTTTAGGCTGAAGAATCTTTTTAGGGTAAATAATTGTCATCTCATTGTGCAAGACTTTATTTTTTATTTGTATACTTCAACAGGTGTTCCAGCTCTCACAGAAGAGGAGCTGACAAACCTCTCCCCAACTGCAGCTGCAGTGGCCAAGATTGTTAAGCCGGGCATGAAGCTAATGGAGGTATAAAAGATGTTTATCACAAACGAACTAATTTTGTGTGTATCATTATAAGTAACGTTCCTACATTTGCTTTCAGCTGTATAATGCCTTTGTGGAGGCGCAAGACCAACTGCACCTGGAGAAGCTGGAGAACAAGCATGTGCACAGGGTTCTGGATGAGATAGTTTTAGAGGTGGAGACCAAAGCTCCCATCCTGAAACGCCAGAGGGAAGAATATGAAAACATGCAAAAGTCAATGAGAAGCCTTTGTGCCAAACTTGAGCAAGCTATGAAGGTTTGCACATATTTGAAGTAGATGGCAGAGGAGAAAAAAACATTATGGTGATTTGGTGTGACATTAATCTGTGTCTTTTCTCTTGCATATTAGGAAGTCCATCGGCTGCAGAAGGAGACAGATGAAGCCAATAAGAGAGCTTTAGGGCTAGAGAGAGATAAGCAGAGATCAGAGAGACAGCTAACAGACATGTCTGAACAGGTAAGCTACACGCTGACTGTCTGTTACAATAAACATTGAGATGTAACACTTAGGGGTTTGCAGTATGTATCTACAATAATATTGGAATTGTTGTTGTGCCTTAAGAGTGCACACTTTCTCTGTGTGATGTAGCCTATTAGAATGCAAAAATTCAATATATGGGGCAAAATGTTGTTTCTGTTTGTATATGACACAGTCAGCAATATCGCACAAGCAAGAGTGCTGTTTTCCCAAATATCAGCATGATTAGAAATAGGGCTGTGCAATTAATCGAAATTCAGTTTCGATTTCAATTTCAGCATCCAACGACTATGAAAATACAGTAATTGAGAGAAAACGATTATTGCACCCCATTCCGCCCCCTTTCCAGCGGTGCTCTTTCGTTCCTCCATAATTGGTAAAATCATGTAATGAGACTTTTGCAAAATGGGACGTGTTTAATTTATTTAAGTTGATTAGATTGATTTATGTTTTTAAAAGCGTGTAAGAACTTGCGCTTCCTCTGGAAGATTACTGTGGATGCGCTCAGAGACGGAACACAACACGGACATATAAAGTCATCTTTTAGCGCCTAAACGGTCAAATACACACAAAAATGTGTCAATGCTGCGCTTAGTGATTATTCACGTAAACCCTCGTCGGTCATGTAATAAATGAAAGTAAAGAGTTAAGAATGAAAATACTTGTGTAACAGTAAATTGGATCCGTGCGGCTCTTAAAGTGACAGCGGGCTATATTCCTGCTGCCGACTTTGTGCTTAATATTAATCAAACAACAAAAGACACATTCAAAATCACTCACTGCTCTTGACTGAAGGACTTTTGTAGCTTTAATAAGAAACAAAGGAAGTTTAATTCTTACAGTGAAGACTATGCTGTTTTATTTTACATTAGGTTATTAAATTTCTCTAGTAGGCTGTTAACTGAATACTTTAGACTTAATACTTACTGGCATTGTATTCCTTTGCTTTTTTTATTACAGTTTAATTAATTTCAATAATTTTGAGGACCTTCTTTTTTATTTTTTATTTTAACTAATATTAGTTACTCTGGTATTCTGCTGTGGTATTGAGAATTGTGACATTTCGCTGGTCTCTATAATGTAGATGTCATAGCAACCTTATTTACAGAAAATATATATTTGATATCACTATCTTTAAATAAATCTTTCATATAAAATTTTGGTCATATGGCCCACTAATAATAGTTTTAAATTATTGTGATTACAATATTGACCAAAATAATCGTGATTATGATTTTTGTCATAATTGAGCAGTCCTAATTAGAAATGTGTTTAAAATCAGTAAGTTAATATTGTGAGTTACATTTTAGTCTCAATATAGTCTGTTTCAATATCGCACACCCCTATTATCACCTAGTCTTCGCCTCAGACAGCACTGTAATTCTTATGACAATCTACATACGTTTCCACATTTTTATCTTATGATTCAGGTATGTGTGCTGCTGGTGGAGGTGGAGGAAGCACGTGGTAATCAGGTGGTGCGTGAGGATGTGAGCTCAGCTGTGAGCAGCAGCTCTGAGGTCCAGGGCTCACGGCAGGTGGCTTTCCGCAGCGTCCAAGAGCTTCAGCAGCAGAACCAGAACCTGCTGGCCCAGGTCAGAGATCTGGAAGAGCAGAGAGAGAGGGACCAGAACCAGGCCAAGACTGCCAGGTACTGACCATCTACCTTACATTAGTGCTCATCTTAGAGAAGGTCTTCCAGCACATACATCAGTAAAGCACAAAATCAGTAAAAAAAAAAATAAACCATGCTCCCTCAGGCAAACAGAGTTGGAGCAGAGTCTAGAGAAGGTTCAGAAGGAGCTGGAGCAGATCAAGGAACAGCTAAACCACCAGAAGCAGCTGGCTGACTCTGCCACCCGGCAACGAGACATGTACCGTATCCTGTTGCAGACAGCTGGAGTAGAGCTTCCACCACAGGGTGAAAATTTACCCTTTAGGGTGTACTCACATTAGGCACGGTTGCCTTGAATCGAGCCCGAGCACGATTATCCCCCCTCCCCACTCCCCCGCTGGCCTGCACTCACATTGCACCTTACGTTCTAGGCCGGAGCACGCCTATGCTGCCTTCACGTGCTTTCGGAATTATCGTAAACACAAATTTTCTAATCAGAAATTGGACATGAATGGCCTCTCAAGTTGTATTTACTACTCTGAGATTATTTTGATACTCGAGTTTCCGAGTTAGGCGGGCCATAAACTTTAAACATATTGGAGGGGACAACGGTTGCTGCTGTCAATGCTATTCTTTATTCTTCTTCTCTTTTTTTTATTTTTTATTTTTTTTAACAACTACATCACCTTGTTTTGTCCTTAAAGTAGTGCCTATGTATATATATATAGGCATTTGAAGCCTATTGTATGTATTATAAACATTGAAATAAGCATGTATTTGACCGAAATTCCAGAATCGTATCAAGCTATCTAGTGCAATGAATGTTTATGGTTATCAACCAATGTAATATTCTGCATTTTATTCTTTCAGACAACAAATCACTTGAATGCAACAAGCTCGTAATCACGACTTCATACGTGGGAAATAGCAGTTTTTGATAGCACGTGAAGGCGTTAGAGAAGCGCTCTCGCTCAGCACAGTGAAGTGCATCATTTTGTTAACTTTGTGGTTTATTATTTTGAGTCTTTGGGAAGCGGTGACACACGACCCTCTCACAATATATTGCTTAACAGATCTATCACTTTTGCCGCTCAGAAATGTTCATGCAATCGTATACTGCATGTATCAGAAGTTCCGTGCTCCGGCGCGGTTAGCGCTCCCACTACATGCGTAACGTGCCCGAGCCCACTGAACCGTGGTCTGGCCCACCTCTTCCAAGCGAGCCAGGGCCGGCTAAACGAACCGTGCCGCGATCACACTAGTCAAACGAAATGGGCTTTGGGTCAAATGCGCTCTGGGACGGTTCAAAACGCCTAGTGTGAGTACACCCTTAGACAAAACAGTCTCTCTTTTTATGGCTTTTAACCCAAGTGTTATCTTAAGTAACTCATTTCCCTGTGATTGTGTTCAGGTTCAGAGGCTGGGTCTCAATCCACCACTTCCAGCAGGCCAGGACCCATGGCCACCAGATCTACACCTCTGAGGGCTGCAGCTGCAGAATCTGTCCAGGCAACTCAGGCTAAAGCAGCACTTAAACAGGTTAGACATATTGACTTGCTTTGGTTCTCTTTTAAAAGGTTAAGCTAAAAACTAAAATGTCATTTTATTCCAAGCCTGTATGCTTTTGTTGAATGGAAAAGAGGAGCATAAACATTATAGACTGCTCTTTTTGTGTTTTGTGGAAGTAAGTCTTACAGGTTTGGGTAACACTTTACTTGAAGGGGTGTGCATAAGACTGACATGACACCTTCATAATCATGACATGACACATGTCATGAATATGAAGGAGGTTTTATGCATGTTTATGACAACTGTCATTAAGTGTCATTCGCTCAGTTATGTCATTTTTAATGCAAATATGACATTATTTGACCTACGCCTACCCTTACCCCTAACCATAGCCCATAACAAAGATATCTCAAACAATGTCATCTTTGCATTAAAAATTACATAACTGAGCGAATGACACTTAATGACAGTTGTCATAAACATGCATAAAAAACCTTCATATTCATGATATGTGTCATGTCATAATTATGTAGGTGTCATGTCATGATTATGAAGGTGTCATATCAGTCTTATGCACACCCCTTCAAGTAAAGTGTAACCCAGGTTTGGAATGGCAAATTTGAGTAAATTATTAAAATTTTCATTTTTGGGTGAAATATTCCCTAAAAATGACTCTGAAGTACAAATCTAATTTGAACATTCAGTGTTGAGCATAAAACTTGAATGGTTTCTTCTCACAGCTTAATGATGCCTTTACAACATATAAAAAGGAGAAGGCAGAAAACGACAAGCTTCTGAATGAACAGATTGAGAGGCTTCGTGGTCAAATGTCTGATCTGCTCTCACAAAAAGCGAAACTTTCCTCTCAGCTGGAATTCGCCTTCAAACGGTGAGCACAATTTGCCTGAAATCTCGCATTGCGATCTAAATTTAAGTTGCATTTTAATGTTTTAACCTCAGTTTAATCTGAGCAAAGCAAGCTAAAGCCATAGCTACACGTGTACAGTTTGTTGCATGTGGCTTTCATCTTAATTTTCTTTCCTTCTTTCTTTGCCAACACTTCAAACACACAGCATATGAGCATTGGTTTTCCATAATACTAAAGAGATCATGAAATGGAGAATCAAAATGGTCTTGATTTTCATGTATATAAGAATAAAAATAAACAATAAAAAATACCGCAACTTGTGATATCATGATTTTCCTCAACACGCCCTTTCACATATGTCATCATTGTATGCAGTCAATGAGGTGTGTTCTAAACACCATGTTTGAACCGTTGGAGCTCAAACATATACGGCTATATCACAGCATTTGCCATCTTAAGTATGAAAGCAGTGGGTGTTTACTTACACTTCTGCACAAGTAAAAGCCCATTGAAGATGACCGTTTTTCGCAAAGAGTGACACTGAGGATGGGAACGTATAATTTTTTACAGATACTGGACTTTTTTTTTCGGTCCAAAAAAAGGACTTTTTCTTAGTGGTGAATGTCAAAATACAAATGGAATTGAATTTGAATATTTAGTTTAATCCAAATTCCAACTCGCATTTAAAAAGAATCAAATAATTAAAATCTAAATTGGTCCATGGCAGGTATGAGATGCTTCAGGAAAATGTGAATGCCTTTCGACGAGAGATTGAAGCCCACCGTGAGAAGAATCAAAAGATGACTGCCACTCATCAGAGACATGAGCAAATCATTCACACAATGACTCAAGATCTAAGGGAGGCCAATGAGAAACTAGCCATGGCTGAGGTAAGAAGAAAGTATAATAAACTGAATGGACTATCAGCAAACTATTCAGCTGGTATTCAGTTTTCACTTATATTGTTTTTCCCTCTCTCTGCCAGTTGCGTGTTGAGAACATTCGTAAGGAAAGAGACATTTTGAAGCAGGTTGAGAACAGACTGACCCAGGAGAGAAAGTCCATCCTGACTGAGCAGCGGGGCCAGAGCCTCCTGCTTACCAACCTCAAATCCATTCAGGTACAGTTTGTCCACATATCCCAACCAACTTTCAAAGCACTCTTATCTTTGGGCTTTTTCCTATTAACTTAATCATCATGTTACAGCTTATCATGGAGCGCTCTGAGACTGAGACCAAGCAGCGCTACAACAACCAGATTCAACGTTTGGAGAAAGAGATCGTTCAGCTTAAGAAGAAGCTGGAACAGGAAGTGGAACAGAGACACGCACTGGAACGCAACCAAGATGTAAGCTTGTAAAATTCACTTCCTTTTTAGTAGGGTAATTTACAATTGTCAACTAGTTGGTGGAACTGTCTACACCTGAAAGACTAAGTTATCTCATTTCTATCGACTAGGTTCAGCTGCTGGAGGCTAAGAAGCAGTTGGAGACTCAGACAGAACTACATCAGAAGACTAAAGAGCTGCTAAGAACTGCTGAACAGCAGGTCACCTCCATGAGACAGCAACTGAAGAACAACGAGAACCAGAGCACAGCGCTTAAGCAGCCTGTTAGGACATTACCCAGAGGTAAACATAGAAGATGAAATTGTGAGTGTCATATTTTCCAGTGCCGTGTAACTCAAGGTCATGTTATGTGCAGTTTCAGCTCCTGGTGTTCCTCAACAAGAGGTGGATGAGCTCCGTGCACGTCTACAGCAGACCGAAGAACAGAACTCTGACCTGAAGGAGCGTTTGAAGAGCACCACCACCAACCTAGAGCAGTACAGATCCATGGTGCTCAGCTTGGAGGAGTCTGTAAACAAAGAGAAGCAGGTATTAATTTGCTTCAGCCTGTTCAGTTGTTTTTAATGCCAGTCATAAGTGACCACAGTACAAAAACAATTGCCCTGTGTTTCACTTACAGTTGGCTGAGCAGGCACGCACCTCCACTGACAACCAGCTGAAGACAGCACGGGAGTTGAACCAGCAGCTGGAAGCCCGGCTGGTGGAAGCAGAAAAGGAAAAGCTGGAGCTCCAGGAGGAGAAGATGAAAGCTGTGGAAAGCGTTGAAGAACGGGTATGGAATTCACGGATGGCACATCCATGTGTTTTGTAGCTATTTTAAATGGGAAAGTTCTGAAGATTAAAACAATTTGTTTAGGTGAAGGAACTGAAAAGGAGCATGACAGACATGCAGACAGAGCTGCAGGACGCCCTCCAGAGAGCTGCGGAAGCGGTGGCCCAGGAGCAGAGAGCCACGCAGGACAGCAAACTACAGGTGGGCGTGATACTCCTGGATCAAGTCAGCTAATGGTTTTTTCTCACAACTATCCATTGATTTTCTTGGATGCTTGCTTACTTACCTGTGCCTTATTTCGGGTTTCAGGCTAAGCTGGCTGCAGAGGCTCAGAATAAATATGAGCGAGAGCTCATGCTTCATGCTGCAGATGTGGAAGCCCTACAGGCTGCCAAGAAACAGGGACAGCAGTCAGTACAGTCCATGAAGCAGCTTGAGGAGAAGGCTCAGAAAGCTGCATCTGAGCTGCGTCAGGGTCGCGTGGACTGGCAACAGCAAGAAAAGAGACTGAAGGTAAAATCTTGTGGTTGGCAAAGGTAGAACTGGCTGATGCATACAGTTGCTAGAGAGTCTTAGAGAGGGTGTCCGCGGGTCCTTAAAAAGTCTTAAAATGTCTTAAATAACGTTTTCCTAATATAAGGCCTTAAAAAGTCTTAAAATGTCTTAAATTCGGATTCGATGGGTCTTAAATATTTTGGGTCTCATTACCGCTAAAATATCTTCAGTCTGACGGACCTAATGACTTTACAATCATTGGACAGACCCGCTGTAAGTTACTGCGTCATCAGAGAGAACTGCAGTAAGTTAGCAGAATACAGAATACAAGCTCGCGCTGAGACTCACTCTGTTTGTCTCGAGACTTCAGAACAAATGAGCGTGACCGCACACATAAACTCAGAAGAAACACACTGAGGTAAAAATTCAAAATGTTTCGTTTATTCATAACATGATATAGTTAAATAACACCATGACAAGTGAGCTATTTTACTCAATATTCTCACGACGCAAAAAAACATTCAAAACACCTACAGAGTGCGCGCATTATGTGAAGTCTAGTGCGCGTGCGCTCTGCCTGATCACTGCATGATTCAGTCTATTAAAATACATTCAGAATGATCACAAATTCAAGACATGTGGGCAGAAAATCTGCATATTTATACTCAAGTTCACACGGAAGAGTGCCTTTTTTTTCTCCAAAAATTACTATTATACAAATGTGATATTGATTTTTTACAACAGTTCAATAAACAAAGTTTTATTAAGAGACTTACGTTTTAGACACCATATTGCCTGTTTTTGCACTATTTCTGTGCTATTTCGCCAACAAAAATAATTCCAAACAAAGCCACAGCGCTGTTTCGCGTCTGAGCAACATGACGGTGTTTCGTTCCCGAATGAATCAACTTTTTAAATTATTTCGGTTCAATCGCAATGACTCACTTAACAGTGACTTACTGTCACCTACTGGCGGGTTTAATTTCACATTTAAAGTATCTTTTCATTTTTTTAATTATTTCAAATATCAGTATTCAATGTTTTATGTTTAATATATCAAAACATTATTTATGCATTTGTAACTGCAGGTTAAATGCATTCATGTCCTGCATTAAACAGTGTGTAAACACATCTAAATGCCACTTCAGATGCAGCTTATGTCTGGATTGCAAAGATGAATTTTGTTGATACTGATTTCATTTGCTTGGTAACAGCCCAAATGTCTTATTCTTATTCACTGATTAAATGTAAGAATTTGACTCAAAAGATAATGCACACTTATAGAAAAATGGCTTTATAAAGGTAAAATGCCCATAAAAGGTAAAAATCTAATTAAACTTATCTGACCACCACACAGAATATGAAGAATATCAAAAACTTTAGGAGTCAGCTGTCCACGAAAGTCCTTAAGATACCAGCATGATAACACACTCAATCAGTTGAATGAATGACTCAATACTCACTCATTAAGTTACTTACCGTGACTTACTGGTAGTTCAGTTGAGAAGTATGTTGAAAAGTATGCATTTTTCCCCTCAACATTTCTTATTTGTATATTCATAAATGCATTTAAAACATTAATCTCATAACATTATTTATTGCAGTTGCAATTATTGTTATTTGCAGTGTAAATGATTTAATCTGACTGGTAGCAGCCCTATAGTGTATATTGAATTTATTGATAAATTGTAATAATTTGACATGTAAGATGATGCATACATCTAAAAAGGTTAAAAATAGGCCTTTGTAAAGGTAAATATGCAGATTTAAGTATGTAAAAGCTGATAGAACACTGATGAAAATATTGCTTCAGAATAAATAGTTTACTCCACCAAAAATCTCAGTGATGCAGCTATTTTGCAGGGTTATTTTGTATGGAATATTGTCTGCTGACATGAAAAGTTCACTGTATATCGTAGTAATAAATACCATTTATTACAGTATTGATATTTTGTTTTCTTTTTAATTTATACACATTAAATATTACATATATGTATGTAATAAAATGTGTATTTCCATTACAGGTTTAGGTCTTAAATTTCATATAAGGTGGTATTAAAAAGGTCTTAAAAAGTCTTAAATTTAACTTGTTCAAGTCTGCAGAAAACCTGCTTGGAGATCATCATACATTTAATACCTGTATGCATTTCTTTCTTCTGCTAAACTCAAAAGATATTTTTAAGGAATGTCGATAACCAAACAGTTTTGGTGCCCATCGACTTCCTTATTTTATTTTTTGTCTATACAATGGAAGTCAATTGGAACGGAGACTGCTGAGTTCTCAACATTCTTCAAAATATCGTATTGTCTGTTCCACAGAACTAAAAGTCATACAGGTTTGGAAAGACTTCAATAAATGATAACAGATTTTTCAGTTTTGGGTGGATTATCTCTTTAGCATAATAGCCTTTGTTGAGCTATTACTTGATTGAATTCCTCTACATTATTTCTCTTCAGGAAGAACTTTCTAAAGAGCAAAAGAGAGCAGAGGAGCTGCAGAAGCAGAACACCATGCTCCATGAGCAGATGGAGAACCTGAGCAGCAAGATAACAGCCTCCACCCAGCAGCAGACCACTAGAGAGAGCTGTCTGAACATCTCTCTAAATGAAGAAGGCAAATCTCATGAGCAGATCCTGGACATTCTCAGGTAAAACCCTCATCGGTGAAACTTTCAATGAATGACATGCTGTTAAAATGCCTTGCATTAAGTGGTAATAGTGATGTGGCCTTTTTTTCCAAAAAGGTTTGTACGGCGGGAGAAGGAGATAGTTGAGACCCGGATGGAAGTAGCTGAGGTTGAGACCCTGCGCTATAAACAGCGCATGGAGTACCTGGAGGGAGAGCTGAAGGAACTGCAGGACAGCCTGAATGCAGAGAGAGAGAAACTACAGGTCCTAAAAAGTGTTTTTGTACAGTTTTCCCAAACTTGCACTGCATATGCTATTGGTTGGACAAAAACAGATAGCTCTGCCACAAACTCAAGCCAATGTTATTTTCCCACAGTGTTTATATTTCTTTATTTTTGTTTTTCCTTATTCATTTTATATTATAGAAATTTAATATTTTATATATAACATTTTATTGCTGCTGCATAATTATATATGCCTATGAGAAAGTATTTAACATCAAGATGTTTAACACTTCACCTAACTTGATCTGATTTTGAAAATGATTGCATATTCTTGCAATCAGTTAACATCTCAAATCTGCAGGTTACAACGAAGACTTTGGCACAGCAGGAAGACATGATGAAGCGAATGGAGAGTATGAGTGCTCTTACTGAGACCAACAAGATGCTGAAGAATGAGAAGAACAGACTGGAGCATGAACTACAACAGACTCAAGCAAAGGCAAGACTTTAAGAGCACACAGTGTGCATCAACCATTATACATAATCAGATCAATCAGATATACCTAAAGTTTGTGATACATAGATATTGTATATTTGCTTCAGACATGGCCAATCAGATTTTAGAGTCAGAGGTTTTTATATATAAGAATAGCACACTATATGTAAGACATTGATTGTCATATGATGTTGTAGATGCGCAAGCTGGAAACAGACATCAAGCCCCTGCAGGACTCCAATGCTGAGCTGAGTGAGAAGAGTGGCATGTTACAGGCTGAGAAGAGACTCCTGGAGGAGGACGTCAAGCGCTTGAAGACTCGAACACAGGTCTCACGCATGAATTTCTGTACCTTGAATGTAACATGTACAATCTTATATTAAAGGGGTCATATGATGCGATTTCAAGTTTTCCTTTCTCTTTGGAGTGTTACAAGCTGATTGTGCATAGATAAGATCCCTGAAGTTGCAAAGACTAAAGTCTCAAAACCAAAGAGATATTCTTTATCAAAGTTAAGACTCTGCCACGCCCCCCTAAAATGGCTCGTTCTAACACGCCCCCACATATCTACCTCACTATGTGGAAATATTTGCATAATGCCGCCCAAATGTGCACGCAAAGAAAGAAGGCGTGGTTTCAGTAACGGCAGTTAGTGTTGAAGAAGCCATGTCAGGGAGACGCTGTGTGTTTCTAGGCGAAAGCAAAAGCACTTTATTTGGCCTTCCGAAAGTAGATGCATTTAGGAATCTTTAAGATTACTTACAACAGAACAGCAATGCATTTTATGGACAACCGTTTCGTGAACCTAGGAGAGGAGGTAATTCTGACTTTGCTATGACAATCTGGCGCTTCTGAATCAGCTACTGTTTTGTTATTAGTTTAAGTATTTGCTTAACAGAGCAATTAACAGAGAGAGCGAGAGAGAGAGCGAGCGCGAGAGAGAGAGAGAGAGCGAGAGAGACACATCACAGTGGAGTCAGCTGTCTTAACCGTGGCTTGTGTACTGCAAACACATATTCATCATTGTGTCTGTCACGAGACTCTGTTCCCCTTTCGGGCTCTGTATTTACATTTATTTTGAAAGATGAAGCTCGCGATTATGGTAAGGGGCGTTACATTTCCAACGAGTGCTTGCGGTGTTTGGCCAATCACAATGCACTAGGCCAGCTGGCCAATCAGAGCAGACTGCGCTTGTCGGAAGGAGGGACTTTGTAGAAAACGAAGCGTTTGAGAGAGGCGGGGCATAGAGGACTTATTCTGTTACACCAAATACACAAAATAATGATCTTTAAAAAAGCATCATATGACCCCTTTAAACAACACCAGTATGTTAGGTCAATTTAATTCAGTCAAGCTTGACTGGTAGTATGGTTCTCAGTGTTTAACACATTGATTTAATTGGTCATGCAGCAACTGCTTAGTCAGCAGAAGGACAGCGATCAGGAGGAAACTAAGAAGCTTCATTCTGAAAGGGAGGCCCATCTCAAACGCATCCAGCAGCTCACAGAGGAGACGGGGAAACTCAAGAATGAGGTGGCCAGGTCAGTGTGCAGTTGGTTTGAATCATTTAACTTTTTAAAATGTGAGATTTTATTGTTAGTTTGGTTTTAACAGAGCAATCTTCATTCTCTGCCTACCAAACAGGAGCCAAGCTTCAATCATCACAGCTCAGAGCCAGGTACAGAACCTGCAGGATAGCCTTGGGAAGGTCACCACTGAAAGGGACAATCTGAAGAAGGAGCTGGAGGCAAAGACTGTGGACATCCAGGAAAAAGTGAAAACCATCACGCAAGTCAAGAAGATCGGCCGTCGCTACAAAACCCAGTACGAAGAGCTCAAAGAACAGCATGATAAGGTACATCACAACATATGGTGGTTCTCCTTTTTTCATTTTTACCAGTTTAACCAATGAAAAGGTCCTGAATTAATTTGTCACATCTCTCTGACAGATGGTGGCAGAGGCTGCTTCTAAGCCAGCACAGGAGCAGGAAGACCGTCAGGCCTCAGTCCAGGAGATTCAAAACCTGAAGAGCTCACTGAGTCAGACACAGAACAGAACCTCAGAACTGGAAACTCAGCTGGACAGCATTCAGAAGGTACTCATTTATGGCTTCATGTGATGCTCTGACAAACAAGCCTGCCCATAGGTGGGACAAACTGTTATGTGAGATGATCCTTTCTTGCATTGGTGCCCAGAAAGGCTAGAAAAATGTGAATCCCTTTATTGGATAAAGTAGGAATTGCCATGCATTCATACTTTACAAGTGCATGAACACAAGTGAGCATGTTAGTAGAATATTAGCCTCTTACTGAATGTTTTGACCTCATTAGGTCTGAAACGCATTCAAAACCCCTAAGGTCAACCATGAACAAACCTTACTGGTTCCTGCAGAAGCACAAGAACAAACCTCATTGGTTTGAGCTTCTGTTTACCATATTTGATCTGCTGTATGTATGTTGGTCATTTTTATGTGAATAAAAGGCTAAATCTTTCATTTTTGGGTGAACTAATCCTTTGCGTCTGCATTAGAATAAAACTTTCAACATACAAATCAAACAATTAATGCTTCCTCACAATAATTACATTTACAGAGCCACAGTTGTATAATCCCTCAAAGCACTGGGACGTCTGGTCTTGTGCTGTAAAAGTACACAGCACACAGTCACAAACATCGCCATTGTGGGCTTCTCTGGTTTGGCTCACATTATGTAACTGTAATAAAAGTATTCCAGGAAGTGAGAGAGTAATGGAGTGTTATTTGTTCATTTACTATTGAGACAGTGAGGTGAGAACTCAGTTTGATGGAGTGAGATGAATGTTTTGTTGGGCTTTAGTGAGCTTTTTTGGAAAAGAGTTTAAAGAGGGTTTTTTTTTCTGGTCCTCCTTCATCGTTGCTTATGAAGTGTTTGTTGACTTCATAAAAGTGATGAAGAGAACAACCTCAAAGAGATTGTCAGCAGTGCATTCAAAACACATGTGGTGATGTTTGTGTGTGCAGACGGTGCAGGAGCGTGAAGCTAAGGTGAAGAGCCTGCAGGAGCAGCTGGCACAGGTGCAGCCGGAGCTCAGCCGTCTGAGAACAGAGCTACAGGAGAAGAGTAACCTGGAGGAGCAGCTCCGACAGCAGATCGCTGATAAAGAGGAGAAGACCAAGAAAGCCTTCATGGGTGCCAAGCAGAAGATCAACCAGCTCAACAGTTCGTAAACCTGAACACGTGACAAGCACATTAATCCTGCTGATACTCCTATGGTCCAAAGCAGTTTAGTCCATCTAGTAAATTGACCATTATTTACAAGTTAAAGAATTAGTTCACCCAAAAATGAAAATTCTGTTATTAATTACCCTCATGTCATTCCAAAACCTTCATTCATCTTTGGAACACAAATTAAGATATTTTTGATGAAATCCAAAAGTTTTCTGACCCTGCATAGACAGCAATGGAAAGGTAGTAAGGACATTGTTAAAATAGTCCATGTGACATCAGTGGTTCAACCGTAATGTTATGAATCTATGTGAATTTTTTTTGCACAAAGAAAACCATAATAACGACTTCATTCAACAATTTATTTTCTTCCGTGTCAGTCTCCACCACCATTTACGAGAGTACAACAACGCATGCGTGTGGTGCTGCTGATGCAGGAGCTGGCATTCTGACGTAGAACCCCAATGCGCTGCGGCTTGTTTGCAAGCAGAGGAATGCACACGTATGCGTCATGGTACTGTTGTGAACGTGCACCGGAGACTGACATGGAAGAGAAGAAATTGTTGAATAAATCATTGTTTTTGTATCCTTTGCGCACAAAAATTGTTCTCGTAGCTTAAAAAAATTAAGGTTGAACCACTGTGTCACACGGACTATTTTAACTTTCTGGGCCTTGTACGTGGTAGTTCCATTGCTGTCTATGCAGGGTCAGAAAGCTTTTGGATTTCATCAAAAATATCTTAATTTGTGTTCAGAAGATGAGTGAAGGTCTTACAGGTTTGGAACGACATGAGAGTGAGTAATTAAAGACAGAATTTTCATTTTTGGGTGAACTATCCCTTAAAAGATTGAATATTCTGAACCATATACATTTTTGCCATTTAAATTACCAGATCCATTTCTTCAGTAGTATGTGATGTTTAGATTGAAAAAAATGCTTTTTGCTTTATCTAAATGGGAGTGGTTTACATTCTATATTTGTTAGCTAGTGTACTTCTAAAAATTTGCATGCATATTAAACATTTTTATTGTAATATTTACAGTATTCCTTTTGTGTGGTAAATTGGGCTGAAATATTTGACTCCTCTTGTACGCAGGGGCATATGCAAATTTTTGCCCAATAAAGTGCTCTTTAGGATGCAAATGTCCTTTCACTTAATGCCACATTCCGTTCCCTAGCAAGTAGCAAATCATGGTTTTGAGGCTGTTGGCCTTTAGTTACATCCTACGTCCTAACATCCCTATATCCAATGGGTTTTAGGTGCCAAGGAGCAGTTGGCGAAAGAGAATGAGGAGCTGAAGCAGCAGAGAGAGGAGCTGGAGGTGAGGATGAGTGCACTCAATTCCCAGTATGAAGGCCGGTGGAGCCGACAGGAGAGAGAGCTGAGGGAGCTCCGTGAGCAACAGGAGAGACACGGAGATCAGAAAGAGGAAGCTCAGGAGCCTGGCCAGAGCAAGGTACAGCACCACAAATGCACTCTGTACAAATTTATGTAGAAATACTATGTATTATGTATGTAGAAACGTATGTATGAATACTATGTGACTTTATTTGCATTCATGGGTGTTTACTGTTATGTTTTATATATCTGACAAGAGACTTCCTGAGCTTTATTTGCTGAATGAGAGGATTTAAGTAAATATATGATCATCAAAGTACTTGTGATCTCTTCTAGGTTCAAGAGGCACAGAGGTCATCAGATGCTCGCCAGATCACTCTCAAACCCACACCTGCTGCTGACAGAGGGAGGTAATGATTTATATCTGACTAATTTTGCACTGCGGAAGTAAGTGCTATTTTTCATGAACGTGCAAGACTTCTGCGTCTTTTATTCTAGCGGTGTTAAATATTGTCTCTATATTCCGTCTGTTAACAGCGCCAGTACATCCGAGCCGCCCACAGCTAACATCAAGCCCACACCAGTTGCTGCCGCCACGAGCAAGCCTTCACCAATCGCAGGGAGCAAGTCCACCCCTAGGGCAAGCATCCGCCCAATGATAACACCCGCTCCCGTGACTACGCCCACAGCCACAGTCATGCCCACAACACAGGTGGAAACGCAGGAAGGTATGGTTGGAGTTCAGGCTTTGACATCTGATAGGATCTATTTTAGTCCACAAGTTGTAAATTGGTTGTCTTTGGTTTGTTCCATCAGCTCTCCTGTCCACAGAGGGTACAATGGAGCATGTGATGGTCTTCGGGAGCACCAGCGGCTCAGTGCGTTCCACCAGCCCTAACATACAGACCACACAGCCAATTCTCAGCCTGCAGCAGAGCCAAGCCACCGCTTTTGTCCAGCCCACTCAGCAGCAGACTAGTCAGGAGCCAACAACGACCATAATAGAGGCAGTTCATAGCTCACAGATGGAGAGGCCGTCCACTTCCACTGCTGTCTTTGGTACAGGTACGAAGAACCATGAAGAAATTGTAACAAAATTTACACTCCTACATGTTTACAGTCATACATGTTCATAGTCTTACTTGACTTATTTAATTCGATAGAAACAAATATTGAATCAAGTTGCTTTTTGGCTTAGGTCAGAAATAATGTTAACTAGCCAAACAGATAATAAAAGACCCATTTATATTTTAGGAGAAAATGGTAACTATGATAAGACAGCGATGTGATATTTGATATGTATTAATATTGTTAATTTTTATTTATTTACACCAGTGATGGGCAAACTTGGCCCTTCCAGGCCACTTTCCTGCAGAGATTTGATCCAACCCTGATAAAACTCATCTGCCTGTAGCTTTCTAGTAGTCTTGAAGACAATGATTAGCTGGTTCAGGTGTGTTTGAATAGAGTTGGAGCTAAACTCTGAAGGAAAGTGACCTGGAAGGGCCAAGTTTACCCACCCCTGATTTACACTCTCCTAAATTTTTCACTGACCCATCCCCCTCCCTCTCCAGCACTCCCTTTATTAATGAGGTTTCTGACTAGCATGTTGTTCTTCTGTCAGTGTCAGCAACAGCAGGCTCATCTGTGCCCAAGCGAGTGCGGGAGGAAGAACAGGAGAGCTCCACTGAGGTGACCGACACCACACTGGATGACCCCACCTACCCACCCATCACTAAGAAGCTCCGCATCATAAAAATAATGGGCCTGGAGGTGAGCAGTGTACGTACATGTGCACCTGTCATCTTGTGGAAGTACTTCTCTCTGTTTATGTCTATGGCGAGTCACGCAGGTACTGGGCTACTCCGCAGCGGTACCTATCCGAACCAGTCTAAATAGTCTGAATATAAACACTTATTATAGGTGTACCGTAGTGATTCAGGACAAGGCAAAAACACGGTTTGGAAAATGGATTCATGGTGTACTCGCTTATTATATAAATTTTGTAAGTTTTGAACACAAAAAAGTTACGGACTGCAGCTTTAAAAAAAATATATATATTTTTTTGTTTTTGCATTTGCTCATTAATGAGAAGTTATTGATCAGATACAATATGGTTTTAGCTGAAAAATATGAAGTTATGACTTGTGCAAGATTACGGTTCCGCCAGGTCAAATTTGTAAATTGTGACTGCAGTTCTAGAATGCATTAGGAGGGAAAAGGAATCGTTTCACTTGTTTGTAAATCAGATACACTGATGGCACTGTATGTATGCTTTTGCTTGAAGTCAGTGAAGGCATTGATTCTGATAGAAGGATGTGGTGTTTATTTGCATTTAATTACCCAGGTTTTACAAACTCTGTGCATTTACATTTTCTGTTGTAGATGCTGCACTTGAGGTGCAGGAAAAACTCACTGTGGTTATTACCTTGGCCATTGAAAATAGACTCTTTTGATTTATACATCATCCCACTCTTTTTGCAGGATGCTTCCGGCACTGAGGAGAGTAACGATGCTATGGGTGAAGCTCCAGGAGAAGACCAGCAGCCTCCTGATGCCAGTGAGGTACCAGCACTTTATACCTTAGTAACCATATAACCACAGCCACTCATCCCAACAATGAGCAACCAGTGCACTGATCGTGTCTGTTCATCTCTCACAGGAAGCATATCCCGTTTTAGGAGAGGGAGACGAAGAATCTTTGTCTCAGTCTGTCCCGATGGATCAGGTGAGCGAGTCCCAACCCTCAGAATCTCAAATCAGCGGACAGGACTCATCCGAGGAGTATAAGCACGACGTCATCGTCATCGAGACAGATAGCGGCACTGAGGAGGAAGAGGAGGAGCAGGAGGAGCCTGGACAAGTCAGTCTGTTTTCAGAGAAGTGGAAACTGTGTAATTATTAGCATGTATTTACCTCCCTTCTTTCTGCAGTATGAAGAGGATGATGCAGAAGATGATGATGATGGTGACGGAGGGATGGCAGAAGCAGCAGAGGAGAGTAATGAAGGCAGTGGGAGTGCAGATGCCAATGAGGCCTACGAGGGGGATGAGGCAGAGGTGACACTACTTTTCTAACACATAAAGCTGCTTTTGTAACGAAAGTCAGTTGGTTACTAGAAAACAAGTTGTTCCATTGTCTGTGTAAGATTTAAGTTTTTTTTTTGTTTTGGTTTTGTTTTATTTATTGTAAGTTTATGTGAGCTGATTGTGATCCTTTAACTGTTCACCTTTTTCTGGTGGTTTTGATGTGATTTTTGTTGTGTTGGCAGGGCGATGGGGCAGCTGATCCAGGCATTGACAATGAAGAGAGTCAAGAAGCATCTGATTCAATCCAGAAGCAAGCAGACTCTCAGAGTAGTGGTACAAAAACACACACAATGCATTCATTTCTCATGCTAATGCTACAATACGCTGTCATTCAAAAAGTCTGGGGTCACTATGACTTTAAAAAAAAAAAAGGTTTTGAAAGAAGTCTCTTATGCTCAGCAAGGCTGCATTTATTGGTTCAAAATGAAAAAAAATCATTTTTATTTTAATATATTACTTCAGTCTTCATTGTCACATGAAGAAAATCTCAAGAAATAATTTTAATATGCTGATTTGCTGCTCAAAAACATTTCTGAATATCAATGTTGTTGTTGTGCTGCTAAATGTTTTTATGGAAACTATACTGTTATACTGTGATTCTTTGATGGATAAATGGTTCATTATAAAAAACAAATGTTTGAAATTAAGATTTTCATGAAGTTGCCTTGAGAAAGTCTCCTCCTTCTTATGCCAAATTTAGTCAGTATCCTCCTATAGCTTTAAAGCTGCAACCACCAAACTCAGGTCAGATCTTCAGACTGTTCTGAAGTTAGTTACTATCTTTTCTAACTGATCTGGTTTACGGTTTTCGTAAGCAAGACTATCAAAACCAACAAAAATCAGAGGGACTGAAAACCTTTATAAACTTTTATACAATGAGACCTATGGTGTATTTAAGCTGTCTATTGCTATAGCAAACCTTAACAACTGACTACTGGGGAAAAAAAACACAGCTAAAACCAGCCTACGCTGATTGGCTGCTCTGGCTGGTCTCCCAGGCTGGTTTTAAAGTGGCTTTGACCACTTAGCTGGTCAGACTGGGCGACCTGCTAAAAGACCAAACAAGCTTAAACCAGTTACTTTCATCTTAAACCAGTTAATTAAGAGACTAGACAACCTTCTTAGGCTGGTTTTAGCTGTTTTTTAGCTTTTGTTTTGGTAAATCAGCTGTTTTTATTTATTTGTTTTTTTAAATCAGCTGGTTTTGCTAAGTGAGCTGTTTTTAGCTTTTCTTTTTTTTTTTTAAACTAAATCAGCTGGTTTTTTGCTGGATCTAGCTGGTTAACACATTTTTTGGTAAATCAGCTAGTTTTATCTGTTTTTTTGCTAAATCAGCTCACTATCAACAGTGATCAACAATCACACTAGCAACAGCTTAGCAACCGTTCCAAGTACCTTAGTAACCACATACCGTCTATCTGTCTGTCTGTTTTTCTGTCTATCGAACATTCTAGCTTTGAAAACTATTAAACTAAAACTATTAATTTTATTCAAAAAAATCTTATTGACCCAAACGTTTGAATGGTACTGTATACTTTAACACAGTTTCCCTGTTCAGTCCACCCAGACTTCATGGAAAAAGGGTTATACAATGAAGTCTAGACTATGAAAGTGTGCAATATGGCACCTTTAGGAATAAGTGACAAATCTATGAATGAATAATGAATCTGAATAAGTTTCCTGTGTGTTCACAGGTGAAGCTAGTGTCAGCACCCTGGAGTCCTTCCCTGCTGAGCCTGTGAGAGAGCAACAGCCAGTCCCCAGCACCACCACCACCTCCTCCCTGGGTCCACGTCTTCCCCAATCCCCCCGGAGACCACATCACACCCCACCCCCACGCCTCAACATCCACCCTGTCCCTGAACTTGGACCCCCCATCATGCAGGTATATAGACCATGTCCTGTATTCGAAAGCAGCTCAAAGCTCTGATTTGTTTCTACAAATCCTGACTCTACTATTCTGGACAGAGGCAGTCAGGACAGAGCAGACGGCCCTCGATGAGTCGTGCACCCCAGCTCACGCCTGGAATCGGAAGCATGGTTAGTGAACTTTATTTTGTTTAACCAATATAAACATCCTGCGTCTTTAGTGCTTCGTTATTTCTGACAGAGTATTTTGGTCCTTCAGCAACACTTCTTTGATGATGATGACAGAATGGTTCCTAGCACTCCCACCCTCGTCGTGCCACACCGCACAGATGGCTTTGCCGAGGCCATTCAGTGAGTCACAGCAGCTTTTACTCTTTTATAGCACGGAGGGATACATCATTAAACACCTTGATTAATGATGCATCCCTCCATCTCAGTTCCCCCCAGGTGGCCGGAGTTCCTCGCTTCCGTTTCGGCCCTCCAGAGGATATGATGCACCAGGCCAGCTCCTCTCATTCTGACTTGAGCCATCTGGCCACACATGGAGGTGAGTACAAACACAACACAGTAATGCTGATTTTACATTGTTTCCAAATGACCTTGATTACATGATGGCAACCTAGAGCCATTCATGTCCTTTGTACGCAAGCATTAGTTTCTTTGGCAACACTGAACAATATTTTTACAGTATTCATTACTATATAATTTTTCATTTAGTAATGCGCTACTTTTAAATAGTTTGTGGTTGGTACAGTTTTGGAATATTTTTGAGGAAAGTCTCTCAAACTCACCAAGGCTGCATTTATTTGATCAAAAATATAGTAAAACCATAATATTGTGAAATAATTATTAAAATAGAAAATATTTTACTGATATTTTTAACTATTAATTTGATTATTTTAAATTGTAATATATATTTTAGAAAGTAATTTATTCCTGTGAAGGCAAAGTTGAAAACTCCAGTCTTCAGTGTCACATGATCCTTCAGAAATTATTCTAATATGCTGATTTGGTGCTCAAGAAACATGTCTTATCCTTGCGGAAAACAGTTTTGCGGCAACTGTGATGCATTTTAAGGGTTCTTTAAAGAATGGAATGTTTTGAAAAATACAGCATTTATTTGAGATATTCTGTAGCATTATAAATGTCTTTTACCGTCACTTTTCAAACCTTACTAAGTCCAAACTTTTAAATGGTAGTGTACATTTTAACATTCAATAAGCTGTACACAATTTTTTAATGCATTGTTAACAAACATATGTTAATCAAATTAATTAAACAATATAAATGACGATGCATTTCTAATAAAAAAATTCAATACTATTTTGTCTAAACTAAAACAAACTAAAAATCAATCATTTAAAATATTGCATGACTCCATGTAATATAAATGTAGTTTTTTTTTCTTAAAATACAAATGACTGTGTAATTAAATTATTATTAGTGTTTTTAAATAAGGTAAGTGAGGGTTAGATCATTGTTAAAAAGATGGAAATGGGGGAAATGAGCATGCAAAATTAAATATTCACTGTCGTTAGATACGGTAAATTAAAATAATCTTGTTCATTTTCCGACCTCTAGTGCTACTGGAATGCTCCTAATACTGAATAAATCCGTGTACATTTTGATGATGGCAGCAAAGTATTAAATTGCTTAATTTTGCATTTCAGATTGCCAATTGTAAAAAGTCAGCTTTCATAAAATTCTGAGTTTCCAACTTTTTTTTTTTATTAGTTGAAAATGTATTGAATAAATTTTAATAATTCTAATAAATATTATAATTACTATGAACAAACATGGCATGATTCCTGACATTCTTCCTGTCATTTTGCAGGGTTGGGCATGTATGAAAGTCCTCTCTTCCTGCCCACTCATGATGAAGAGTCTGGAGGCAGGAGTGTCCCCACCACTCCTCTACAAGTGGCTGCTCCAGGTGATCAGCTGGAGGAAGTCACGTCAAGCTTGTTTGGTTGATATCTTTTAGTCAAACCTAACTGCTCTCCTCCTTTCGTTTGTGTTGCCAGTGACGGTTTTCACAGAGAGCCACCCCTCTGATGTGTCAGAGACAGCCTCTCAGTCGGTTCCCATGGTCAGCACGTCCACCGCCAGTCTGACCGCACCAGGAGAAGCTGTCCCAGGGGATGATGGAGATGATGTTTTTGTGGGGGAGGCTGAGAGTGAAGGGTGAGCACTCGCAACAGTTCCGTGCTTCACTTCAGAACGGCTCAGTTTTGTCAGCGGGGTTGTAATGTTTGTGATGTGTGTGTGCAGGGCGAGTAGTGAGGCATGTCTAGAGGGCCAGTCGGAGCTGGAATCTGCACAGCCGACCGATGATGCCAGCCTGCCCTCCACTAGTCAAGAGCCCACGTCCAGCTCTGCAGGTGCACACTGTTTACAGACTTGCCACTTTGATTTGTTTTTGGTTTTTTCCCGTTTTTTCTTCTGGATCTGGTCATTTTGAAAATGGATTTAAAAATAAAATGTGACCTAATTTCGTCTAAATTAAAATTCATTTTCTTATTTTGTTGGGGTATAAAGTCCAAAATACATTGGTGGGATGCAACTATCCTGACATCATTAAAGCTGCAGTCCGTAACTTTTTTTGTTCAAAATTTATATAATAAGCGAGTACACCATGAATCCTTTTTCCAAACTGTGTTTTTGCCTTGTCCAGAATCACTACAGTACACCTATAATAAGTGTTTATATTCGGACTATTTAGACTGGTTCGGGTAGGTACCGCTGCGGAGTAGCCCAGTACCTGCGTGATTCGCCATAGACATAAACAGAGAGAAGTAGCTCCGGCTACAGTGTTCTTCCGCAAAACGGACGCAGTTCTGTTTATTAACCGCTAGAGCGCCAAAAGTTACAGACTGCAGCTTTGACAAAACAAACCTAATTAAAAGAAGTTCTTGACGTAAAAGCCTTGAGTAGTTTAGAATGTTTAGTTAGTATTTTTGAAGCAAAGAACCACTGTGTGTATGTATACACGCACACACACATACACACTGCCGTTCAAAGCTTTGGGATGAGTAATGTTTTTTTTAATGGAGTCTCTTATGCTCATCAAGGCTATATTTATTTGATCAAAAATACAGAAATATTATTGCAATTTCTAATATTAACTTCCTATTTGAATATATTTTAAAATATCATTTATTTCTGTGACTCGGCACTGGATTTTATTGGCTAAGACACACCAATTTGCAATATCGAGCAACAAAACGAGCTGTTTTGTACAACTAAAAATAGCTGGACACGGATGAGACCAGAAGCCAGTCCCATAAAATATACAAGTCAATGGCCATGCGCATTTTTACTGCAAGAATAAGCTGGAGAAGTCTTTACTATTACTTTTTATCAATTTAACACATCCTTGCTGAATAAAAGTATTCATTTCCTTAAAAAATAAATACTGACCCCAAAAATTTAAATAGTAGTGTATATTGTGAGACAAAATTTCTATTTTGAATAAACAATGTTCTTTTCAACTTTTTATCAAAGAATCCTGAAAAAAGTTTCACAGGTTCCAAAAAATATTAAGTAGCAAAATTTTTCCAACATTGTTTATAAATCAGCAGAATGATTTCTGAAGGATCATTTGACACTGAAAACTGGAGTAATGATGCTGAAAATTCAGCTTTTTTTTCACAGGAATAAATTATATTTTAAAGTATATTAAAATAGAAAACTGTTATTTTAATTTGCAATACTATTTCACAAAATTAGTTTTTTATCTTTATTTTTTAAATGCAGCCTTGATGTGCATAAGAAACTTAAAACATTAAAAAAATTACTGAAACTTCCCAAACTTTTGAATGGCACTGTATACGTGTATGTACTTTTTAGTTACTTAAAACTAATTTGAACTAAAAATTATTCTATTTAATTTTACATTTTTTTGTTGTTAAATTTATCACATTTAGTCATCAATTTTAGCTTTTTTTTTTTATAATAAATGTTTTTACACATATCAGATCAACATGAATACAAAGAGTACATTTTCCAAGAACTTGACTCTTGTTCTTTATCATTGTCACTGACCCGTAAGTATTTGACCCTGTTTAGTTCTCTTCCTCTTTTTAGATACGAGCACCAGTACTGGTCAGGCCAGACCTGCAAGCCGGCTCCTTCCTCAGCACCAGCTGCCCCGGAGGAACCAGATCATCAGGAGAGGTCAGGACCATCATCCGTTTCTACATCCATCCTCTTACTCGTACATAAACTCATTAGTCAAACACATTCTCACAAAAAGTAACAACACAGACTGGTATTTAAAAACTTTTCTGTTTTTAATGAAGCAAAGATTACTTGAAATGCATACAGAAGCTTTTCATTGGTCAGTTTGTGCTTGTTTGGATATTTGCGATCTGTTCTGTAGAAACAGATCAGGAATTTGGATGTCTACAAAGATCTTCAATGAAATTTGATTTGGCTTGTCTGGGTCTGTATGTTGTCCTGTAGGTGGTGTTTTTACTCGTGGAGGTCGGGGTCGAGGACTTAACAGAGGCACTCCCTTCTAAATCCATCCCCCTTTATGGCGTCTGCCCAGCAGAAACACTGATCACGACTCTTTAAAGTACCCAGAATCAATCTACTGCTGATTTACTTAGTTCAATGTTTTGTTTCAATGTGCTTTAAAACATGGGTTAGATTTATTTGATATTTTGTGAGTAATCATACTGACGCTATGTTCAATGCTTTTGCTAATAAATGGAGAATCTTTCTCGCCATGCAGCTGCTGGTGGTGTTTGTTTCATGCACAGTTGAGCCACTTGCTGATGTCATTCTGCTGGGAAGAATGGCTGACAGGGGCCGTCAGAGCGGGCAGATCACTGCTAACCTTGACGTTTAGGACTTTAGCTGTTAATCACAGAGATGGTGTTATTAAATGCATCGCTTTAAATGTACTGAGTCAAAGACATTTGAATCTTCTCACAAACGGTCTTCGCTTTTAATTACACAGGTAATACGTGTAGTGGTGCAAGATAAAATGTCACTTACGCCAAGAGAAAACAAAGTAATCGAAACCATCTGACTTCCTTGGGTTGGGCATGGCCAAGGCTGATGTCACAGGGGTGGGGAAGCCCTTCATTTTGAGGTTGATGTTGATCTCCCCTGACAACTGGATCCCTGTCAAATATCTTATTTTTATTATTAAAATCTTTTCCATTTAAAATAAAGCTGAAATAAAATATATTAATGAAAGCTGAAAACATGAGAGCAAACTGAAAATAAAAGCAAGTTTGAATATGAATAAATGCTATAATCATATATGTGACCCTGGACCACAAAACCAGTTATAAGCATCCATTTTTTAAAATGGAGACTTATACAAGCTTTCCATTGACGTATGGTTTGTTAGGATAGGACAATATTTGGCTGAGATGCAACTATTTGAAAATCTGGAATCTGAGGGTGCAAAAATAAATAATCAAAATATTGAGAATATCGCCTTTAAAGTTGTCCAAATTAAGTTCTTAATGCGTATTACTAATCAAAAATTAAGTTTTGATATATTTACGGTAGGAAATGTACAAAATATCTTCACAGAACATGATCTTTACTTGATATCCTAATGATTTTTGGCATAAAAGAAAAATCGATAATTTTAACCCAAACCATGTATTATTGGTTATTGCTACAAACATACCCGTGCTTCTTATGACTGGTTTTGTGATCCAGGGACACATTTAAATAATACTAAAATTATATAATTGCTATCATTTGAAATACTCTTTTCAATGCATTACAAGAGTTTTCTTCGAGTACCTCAATTTAGCATAAAAACGATTCAGATTTACCTGCTTTTTTGCCATTTTTTGGAACTTTGTCTGAATTTTTGGATCTCTTTCCACTGCAAGTTGGTGCACTTCCAGGAGGAAAAGTTAATTTCTGAACTGTGCCTCCTGATTAGAAAACACAAATTATGATGAATTTTCTCATGTTGGTCATTTCTAATTATTCGAAACCAAACATAGAACACTGAGGGCTCCAGTCAGCACCTTTCTTGAAGAAGTACACAGACTCTGGTCTCTTTCTGGTGGCTGGGATTGGCAGAGCAGCAGTGATCTCACCGGTGAGCCCAGCAAACTCCTGGGACACAGATCTGGGATATCCAGGTTCCACAACACCATTCTCCAAACTCCAGTAGTTGTCACCCTTAGTGAGAGAAAATGGATAGTTCAGTGAATTTTCAAGGGTTGCAAACACATGGTTTTCCATGTTCTTCAGTACCTTGATGATGTAGGTCTTGCCCTGGCAGTTGCAGCGTGTGAAGGCTGTGTCGATGGGAGACGGGATGCCCAGTTCTTCAGTGATTCTACGAGCAGGACCGGCTCTTCTGGTCTTGGGGTTCAGCAGCCAAAAAAAGTGACCTGAGATGGATAGCACTTTTCTTAATTAGTGATATTGGAAAAAATTGCACTATATGCAACATTACATCTATACAGAAGATGTACCTCTGAAAACTATGATGGAGTTGTTGGAGAGAGTTGCCATTCCATCAATGGCAAGGCCACTGCAGAGATCAGGGTTCGAGTTGGCATCTTAAAAAAAATAGAAATAAATAGTTCAAATATATTCATATTATTTTACACTTCTGATCAAAAGTTAAAAGAATAATCAAGAGAATGTTTTTGAAAGAAGTCTCTTGTGATCAGCCTTGCATTTATTTGATTAAAATGCATGAAAAACTATTTCAATACAATTTAAAATGTAATTTATTCCTGTGATGGCAAGGATGAATTTTCAGCAGCCGTAAATACAGTCTTTAGTGTCACATGATCCTTCAGAAATCATTAATATGCTGATTTGGTGATCAAGAATCATCTCTTACTATTATCAATGTTGCAAAAATGTTTTTGCTGCTTAATATTTTTTAGGAAGCTGATAATAATACGAACCATTATTAATAATTGAGCACCGATAATAAAAAATAATTGTGCACCCCCTTGTGTAAATCTACCTTTGCCATCACAGGAATAAATTACATTTTAACATTTATAATTAAAAGTTGATTTATATTGTAATACGTCACAATATTGCTGTTTTACAGTATTTTATCCCAATAAATGCATACTGAGCGAAATATATTTCTTTCTAAAACAATAAAAAAACTCAATTATTGCAAACTTTTGACCAGTAGTGTATTTTAATGAATCGACTGAACGACAGATGTATATAACATGAAAGATTGACAGTATATTTTATATGGTTAGATAAATTATTATTTTTGTAATACTGAATACAGGTAATTTCAAACATTTTCCATATACACAGGTGGTCATTTCAGGGATGTGTTCTTGAAGTTCCATACCTGGTGCTGCAGGGCTGCTGGCTGCCAAGGCCTGGGCGATGTCTGCAAGAGTGCTGGGTCTGTGTGCAGCAGACGGCCCCTCACCTTGTCCGCTGACGGAGAGGGAGACCTGCACAGGGATGGTGAGGGGATTGTCAGAGGAAGGTCCCGCTGCAGGAGCAGGGCCGGATCCTGGCAGAGGGAACCCAGAAGGGTTGGAACCGATGCCTGCGAGGGCATATATGTAGTTTGGTTAATATTTTGATTATCAGCTCACATGTATCTAACTCTGTAGATTTGAATTCGTTGTCGCTTTCCTATTAAAAGTCAAATTCATTCGAATTTGAATAGGTTTATTCTTTTTAAGCTGTTACCAGGTATGTCAGAGTGTGTCACAGGAGCGAAGATGTCCTGGGGCAGAGGGCCACCAGCAAGAAGTGATGCAGCATCAGATGGAGCCATAAAGTTATTCAGTCTGCTACCTGAAAAAATGTATACATACGCTATTGTTTAAAGGTTTGCAATCAGTAAGAACTGGTTAATTTTTTGAATTAAATGATAACTTTTATTCAGCAAGGACTCATTAAATAGTTCAAAAGTGACAGTAAAGACATTTATAATATTGACAAATATTTTAGTTTCAAATAAAGGCTGTTCAGTTCATCTAACAATCTTGAAAAACTTTATAGTCTCTATGAAAATATTAAAGAGCACAATGTTTTCAACATTGATAATAATAAGAAATGTTTAATAAGCACTAAATCGGCATATTAGAATAATTTGCTAAGTCAGTGTCATGTGACACTGAAGACTGGAGTAATGGCTGCTAAAAAAATTCGGCTTTGCCTTCACTGTAATAAATTACGTTTGAAAATTGAAACAGAAAGTCATTTTAAATAGCAGTGCTATTTCACAATATTACTGTTTTACTGTACATTTAATGAAATAAACGCAGCCTTGATAAGCATAAGAGACTTTATATATAATAATAAATGCAAGTCTGAACTTACCATCTCTAATGAGGTCTGGGTTTTGCTGTGCTGCGAGACATGCTGCCATACACTTCTCAGTATAATCTAAAAAACAGCAAATAAAAATACACTTTCTCATTAGCCAATCTCAATTTGATACAAATGAGAACTACAGGGTTCCAGTCAGACTCTGACTTCTTTCTACTAGAGAACAAACGTACCTTTATTGGTGTTATATAAACCACTGCTGTTCCCTATTGATTCATATACCTATGTTTCTTTTTCTTCTGCTCCTACCTTTGGCACAAATGGATGGCACATTAAATGGATCTCAATATCCAATTGGGTTTATGTCTAACATGTCGCAGCTTGAGTGAATGACCTTTACATCTACAGGATCTACAGCCAGTCGGCACTAAAGGGGTTCCTCAAACTGCTAAAAGGGTCACACTCACAATCATACAAAAAAGAGAATTAAATAGACATTAAAATGATACCTGTTGGCTTGTTTAGTTTTGAGCTTATTGCAGCTTGCAACTGGGAGAGAGCATCTGATGAAGACAAGTATAAAATAAAACTAAGTAAACAAGTCAGTGAAGATCATATATTATAGTATTATCATTAAAAATTTCAGTGAATATTAGCCAATGATCTTCACTATAGCCTATAGGCTACTACTTAAGTAATTTTAGGTCAGGGGTGTCCAAACTCGGTCCTGGAGGGCCAGTGTCCAGAAGAGTTTAGCTCCAACCCCAATCAAACACACCTGAAGCAGCTAATCAAGCTCTTACTAGGCATACTAGAAACTTCCAGGCAGGTGTGTTGAGGCAAGTTGGAGCTAAATACTGCAGGACACCGGCCCTCCAGGACCGAGTTTGGGCACCTCTGTTTTAGGTAGTGTTTTTATACTGTGGGTCCCTGAGTCTGTAGTTCACCAGGGGTCTTGTGTCATACCGCACTGCGTGCTGTAGTCTGGGCAGCAGGAGTCGTGGAGCAGGCAGTCTGAATCACACTCACACTGTCTCCCGCGCCGGAACGCCTCACCACAGCGACCCCTGCAGGAGTCACCTGCCAATCACACACAGCAGCTTATCAAATCCACTGCATCCTGTTTGATGCATGCATTTCTAAGGCCTCTAAATTAGCAACATGATCAAACCAATGCGCAAAAAAAAACTTTATTTTAATTAAGAGAAATCATGTTAAAATATCAGAATCAAATATGATACGTCAGGCTTTTGAGGAACATTTATTTGTACATCTCTCAGTCATCTCTGTTGCATTGTATTATGTTTTGCCCCCACAATTAAAACGAGTTTTGATAAAAAAAAATGAAATAAAAGAAAACAATGAAAGAAAAGCTTTAAGTATTATCTTACTAAGAGTTTAAGAGATTTTTGTCCAATTTGGACCTCTAAATAAAATGTAGGCGTTTCCCCCCTCCTTTAGTGTAAAATAAAATAATATTAGGAGAAGGTTTAAAAATGAAGAAAATCATTATAGAAATGATATATAAAAATGATGTATAAACAAATAAATTATTAGTCACTATTTGCAGTACATTTACAGTGACTGTAAAAGTTTGATATTAAGGCTTTTGTTTACATAAATAAAATTAAATAATTCTATTTATAAAAATACATACAATTGTTATAGTAATTAAAACAAAAATAGACGAATTAGACCAGATAGCGAAGGAAAAGCATCAACAAAGTAGCCAACATTCTAAAATAAAATATATATTTTTGGCCACTACATAAATTCATAGTTTTGATTATTTTGCTTTGATTCCAATTACAAAAATATTTCTAAAATTAAAGATTTTTTTCCGATCACTACATAAATTCATAGTTTGGATTATTTTGCTTTGATTCAAATTACAAAAGATATTTCTAAAATGAAATATATTTTTGACCACTACATAAATTCATAGTTTTGATTATTTTGCTTTTATTCAAATTACAAATTCTTTTCTAAAATTAAAGATTTTTTTCTGATCACTACATAAATTCATAGTTTTGAATATTTCACTATTATTCAAATTTCTAAAATATTTCCAAAATAAAATATATATATATATTTTTGGTCACTACATAATTTCATTATTTTCATTATTTCACTATGATTCAAATTTCAAAAACAAGTAAATTAGTAATACAGAATAATTGTCATTGTGAGATGATAAGGGTCTTACCAACAGTGCAGACGTTGTCAAAATCCTTGCAGCACTCGCCGTGGACAAAACAATTGTAGTCACAGCTACAGACCTGTCCGCGGGTGAACGGCTCGCCACATCTGCCCACACAGCTGCCTGCACACAACACCACAAGCTGAATGCAACCGAAAACCCCACCAGAACCCAGATGGACAGACCCAGAAATGATCCGACTCACCTTGAGCAGCACACAGCGGCAGAAGAACACAGGCCAGCGCCAGGAGAAATGAAACCAGAGCAGATCCAGTCATGATAACCCTCAACAGAGCAGCCCACACTGATAAAAACACCTGTATGTCTAAAAAAAAAAAGTCACAATATGATCACAAAACACTGAAGGTAGTCTGTCAGCATCAAAGTCGTCTGCATGCAGAGAGGGACATACCAAAGAGAAGCGTCTTTCTCAACTCACCTTGTTAGGCGCTTTGTCTCTTTTATACTGTACGGCAGCTGGATTTCTCCTGTTGACTAGCAACTTTAATTAACCACCACAGCCCAATTAAAGCATGATGATGTAAAGACTAACCTCCCACACA
>NW_015505367.1:107839-108208 GCF_001515645.1 Sinocyclocheilus grahami
ATTCAGAGAAACCAAAACATGTCACTGCAGAGGTCCTGCACATTTTCCAGACTTTATTTAGTTGACACAGATGGTGTTTGACCTTTCTAATGTGGTCATGAAAATGAAGCTATGTACTACTGACAAAAAGCCTCTCAGGTTTCTGTTGTTTCAAATCTGAGTCACTCGATTGGGTCCAAGAGTTGGTTTCATGTAGGAGGTCATGGTCGTTTGAGTGTTTGGTGATTGTTTGGGTGGTTGGTAAGGTATGTATGTGTCTCACATAGCTGCCAAAACTGATTCATAAGCTGAACCGAGAAGGACGTTGGCGTAATGACCTCCTAATACCAAAAATCAAACCAAATCCAACAATGTAGTCATTAAAAAATA
>NW_015505367.1:111084-127115 GCF_001515645.1 Sinocyclocheilus grahami
TACCAAAAATCAAACCAAATCCAACAATGTAGTCATTAAAAAATATATATGTGCTATGTAATAAATGTTTCAGTTTTTCTCTCAGTTCCTGCAACAATAAAATGGCCATGCGCTGTGAAGAAACTTAAGTGAGTGAGAAAACATCCTCTTTATGGGAAGTGGTTTTTGTTCTGAAGTAATGTCTTTCAGATGTTAAACAGTGTACCACACCTCCAAACACACTGCAGCGATTATTTCAATCCTCTGGTTTGGTCATGCGCTTCAAAAAGTCAACATTGCCTCAGGGACACCCACCATTCAGATGCATTAGTCCACGTGTCCCCAAAAGCAAAGGCAATAGATTTTCTGTTCAGACGTTGTTGTTGTTAACAGTCTGAACAAAGTTGGGAGAAAATGAACAAAGCAAAACCTTAGAGACAGATCATGTACATTTATTGTTTAGAAAAAGAGAATTTAAGGACAATTTGGGCCACTTCAATCAGTGTCTCGCATCACAATGTCTCTGTTGTTCTAGCGCTGTTAGAGCTCAGATGTATCTATCTTTGTACCCCAGCTGTTACTGACACAGCTACTTTGAGGTTTCCATCATTTTTTATTGATTGCTCAGCCATTCAAATCAATCTAATTTGCTGATTTGGTGCTCAAGAAACCTTTCCTATTATTATCAGTGTTGAAAACAGTTGTGCTGAGCAGTATTGTTGTGTAAACCGTGATACAATTTCTTTCAGGATCCTTGATGAATAGAAATTTCAAAAGAACAATATTTAAAGGGGTCCTATTATGCTTTTTCACTTTTTTAATTTTAGTCATCATTGCATTCTGTTTTTATTCACAATTTGTACAGTGTCCCAACTTTTTTGGAATCGGGTTTGTATATATATATATATAAACTCTCAGAAAAAAAAGTACAACAGCTTGTCACGTTATTACCTAAATTGTTCATATTAGTACCCAAATGGTACCTAACAATACTTTTTGAAAAGGCAAACCTGCCTCAGTGACAGCTTGTACCTTTTTTCTGAGATTGTATGTATAAAATACCCTAAAATAGCCACATATATATATATATATATAGCTCATATATACAGTATCTCACAGAAGTGAGTGCACCCCTCACAACGCTCCTACACCTTCCGTTTGAGGATGCCCCACAGATGCTCAATAGGGTTTAGGTCTGGAGACATGCTTGGCCAATCTATCACCTTTACCCTCCGTTTCTTTAGCAAGGCAGTGGTCGTCTTGAAGGTGTGTTTGGGACCCCATGTTGTCCAGGTTATCATGTTGGAATACTGCCCTGCGGCCCAGTCTCCGCTAATTCCTGATAAAGCAGCGTTTATGAGTGCGGAGCTGCTTTGTGTACAGCCGTTACTGGGGAAACCGCAATATTTCAGTGCTTCTAAAGCACCACCTCATGGCAGAGAATTAATTTGTATTTCCAATAAGCATTTCTTGCTTGATTTTATATGCTTGATTTACCCCTTTTCATAAAAATGTTCTAAAGGCTGAAATGCTGTTGTATGAGATTTTTGTGAAAACCTGTATCTGAACTGTAAATCATGTAATTTTATGGCTCAATACTGTATGTTACCATAGACATTGTCCAACCCCACTCATACTGTGTTCATTTTACTTGTGAAGCTCTTAAAATGGGTCATAAATTGCCGATGCAGATGCCCTGTAAATAGTGAAATAAAATTCCTTCCTTCATATTTGTTGATATTTGTGTATTGAAAATATTTTTGATTGACATTTAAACTCCTATCTGATTTTCTATATTTAAAAAAAAAAAGGTAATTTTTTATTTGGGCTAGTTAAATGAATTTTCGGGCTACCAAAATCTGAAGAGTACCTGCCCGAAGGGCTACCAGGGATTTTTAAATTTTGCGAGCCCTGTAGTGTAGATGAAAGGGCAATAGAGATGTGGTACATGCTTGAACGAGACAGATAATAATGAGGTTTCTTATCAACTAAATAAATGTGCAACATTTTGCAGTGCATAGTGATAAACAGATGTTTAGCAAAGAAATCTATCTATCTGTCCCCACATATAGTGCCAGTTTATGAGTGGCACCCATGTACAGAGATGGATTGTGAATTAAATATATATAAATGTCCAGGAATTTCAGATTTGGTCAAATCTGTGATAACCTGACACCTGAATTTCTTTTCTTTTCTTTCTTTCTGGACCTGGTATGGGTCAAATCCAGTGATCAACATTTTTGTTTGATATCTGTGTTTGTTTATGTTGCATTCACTGCCATTACTTTGCCCTACAGATGATCATAAATATAACGAATGAGCACGAAATGTCATGTGACTGAATCAGATTTGACTGAATCAGATCAGCTATATCACGGCTGAAACTTTAACAAGAAATGTTTGCCATTTTGTGAAGTTTGTGGTATGTCTGTTTAATCAAGAAATCATTTATCCACGTATTGTAATGGCATTGTTATCAAAACACATGGACACATAAAGTGCATTTTCAGGTCCATAAATACCATCAGTCTAGACACACAACAGAGACGGATGAAAGAAGCACATTTCATTCATGCCTGCTGAGAAACGCATTAATGGTGTTCCTTTCGTGCCTGCTCCAGACATTTTACAAGTGCTTTTTAATTTCAGGGGAAAAAAGTAGTTTTCCATCCAGTGAGTCACAGATTAATTGATTTAGAATCAGACAGACCCGAATAACACTATGACACCTCACTTACATAAAGTTACTGCATGGAGGCTCATGATCTCTAACTCAATAGACGTTTTTTTTGTAAATATATAAAACAATGTTACATTAGATAATTAGTATTCATATTTTAGTTTATTTAGTAAATAGTTTTATAATTAAATATTTTTATTTAATTAAATAAACTGAAATAATGACACCGATGAAGGCAGATAGCCGAAATATCTGTTTTTATACCCTACTTTAAAATAAAGATTCTAGAGAGTGCAGACCAATCTTTGTATATTTTATAATTAAATATATAAATAGGCCTAATTGTCTTCTATATGTTAAAGTGCATATTGCAGGTTAATTGTTTTTCTTCAAATTAATATATAACCTTGTATGAAAATACCATATGAACCGTTAATGCATATATCAATGCATATATTAGTGTCGGGATATTAACGAGTGTGACATGCCTGATCAACGCTTATTAGTTTCTGTTACTGGTAAGTATCAATACTCATAGACGACCAATACTAGCTTTGCTATTGCCTGATTACATATCATTAGCTAACGTGTGTATATCTGTAAACACTGGTCTCTCACCAAGACACCTACCTTGTTCTCCTCACACAACTCAATTTGTCTCCTCTGACCGTTGTTCTGTCTAATCCTGGCCTGTCCCTGCTCTCTTGGCCGCATAGCAGGCTCATAATTGTATCTGTGGTCCGTCATAAGTGTAAATAAACATTAAAAATTTCCTCTGCGTCCGAACTGTCATTGTGATCCCTCTCGTTACATCACTACCGGTTTTGGCGGTTTTAGGATACGGAAGTAAAATTTTCTCACAAAACGACCCCAGAAGCCTTAATAGCGTATTTTCAAGTATAGTTTAAGGAACATCTAGTTCCTACATTATTTTTCTATACATCGACTCACTGGGGGTCTTTAACCTGGAATATGCACTTTAGGAAATTTAAAAATATAATTTATTCCTGTGATGCAAAGCAGAATTTTACTCCAGTCTTCATTGCCACATGATCCTTCAGAAAATTGTGCTGATTAATATTTTTGTGGAAACCATGATACATTTTTTCCCCCAGCATCCCTGATAAAGAGAAAGTTCAAAATAATAGTTTGAAAAATAGATATTTTTTAACCATACAAATGTTTACTGACACTTTTTTAATGCACTGTTGCTGAATAGAAGTATTAATTAATTAATGAAAAAAACTTACCTAACTTTTGAATGGCAGTGTACTGTATATATAATACATACAAAATAACCCATATTGAATTCATACAATTTTTCTTGTCATAATTTTCATTGTAATAATTTCATGTTTTTTATAATTAAATATATACAATAAATATATAAATATATGATATTAGTAAGATTATAAAGATAACTTAATAACAGAATATGTGTGACAAAGTAAGATGAATCTGAATTTTATTTTACAGCTCTTAGTTGTATATCTTTTTTGAATTTAGGTAGAAAATGCATCTGCATCTCTTCCACTGAAGAATATTTCAAAATAAGGCAACAACAAAACATTTTAAATGACTTTTTTTTATTTTCACAGAATTCTAAATTGCTGGTGACTGTTTATACAGTTTTGATTTGAATTAAATATTTTCACATTTAGTTTCTGCAGCTATCACAGATGGTAAAATCTATGTACAAAATAAAGGTTTACAGTACTCTTACAATTGATTTCAACGGTGTCTCTTTCTTTGAAAATACCAATACAAATATTTTGTGTGTTTGCTTGTTTTTCACATTGTGCTTGGTACAAAATAAGAACTTCTTTTTATAATGGGGTTAAGTGTGCGCTGGGGGATATTTACATGCAGTAAGACTTGTGTCATGTGATTTGATGTGGCGCCTCCAGCATCTCCATGAGGAAAGTGTCTATAGGTGTGTCTCCGATGAGTTTGAAGAAGAACAGATGCTCCAGGCACTTCAGTCCTATGGAGCGCAGAGCGGGCAGACGGAGGAGCAGCTTGGCAAACCTGAGTGACAAGAGAAAAAAAAAATGCTCAGACTCCACCGCTACACCTGCATGACCTACATCTGTATCTGTTCACACTAATAACAAGCCAAAGTCTGTCATGAAATAAAGAAGAGCAGGAGTGCTGTGGCATCAATAAAACATCACTGTGGCAGAGCGGGAACTACCTGCCGGGCTGATCGGGGTAATTGTGTTTGGTGTAGGCCTCCAGTGAAGCGTACACTTTTTCCCGTAATGCCTCAACCTCTGATGGGTTTGACAATCCTTTTGCATCTATAACAGGGACAGTTACATAAAACATAAGAACGCACACATTTCATTGTCAACCCTTAAAACGGAATGCTGCTGTCTGAACAGGAAATTCTCATTACTTGCATTTTCTTTACATGACCATTTTACACTGTTAAAAAAACAAATCTGTTCAGGTTACAACAAACCTCAAAAGGTGTAAATTTAAAGGCATAGTTCAATAGAAATTGTGTCATCATTTATTCACCCGCAAGTCATTCGAAACTTGACTTTCTTTCATCTGTGGAACACAAATATATATTTATAACCTTCATGTAGGTTAGGAATGACATGAGGGGAAAATGATGACAAAATTGTAATTTTTTGGAGTAGTATCCCTTTAAATGGAAAACCTTTTGAGGGCACTGCCCCATCGACAAGCTGTTGTTAAAAACTGAATCAACAAACAGTGTCCTTAGAAGACAAAATATTGTAAATAATAATAATAATAATAGATACAATATAATGTTATACAGTATATTTAATAATCAATTAGCGATGCACCGATCGATCGGCCAGGGATTGGAATCGGCCGATTTTCCTCATGATCGGCCCGGATTGGTGATCGGTCGGTCAGTCTCATCTTCTTTCTGATTTCGAGCTGATCCGTTTTGTTACCAGCGGCACAGGCAATAACGTCAGCCGCGTATTCTCGCTCTCTTCTCTCCGACAACCCCTTCTCTCACACACACGTCTCATTCGCTCCGGTTAAAATAGTGTTTGTATTGCGCATTATTTTAGTCATTCCCGCAGGTTTCACGCTTACACCAAACGCGCGCGCACCACCACTGATCTATATTAGTGGAGCGCACAAGCCACACTCAGTCTCAAACAGCTTGTGAGCCACAAAAACCAAAATTAGTGGCTAACTGTGCTAAAATACGGTGGACGAGAAGTGCAAAACAAATCACAATTCTGAAAACAAAATAACAAATTACAAACGCAAATGCAAGCCTAAAAAACAAAATAACAATTCAGAAAACATTATAAAAGTCAGAAAACACAATGACAAATTCGAAAACAAAATAAGTCAGAAAACACAACGACAAATCCGAAAGCAAATTAACAAGTCAGAAAACACAACGACAAATCAGACAAACCGGAAGAGGTAGGTATAGTTTGAGACCGCGCCATTGGATGAGACATCTGTCAATCAACGTATACAGGAAGAACCAGCCGAAGAACAGCAGAGTCGTGGTAGAAAGTTCGGAGATGGTATTAAAGTAGCTCAGTTTAAATGTATTGTATGAATTGCCCTTACTATGGAAGAAAAAATATGGAGTGTCTATTTACATTTAGTTAAAAGTTGTTGTAAATCATCTGCTCCAGTGGCACAGATGGATAAGCGGGTGTCGTCGGCTTTTTGACGCGATCGACCCGGGTTTGATCCCGCCTTTTGCCAAACTTTTTTTCCCTCCCTTTTCAAATCTCGTATTGGCAATGGATTCTATTTACACTAAGTGCAAATACCTATTTACACTATGTTAAAATAGCAGGATTTCTACTATCAAGTATACTACTTGTTGCAAATAGTGGCAATTATCTGTTATTATAAAACAGTATGCAATAATAACGTATTGAGTGCAAATTATAATTTTTATTTTAATTATTATATGGATGCCACCTTATTGGTACAATAAAGCCCTCCCTACACCTACCCTACGTTGATTGACAGATGTCTCGTCCAGTCAGCGGTGAGTAATCCCAAACAAATGGCGCGGTCTCAAACTATACCTACCTCTTCTGGTTTGTCTGATTTGTCGTTGTGTTTTCTGACTTGTTATTTTGTTTTCGAATTTGTCATTGTGTTTTCTCACTTGTTATAATGTTTTCTGAATTGTTGTTGTGCTTTCTGAATTGTTATTTTGTTTTTTAGACTTGCATTTGCGTTTGTAATTTGTTATTTTGTTTTCAGAATTGTGATTTGTTTTGCACTTCTCGTCCACCATACTAAAACGTTCAAATACATAAAAAAATATGTCAAAATGCCCGTTTCGGCGAGTATCCAGTTAAACACAGTCAGTTTTGGAACGTTCAATAGTTGAGAAAGAGAATGCATGTTGTGTAACAGTATATTGGGTCCTTGGATAAACTCTTAAAGGGACCGCAGTCCAATATTTATGCTGCTGTCTATCATGTTAATCAAAGAACAAAAGACAAAGAAAATCACTTTCTGCTCTTTACTGAATACATTTTATAACTTTAATTGTAAGCATTAATCTGTATTTAATTTTTACAATGAAGACTATAGAAATTAAAAGTAATCAAATGTAAAAAAAAAAAAAACACTGGATGTGTTATTTTACATTTGATTACTTTAATTTCTGTAGTATTTCTTAACTGAATAAAAACTTACTTAACCTGAAAAACTTAGTTTCATAGCTCTCTTTATTCTATTGCATTTATTTGTGCTGATTTTTTTAATCTGAATTTTTTTTTATTTGTTCTTATTTTATTACTGACTTTTTACTTGTGTTTTTTTATGAAAATAAAACTTTGTGTTGAATAAAAGTAGATTTTTGTTTGTATATGCTGTCAATTATAGTTCTTGGAAAGAAAATCGGAAATGGCAAAAATCGGTATCGGCAGATCACACGAAAAAAAAAATCGGAAATCGGAATCAGCCAAGAAAATTGCAATCGGTGCATCTCTATAATCAATATAATAATGCAACAATAAAATATTTAACATTAAATATAAACATCATTATATTTTATATAAAACACTGCATAATATATTCTGATTAAGAAAATGATATATTGCAATGATATAAATTTCTTATTAAATACTTCTTATATATTACTTATAAAATTATAATGTCCCATAGATTTCTTAACAATATATATTATATATATATTTTTATAATTTTTTTAATTATTAATCACAATTCCAAAATGTAACACTCTAAATCAACAACTTAGTTTATAAATTACATTAATTAAATGTCAAATGATTTTTTTAGGCACATCTGTCTGATTAGATTTACTGAAATGGTATGGACTCTTGGTTCTGAGAGTTGATGTTGGACAGGACAAGTCTTTACCTGGGTTAAAGAGGACGATAGCTCTTAGACAGCCCAGCTCCGTCTTGTCCATCAGCATGTCCTTCATCTTAGACACCAGCTCTGTTAATACCCTGCAAACATGATTATGTATTTAGACTGGATTTACAAAGGTTTAATAATGTAAGGGGGGAAAATCAAATCAAAGCAATCCTAAAATTATAAAAGTAGATTGGATAGTGTTATTTGAAAATGCAGAGGGATCAATGAATGGTAAATCAGTACATACAACACATACGCTCATGTTATTATGAAATATTGTATGTGAAAGATGGTTTGGTATTTTTGTTACAACTTGCATTCACACATTTTAAGTGTGGCTTAAATATCCATATCATTTTGGGGCCAGTGCATGAGCATCTAGGGAGGGTTTGAGATGCTATGACCTGACCTGTCAAATATAGAGCCGACCCCTGCGCTGTGAGCACTGCTTCGATGGACATGCAGGCCAGTGGCCAAGAGGATCCCATCCTTAACCGTCACAGAACGATGTGAGAATGAAGCGATGAGCAGTTCGTTCCAACCTAAACACACACACACCGACAGTGAGAGCGGCACGTACATTCTACACACACATTTAACATCTGAATAGAGGGATCCTGACCTGCTCGCAGCAGGATGACCTGGTCATCCAGAGGAAGGTCAGAGAAGTGCGGGATTCTCTTAGCCCACTCAACAAGAGTAAAGAGCTGCTTGTCTGCAGCCTGGCAGATGTTGGTCACTGGGTCATTTGTCTGAGAATCAGAAATATGTACACATGAAAGTACTGAACATTGGAAAGAAAACTAAAACTAAATATTTTATAATTGTGGCTTGATTTTGATCAAAAGTGTATTAAGTACAAGTATCTGGATTGTATGCACATCATTTACACTTGTAATATTTAGCTTGCTGATGTAAATGTGTACAATGCAAATGGGAGACTACTTGTATTTTTTTGTTTCAAAAGTTTATTCTATACATAATTGACATACACTCTATAATTATGTATTGAGTCATTCATTTTGTGTGTGTGTGTAATTTAGTTTTGTATTTGGGGTTGGGGGTAGTGTGGGAAAAATATTTGTTTCTATTCTCCTGTATGTTTATCCTTTTGTTATTACAAAAGTTTAATAAACAGATTAAGCAAAAAAAAAAAAAAAAAAGTTGCTTTAGACAGCGCTGAGATTTATTTTAGAGATTCAATTAACAAACTGACAAAGACCATAATAATGCACTGTAAGTAATCTTGTTTCTTCATCCTTAAAACAAGACCAATTTAATTGAGAAGCTATAATTGCAAAATAAATAAAAATAAAACAAATAATATAGTAAAAAACTTTAGCAAAAAAGTTATAAATTAAAATATAATAACATAACTAATAAAAAAATATTAAAATAAGATATTCTTTGGATAAAAATATCTGAAAGTAGCTTCTTAAGTGACTAACTAATTATTTCTCATTGGTTTTCATTGGTATACTATTGTCAAATGTTATTTTCAGGAAGATTTTTAAAAATAAATTAAAACTTTAATTTAGCAAAGATACATGAAACTGATCAAAAGTGACAATAAAGAAATGTATGATGTTACAAATGATTTATTTTTCAAATAAATACTGTTCTTTTGATCTTTCTTTTCTTTAAAAATAAAAAAATATTAAGCAGCAAGATTGATGATAATCAGAAATGTTTTTGAGCATCATATCTGAATGATTTCTGAAGGATGATGTGACACTGAAGACAGGAGTAATGATGCTGAAAATTCAGCTTTGTCATCACTATTTTAAATTATATATATATATATTTTTTTTCAATAATTTATTTTTACTATATCACTGGACATCACATTGCTTCTTACAAAACTTTACGAGGTGTCTCACCGAGTTGCCTGTGCTGGACTCCATGTAAGCCTCAGTCTTGGGTTCCACTGCAAGTTCAGCATCCAGAATCTTCTCCACTGGCATTTCTTCATTAAAGCTGCTACTAGACTCCATCTCATTATCACTCTTTTCCCGACCCCGCTGCCTCTCTTCCTGCACTGCTGCACAGACGGAACGTTTCTATTACTTCAAACAATAATCCACAAACAAAAAATACCTCTCTTTCATTTGAGTCACTCACCTTCTCTCTTCATGCCCATGGCCAGACACTTCTGATAGCGGCAGTACTGGCAGCGGTTACGCTGGCGTTTGTCAATCTGGCAGTCTTTACTGTCTCGACACGTGTACGTGAGGTCTTTCCGGATAGTTCTCTTGAAGAAACCCTTACAGCCTTCACAGCTGTAAACACCATAATGTTTCCCTATAGGTAGACAAAGATAGCATACGTTGCATTATCATATCATGTCATTAAAGTGATAGTTCACCCAAAAATTCTGTCACCTTTTACTCACACTCACGTTGTTCTAAACCTCTACGGCTTTCTTTCTTCTGGAAAATGAAAGAAGATATTATAAAGAATGTTTGTAACCAAACAGTTTCAGGTCCCACTGAATTCCACAGTATGGAAAAATTATACAATGGAAGTTAATAGAAGCCGAAATTGTTTAGTTACAAACATTCATTAAAATATTTTCTTTCAAGTCCCACAGAAGAAAGAAATTCATACAAGTTTGGGGGAGTAAATGATGACAGATTTTTTATTTTTGGACGAACTATCCCAGTCAGGCTGGAAGAAGTCGGTCAGGCTCCAGTTAAAGAGAGAATCAGCATGACTAAACATGTACTGGTGTACATGTGCTGTATGAGGGTACGTACCTGAGGATCGGTCTCCACAGATGGCACAGAAGTGTTTAGAGAGGGACCCCGGGCTGCTGCAGGGGTAACTGCCCAGTCCCGCCAGTCCTGGAGGAGGTTTAATGTCTTCTGAGCTGCTAATACTGTTCATAGAGTTCATCTGTAAGGAAGGAGAGGGGAAAAAACAACAAAGTAAGCTTGTGTCCGTGTGTGGTTTCCCACCACCTAAACAATCAAATTGTTACCTGAGCACTTCCTCTTTGGATCATGTGACATGATTCCTTTTGCATTCACTTTCTGTGGCTTTGAGCCTTATTAGACAAGTATGGTAGGCTATACAGTTTTCTAGATGTTTACATGGTTGTAATGTGAAATACGAAAACTATGGAATACATCATTTAAAGTGCTATGATAAATAAAAGTGATTAATTACAGTGAAAGTATTGGCTAAGGGAAATTAAGTTTGTCTTCACCAGTAGATGGTAGCAAACGGTCATCCTTGACATGGCAAGTTTTATGAGTGAAACAAGATCATGTTCAAGGCTGTTATATAATTAGACACATGCCCAGAGAGAGATAGAAAGGTCAGGGAATGGAAACTGAAAACAAACCAGCTAAACCCCACTGGGTCAATGAGATTTTTAAAAAGCTGAAGGTTTTTTTTTTTTTTTTTTTTTGTGCATTTTTGATATGCATTTTTAATGTTTCTGGGAGCTCTGCATTTGTTAATGCATATTTTATACAATTTTGTCTTTCCCCAAACTTTGCAAAAAAGCAGTATTTAGCTTTCGACCCAACAGTGCACTAATCTCAGACTTCAAACATTATACACAACAACAAACCAGCTCCTGCTGCATAAATGCTGTATAATTAATGTATTTTTGACAATTCAACAAGCTTGTGACTTTATTTAAATAGATCGGACAGTTAAAAGTTGGAGTTACAGTACATACATAACAGAATAGAGTCAGACCTGAATGTGAACTTGCTAATAATCTCATTTTACATACAGCACACACAGTGAAAATGACATGAATACGGCAGTGGGCAAATGCATAAAGCGCAGCATAATTTAAAATCACGAGTTTAAAGTTTGTCGATCACGTGTCTCCAGTGAAGCTGAACTCTCCTCCTGTCCACACCGTCACGCAGAGAACACGCGATCATGCAGGATACAAATGCACATTTCACAGGATCTCACAGCTGGATCTGACTAAGTTTGCAAGCTTTTTGAAATGAATTGTTCATTACATTCAAAGATTTGTTTAAATGATATAAATTGGTATTTGCTAAATGCTGACGGTAAACAAGGAAGTATTAAAATGTTTGCCTTTCTATTACTAATAATATAAAAGCAATTATTATAATACTTTTTGTATACATTTTAATTCCTTTGTTTAACCGTTCTATCTGATTATTAGACTGACGTATTAGATAATCCATATTAGACAGAACTGAACGACAACAGCTTACAAGAGGGAGAATGTAAGCACTGTGTGCTCAGGCGCTGCTGTTCTCAGCACCGTCAAAGTAAAAGTCCAGCCTAGAACGCATCGGCCAAACAGGAAAACTTATCTAGCAACTTATCTAACTTATACTAGCATTTTCTGGAAAAAGAAAATCCTCTCCTTGTCAAAATGACCAAAACACAACTAGTGGTCGACCGATATATCGCCAAGGCCGATATATCGGCCGATGCGATATTTAAAAAAATGACAAATATCGGCCGATATATCGGCCTTGGCGATATATCGGTCGACCACTAGTTGTGTTTTGGTCATTTTGACAAGGAGAGGATTTTCTTTTTCCAGAAAATGCTAGTTAATGTCATTGCATTAGACTAAAATGTACTGACTTTGCTTACACAGCATGTACACTTGTTACACTTATGGTGTTCCCGGTCAAAAATTACAGGCCTACAAAAAATTGCTTATAAATTTCTTGTTATGCTATATTATTACAAAATCTTAGATTCTGTCTTTTTATCAACTTGCTTTATTTATTTTTGGAACTAACTGATCGTAGGCCTCACTGATCTGAGTTTATGCACCTCAGGTTTTGAGTGAACATTTCCAAAATGATCCACAAATAATTATTTTCTTTACTCAAAAATTGAGGTGCATAAGCTTAAATCAATAATCACTTCTAATAAGAAATACAAAACCTATGCTAACTGAAGGAAAACATGTTAACAAAAAGACTAAATCTAAGAGTTGGTGAAAATATAGCATAATGAGAGAATTACAAGCAATTTTTAAAGGACTGGTCATTTTTTAAACAAATTAATGGATTAACCCTAACTCTAACTGTAGAATGTTATTCAATATTACATTTAAAGTTAACATATTTTAAATGTAATAAATTGCAACTTCATCGTTACAAATTTGTAATTTCAAATATATTTAAATGCATCCCATATATTTTAGTTTATCATAAATGCAGTACAATTTATCCATACTTCAAGATAAAAGTCATATCGAAGTAATTACTAAATTACATATAACATACTTAAGTCCTATTTAAGAGGGTCAAAAAGCATGCTAAAGTTCAGCTTAATTAATTTAATCTAAAATTGTAAATTATAATACATTTAATTGCAATTAACATGCAGTTACTACAATCAGTTCTCGCACAAGCATATTATTTTTAAAGTACATCATTTCTGTATTTGATTTTAAATATACTAAAGTGTACTTCTTTTTCAAAAGGTACTACAATGGCTAAATAGCGATTTAGCTATTAGCTAACATACAGCAGCCCACGCAGCCCAAGTGACAGCAAAAAAGCAAGTTATGACATTCTGAAGAAAGATTATAAAGACTTTTTTTTGGAATAATGTATGGTTAATAAGACCACGAACATGCATTAAGAAAGAACATTTTGATTTCATGTCGACTTTAACAGGCAGAAATTTTAATTTTGAAGCTTTCAAACAGTAAAGGCAAAAAATGCACACATGCATTCACTCTCACACAAACATGTTCATTTTGTGAGAGCGCTATCCTGAAACGGTGAGCCGCTCAGTGAGGCAGAAAGATGCTCGGAAGGTGATACACAGCAGCCACCATCACGTTCGCTCCCTTTAATCTGCTGCCTATAGTCTATATATTATTCAGAGCGCTTGGCCCTCGCTCACAAGAAGCATTCCTCTATAGAGGCGTCCCTACTTTCAGGCGAGACATTCACACATGACGCTATTTACAGCTAATAGTATGGCAGGTTTCCACAGCTTTCTTGAAGTGTTGCATATTGCGCCCACTGTAGCGCAGCCTCAATGATATCTCTCTCCATGTGAGCCAAGGTTATACTAGGGCTGTCCGTCACGCTACATTAGCTCTTTTTAGGCTAGAATAAACTGAATGGGCTGTTCTCCCTCGAGCTAGAGGGAGGCCCTGCAGAGGAAAGGAGAGATGCATTAAAAGAGCATTCTGCATTTTCCTCGCTGGTTCGCTTTTGCAGCTAAAGTTTCTCTGATCGGAAGCATGGATGTCCCCACTATCTCTTCCGTGAGATATCACAAATGATGCAAAGCAAAGCAAAGAAAAGGCTGTGCTTATTAAACACCTAGAAGTTGTTCTCGTTTAGGGAGGATATGAGAATGGAGAATTTGAACTAGACTGATAATATACAATAATTAATCCCAAAACTGAAAATGATGTCATTAATTACTCACCCTCATGTTGTTCCAAACCTGTAAGATCTTCGTTCATCTTTGGAACACAAATTAAGATATTTTTATGAAATCCGAGAGCTTTCTGATCCACCATAAACAGCAACTCAAATACCACATTCAAGGCCCAGAAACATAGTAAGGACATTGTTAAAATAGTCTGTGACATCAAAAAAATACTTTATTCAACAATTTCTTCTCTTCGGTGTCAAAATTCGATGCACATTCATGACAGTACCATGATGCATGTGTGTACATTCTTAATTTGTGTTCTGAAGATGATCAAAGGTCTTACTGGTTTGGAACGACATGAGGGTGAGTAATTAATGACAGAATTTTCATTTTTGGGTGAACTATCCCTTTAAAGTCTATAGCAGACTTTAAGCTCAGACTAGTGATATAAATACTACAATGTCTCATAGATCAGTGATTCTCAGCCTTTTTGACTCCAAGGCGCCTGATTGTCCACAACAATATTCACAGGCCTACTACAGTCCACGTTTTGTTATTTTAATCTATGAGCACTCCTAGTTTCTGTAAATGTATAAAAAAGTAACTACAGTAAGATATAATAATGATACATAATTATATTTTTCAGTGTTCCCACTCTTTTTAACCAACCAAAATGGCTTTACCACCACAAAAAAATGACCAAATCAGCATATTAGAATTATTTCTGAAGGATCATGTGACATGAAGACTGGAATAAAAGCTGCTGAAAACTCAGCTTTGCCATCACAGGAATAAATTAAATTTGAAAATATATATAAAAAAGAAAACAGTTCTTCTAAATTGCAATACATTTTCACAGTATTAATATTTTACTGTATGTTATCAAATACGTGCAGCCTTGTAGAGTGTGAGAGACATTTTTCAAAAATATTAAAAAATCTTAATTATTCCAAATGATTGGCCCTAGTTGAGAACCACTGTCTCTTTCTCTGTACTGTACCTGTGGACTGTTGAGCACTCCATAGCCCATGCTGGAGGTGGTGGGCAAGGAGGCTGAAGGTGAGCCCAGAGAGGAGGAAGTGATGACTGAGTATGGCGACCCTAGACCGTTGATGATGGAGGGGTGATGGTGGGACACCATGGAGTTGAGAGGAGGCTGGGATGGAGGAGAGCTCAGGTGACCAAGTGTTACCTGCAAAGAAGAACCTGAGAACAGAAATAGGGGATTAGTCTGTATTCAACATCAACAACTAAATGCAACTGTAAAATGTGACCCTGGACCACAAAACCAGTCATATGTCACAAGGGTATTTTTGTAGCAATAGCCAACAATACATTGTATGGGTCAAAATTATCGATTTTTCTTTTATGCCAAAAATCATTAGGATATCAAGTAAAGATCATGTTCCATGAAGGTATTTTGTGAATTTTCTTACTGTAAATATATCAAAACTTTGAAAAAAGCATTGCTAAGAACTTTATTTGGACAACTTTAAAGGAGATTTTCTCAGTATTTAGATTTTTTTCGCCCTCAGATTCCAGATTTTCAAATAGTTGTATCTCGGCCAAATATTGTCCTATCCTAACAAACCATACATCAATGGTTATTAATTCAGCTCTCAGATGATGTATAAATCTCAGTTTAAAAAAAAAAAAA
>NW_015505367.1:127326-164864 GCF_001515645.1 Sinocyclocheilus grahami
TTATCAAATACGTGCAGCCTTGTAGAGTGTGAGAGACATTTTTCAAAAATATTAAAAAATCTTAATTATTCCAAATGTTTGGCCCTAGTTGAGAACCACTGTCTCTTTCTCTGTACTGTACCTGTGGACTGTTGAGCACTCCATAGCCCATGCTGGAGGTGGTGGGCAAGGAGGCTGAAGGTGAGCCCAGAGAGGAGGAAGTGATGACTGAGTATGGCGACCCTAGACCGTTGATGATGGAGGGGTGATGGTGGGACACCATGGAGTTGAGAGGAGGCTGGGATGGAGGAGAGCTCAGGTGACCGAGTGTTACCTGCAAAGAAGAACCTGAGAACAGAAATAGGGGATTAGTCTGTATTCAACATCAACAACTAAATGCAACTGTAAAATGTGACCCTGGACCACAAAACCAGTCATATGTCACAAGGGTATTTTTGTAGCAATAGCCAACAATACATTGTATGGGTCAAAATTATCGATTTTTCTTTTATGCCAAAAATCATTAGGATATCAAGTAAAGATCATGTTCCATGAGGGTATTTTGTGAATTTTCTTACTGTAAATATATCAAAACTTTGAAAAAAGCATTGCTAAGAACTTTATTTGGACAACTTTAAAGGAGATTTTCTCAGTATTTAGATTTTTTTCGCCCTCAGATTCCAGATTTTCAAATAGTTGTATCTCGGCCAAATATTGTCCTATCCTAACAAACCATACATCAATGGTTATTAATTCAGCTCTCAGATGATGTATAAATCTCAGTTTAAAAAAAAAAAAGACCCTTATGACTTGTTTTGTGGTCCAGGGTCACAAATATTAATATTAAAAATAAAAATATTAATAATTAAATAATCATTTAAACATATGCATACATGGTTGACTAGTGAATGTTTCACAAATATCTTCTATACTCATCTACTATATAAATACAGATAATGAACTATGACAGTTTGACATTTTCATTCTAGAAATGCTGTGAGACATCTGGGGGCCCTGTCAATGAGGGCAGTAATGGTTGGTGGCATTTGCACAGTAGCAGGGGTCAAAAAAGTGAGTAGCAGTGACTGCGGGGCATTCATGGATCATCACACATCAAATTTCAGACACGCATCAAATTTCAGGTCTCTCACTCATGGGTCTAAAATGTACACATGCTCATTATTTATTATATATAAATTAATATGCATATCTGCATTATATCGGCTAGGTGTCAGCATTGGTCATTGAAAAACCTGATTGGTCGACCAGTAAGACATAACACCCTTCTATTTGAGGGAGTTTATAATGCTAGCAAGAACAACAAACTGCACAGCTAATGTAAAGCTTTAACTCTTAAAACAGCATTTTCAGTTTAAATATTAACACCAAAACATGGCATTCACCAATAAAAACCAAGAAGCCTATCATGCAGGGGAGATGCAGTTTAGACCCTCACCATACCTTCACAATACATACAGTTTAGTTTTCACATTCATGTTACAATCAGCCACATGCACAATCTCAGTCCAAAGTCAGTCAGATCATCCCAATAAACCATTTTCACTCACTCTCAGTGTATTTTTAAAGGCAAGATAGAGTGGTGGCTTTCCAAGTGTCTTTGTTGTGATGCCTCCTGTTCCTCACACTGAGATAGCTCTGTCACTGTGACATGCCCTGTAATGCCCTGGATGACCAGTGGGAACATTGTAAAAGCTATCCTCAGCACCCACACTTACTCAAGTGTGTTAGGGGAGAGTGGTCTCCGTGCCCGGGCCGGGATAGATTCTTGTGCTATTAATGACCTCTAAATGTCACATTCTGATCTAGAGGAACATCTATCCTTGGAAAGCCTACACTGTAAAAAATGACTGTGAATTTAATGGTAAAAGACTGTAAAAATGCTACAGTAAAAACCTGTTAAATGGTTAACTGTAAATTCCCCTACTATATACGGTGAAAAACTGTATTGGACATTACATGTATTGGACATGAATTTTACGGTAGTATACCGTTTTTGGAAGTGAAAAAGACCGTATAATTTATAGTGCATAACCGTAAATTGACATTTCCAGAATTCCCTGCGTTAAATTTCAAATTTGATGTTTTGTTGTTGAAATAACTATGTTTCTTCTTAGTTTTTTCTTATCAGTTTTGTATATTAGGGTTGTATGTAACACCTAATGTTGTTAAATGAATGTTTATTGCATTATTTCAGTTTCATGTGTGTTACCATGATGGTGTTTAGCGTTTGTGTGAATGACACTGTGCACCTTCTTTACATGTTATTACTTAATAATTGCTTGTGATGGGCTTTGGTTTATCATGTAATTTTCTAATTACTACCTGCATTTGGTGGTTATCAGTGTATTACAAAGGTACAAAACAGATTTCAGTACTACAATACATTGGTATATTAACATTATATCAGTTAATGAAATTATGGTATTTAACTGTAAATTTAAGTTAAAACTGTAAAACCTAAAACATTGCTACCATATTTTTTACGGTAAAATTCCGGCTACCACAGCCGCCGTTTTTTTACCGTAAATTTTACAGAATTGTTTTTTCACAGTGTAGGTGTGCATGTTCGAAGCCAGAGTTCTGGCACTTTCTTTCACTCGTGCTGAGGATCCTCAAAACACAATTTTAACAGGCCAGCAGAGTTTGTGCCAGTGTTATGAAACAGATTTTATGATTAGCCAGTTTTTAGCCTCAGACAATTGTTAGAAAGCAGTTTTTTCTGTAATTTTTATTGTAGGTTTATTTTAACGTATAGAGACAGAAAACCAACCAAAAAAATCCAGAAAAAACACATTATATCAAGGTTAGTATTTTCACTGTATATACTATACTGGATCCTAAAGTATCTGTTCTCCTGCTGAATAAGGGGGTGAGGCTGGATGGGACAATCCCCCTGGGGATGTGTGGTGGACTGATGCTGGATTACCTACTCAGATTAAAGAGATTATCATCCCGTGGCTCACAGGGGAACTGTTTTATTGATGCAAGCCCAAAATCTGATAATAAGGTTTAGTTCTAAATGTCAGAGAAGGAATGTGTGCTGATTTGGCTTTGTGGTAGTGTTTAATAAAACATCTTGAACAACGGTCTATCAATCACTATTTCACATACAAAAAAAAAATCTTAATGAAATGTTTTTTTATTTATTAGATTTTTCAGTTTAAAGTAATAATACAGAGAGCGATATAAATGACTAAGTATAAGCTATTGAAATATATTTCTATATAGGAATGACAATGGAGCATGAGTGACACAACCAAGAGCATGGGGGTGAGCGATCTGGAACATGTTTTTTCTCTGAGACTGTCCTTGGGAGAGACTGTCATAACTGGGGCAGAAAAATTGTCAATTAGATTAGCAAGCTGAATAACAACCAGGCCTGTGTTGAAGGTGCTCGCCATTGCTTTTTCAGACTGAATGCTATCTAATGGATCAGGCATTCTGTGCTCCAGTGTTTTGTGTAGGTCTAGAATAACAGACTACATTAAACGCAAACTAATGTATACTGATCCCAATCCCAATAGATTTTATCAATGGTGAAGATTTCTCTAAACAGAAATTATGCTAATAAAAAAAAAAACTTGCACTGTGCTATAGGTAAAATGCAATAAAATGTTGAATCGTTACATACTTTTTCAATACCAAACACACAGATGAGGGGTCAGTCTTAGCAATGGTTGTTAGGTTTCTTCTCAGCATGAGAAGGGCAACACTTGCATTTAGTTGCAACAGTGAAGGTGGAATAGGATACGGCAGCTTTATCTAACGAGACCACCTCAAGCACAAGGAAGAGAAAGGGTCTTTAAACACCCAAGACACAACACTGGCCTTGTATGTGTTCATCATGCACTCTATTCACTGACTACTGGAACATGAGCTGAACACACAGCTACAACAATACTGAAGGGGCTGCCAAGGCCTTTCTCTTTCAGTATACACAAAATCATGCTTTGTCCATTCCAAATTTTGGAGACAATTTAGAGAAATTCCGTGCAGCTGTAGCCCTCTTGGCTTGCATGCACTTCTTTAATGAGAATTTTCTTATGCATATTATTGCATAAGAAGAAGTCTAATGGTCTTTTGTGTCCCTTATATTTGTGTAAAACAATGAATAGCTATTGCCTATGTTTACTGTTTTAATATATTTTTTGTCAAAATCAGTTTTTTAAAAATAAATTTTAGTTTGATATTTCTTTCAACTGCTTTTTAAGGCTGCTTCCACTGTTTCCATAGTATTGTTATATATATATATATATATATATATATATATACACTCAATCTGAGCAGCTGAGTCCTTAGCCATCTTCAAGAATTTACTAAAAACATGTATCTGCCATTTTTATTTGACCCTCTAACTCTAGCACTCTCTATTCTAATTCTATTCTTAAAAAACATGCCCCTTTTAGACTTGCATTACTTGTTTTCTTAAAAAAAAACTAACACTAGCTTCTCTATTCTTTTTGTATTAAATCTATTTGTTTTCTTTTATTACACAATTAACTAAACACAAAAAAAGGCCTCTAACATACCAGTGCTGTTAAAATATAAAAAAAATTTGGACTTGTTCAAGGTAAAGTAAACCTGGCTCGTGGTGGTTAAAATAACGTCTTCTTTTTAGCCGTTAAACTGTGACAATTAGGCCAACTGAACATGATGGTATGATCAATTTCATCACAACATGCCACAAACACAATGTGTACTTACATTTCAACACCAAAAGAAAACTGATTAAAGAAATTAATCATAGATGAAACTGGATTAAGTTAAAGAAGAAAATGGAGCATCCTGGTGATCTAGCTGTCAGACCTATCCAGCAGCATTTCCTCTCAAATTTCCTCTTAGTTTGATGAATGAGCCAAATGTAGATGCTCATAAGTCTATCTGCATGACAAGAAAATAAATAAACATTTTCCACATGTAGTAAAAAGTCTGTTCTGATCTTCAATAGTCGTCGTGAATGGTTGATCCAGTTCGCGCAGATAATGTAAATTTGTGGAGTCAAAGAAAGGGACTAAAAGGACAATTTATCAACCTCCCTTTTATCCCTCTAATGGAGCCACATGTTCCAGAGCATTACAATCGCCCTGAGCTGCAAAGTATATTAGAGCTGAAAAGCGGGTAACAAGAATGAGGATTCAATTTTAGTGCGAACCTGAGCGACGTAATGATTCCCGGTGATGTAGTCAATCCTGTTGCTTTTGCTAATGTGGAGAATGGCAAACATGAAAGGTGTGGCGTGCTTTTCTTTTCTCAATGCAATAGGTGTAATTGCTTTTTACATGGCTAATGGAATATTATGAAATTAAAGGAGATCAGGTAGTCAAGAGATGCTCTAAATCACTGCAGATTTGAGGGAAGGCTTGTGGGATTATCTTGCTGTTTGTCCACAACAATAGCTGCCAATAGACCATTCAGTTGCAGAGTGTCGGAGACCTCACCCTTGCAATCATCTATCACCAGTTAAAAGCAGAGCGGCCCACCCCTTAACCTAACAGTCACTGCTCTGAGGCCAGCAGTCTGGTCATCTTACCCTCAGACAACAGCCCATGTCTGGGGCACCATGTGGCAAATACACACAGAGCCAGACAAATGTGCCACAAATGTCTTAAATGTGCATCTTAAAGCTGATTGTCCATGCAAGAGTAATCCATATTTATCAATATCAACCCCCTACTTGCCTTTCTTGACTGATAAAGTGATTTGCTGGTGCAATAATACTAGTATGATAAAAAGTAAATCTGAACAAAACAAGCCCACTTAATATTCTCTGGTAAGATCAAATAGATTTTTAAATTTAAAAGCAGAAATATAAAATTATTTTATAAAAGCACTTGAATAACTTTCTTATGTAGAAGACACACACACACACACAAAATCAAAGATTGTAGCTGAACAGTTTCGGTTCCCATTGACTTCTATTGTATGGATAAGAAATACAATGGAAGTCAATAGGAACCAAAACGGTTTGTTTACCAAGATTCCTCAAAATATCTTTTATGTTCCACAGAAGAAAGTAAGTCATACAGGGTAGGAATGAAATGATTGAGTAAATGATGACAGAATTTTCCATTTTGGTGAACTATCATTTTGTATCACTCTGTTAAACCACTGTTCTTGTCATTTACGATCATTTTAGAATTTTAGGCAACCCAATCTCATGAGAAAACAACTATTTTATGAGTTTCATAAATGACTTTAATAAAAATGTACTATTTTTATAAAACAGTTACTGTCATGAGATTATTGGTTTTAGGTGTTACATTGACAATGAAGCTATAAATTTAGATTTTAGAAAGGTTTGTACGGAAGTTTTTGTTTAACAATAAAATCTTTTTTGGCTCACATATTATGTTCATCTTGTGGCTGTATACTTTTTAGAATTTCAACCTTTATGTTTTGGCCCCGTTCACTTCCACTGTAAATGCCTCATTGTAACACAGCTCTTTACTTTTTAAACAAAAGGAAGGACAAGTGCAACTTAGATGTGATAAGCAATATTATGCCACAAGTGCTGCCGACTAACTTCTATTGATAGGAATATTGCTTTAAACCCCGTGAGCTTTTTATCTGATGGTGTGAAGTGAAAACCTGTGTGAGAATCAACCTTTCTCTTTGCTCAACTGATCATATCATAGGATAGATTGTGTGTGTGTGTGTGTTTGGGGGGTGGTTCTCCATCTGTCATATACTCATTAACAGAGCCCCCTCATGTTTTAATCAGTCCCTGTACGCTAACCACGCCCATGCGCGCACACACACACACACACACACACACGCACACACGAGTGAAACCACGCCATGTATCATCAATCTCACAGGTCATTAATCTCTGAGCACAAAGGCAAAACATGCTGCAATTTTTGGGTGTGAAACCTCTTTTTGCTGCAGACCATTTCAACAAATCACAAAAAAAGCATGTCAATCTGCTTTAAATCAAGTTGTGTGAATGAAAGCCTGATTGCAAACTTATTCATCTGGTTCACAGCTATAAAAAACCATTCATCACTATATTTTATTGCATGTACTGGTAAACTCTTGCCTTCAGATGTCTAAATGCTGTTGCACACTAAGTTCTTTGTATACAGGATAAAAATGAAAACATTCAAACACTTAAGAAAGACAAGAAAAACCAAAAACTTTGATCATTCAAATGAGTTATGAAATTATTTTGACTTTATCAAAAACTATGTGATCCCCAGAAAACTGGGTTAAACTTCCAGCTCAGAAATCATTCCATAGTATTATGTCAGAGGCCATAATATCAAATATCCTCCTGCTGCTTTGTGACCAAGAGAGAGAAAGACTTGAGCAAGAGAGCCGGTGTTGACCCCCAGGAAGGACTGCCAGCATTACCTCACGAGTGGCGTCTTTTGCTACTCTTTCGCCACAGGATGTGCGTCATAAATCTTACTCAAGCCGAATGACAGAGGAGCTCATGGGACGCGACCCGTGACATACTGATCAACACGTTGGTTCTAAACTTAAACCAACATGCAGGAACACAAAGCAGGGATAACTATAAAATATGTATCAAGGGAAGTGTATTTGTGGAAACCATTGTAATACTGGCAAATCGGTATCTAAAAATAGAGGTTAAAGGTATAAAGACAAGAATACATGTCCGAATTACCACTGATGAGTTTCTCCACAGGCATTTTTTTAAAATATTGAAAACATGAGAACAATACTGAAACTGAACTAAACATAATTACAGAAAAGAATATCTTTAACATTTCGTAATCACTCAAAAGTGAATGCGAAGTGAAATTTTGTGAGCACTTCTATCAGCATGATCATGCGAGACTTTCTCCAGCGTCAGTAAAAAGTATATGCATATAAATAGAAAAGTGGAAAGAGCTGAACGATCAAAAAATACATTACACAATGGTTTAATTAATCAGCATAGGCAAATGCAGGAACACACTTGGCAATGAGGCTCTCGTTTCTTGAAGCACTGAAATAGAAACAGCTGAAGTAAGGCTACCCTGAGTGAACTTTAAAGAGGAAACAACAGGGCAAAATCAATTGTGCTTTAAGAACACACATGCCTTAGGCTGCCAGCTGAGAAGAAGTAATGTTCTGATGCATTCTGCTTCAGCTCTGCTAGAGTCATTTGAACGAATAACAATCATGAGCACTGCCGGGAAGTTTCAAACAGGCTGCCAAGGCCATTTGAGGAAAGGTAATGCAGGCTATAATAAGTATTTGCGAGTCTAAACAGCTGATAACAAGATCAAAATAATCCACATGACTGCAATCCATCAATTAACATCTTGTAAAAACTGCATAACAAAAATATAAATAATTAAAAATACTGTATATCATTAAGATTTTTTTTTACTTTACACAGTCTATTCTGGCTACTATATGAGTTGATAATCCATAATAACATTTCCTCCAGTAAAAAAAGACCATCTACTGAGATTAGTTTAAAACTGTTTGTAAACGGTGCCTGAATCCTGATGTGCATATTTCTCCCCTGATTCAGATGACTTTTTCACTGGAGAAAGCAATATTATAGAGGACATTGTAGCAACGGTTTGAAGTAAAAAAACATCTTGATGGATTTGTTAATTACAAACAAACAGCTTTTCATAACACAAGGTGTTAACTGATGGAGTCATGTGGATTACTTGTTTTTATCAGCTGTTTGGACGCTCATTGTGACGGTACCCATTCACTGCAGAGGATCCATTGGGTTGGGTGAGCCAGTGGTGTAATGCATCAGTTCTCCAAATCTGTTCCCATGAAGACACAAACTCATCTACACCTTGGATGGCTTGAGGGTGAGTAAATTGTCAGTAAATGTTTATTTTAATCTAAACTTTTAATATAAGTTTGTAAGGTCTTTCAAATTCAAAAAAGAAACAAAGAAAGAAAGAGGAAACCATTTCTGACTAGGACAACATGTGAAGAAATCAACAGGCTATTTAGCACAAAACAAGTTGCTGATCATGAATAATGTAGTAACTGAAAAATAGAAGTCTTAGGATAACATATTTAAGTCTTCTTTTCTAAAGACAAATTTATATTTATGTGAACACAATATGCATTTGCGTATGCCTTTTTAGACATCATTGAGCATAAATGACATTTCCTTCATGGAAAATATTGAGTCAAGGAGGAACTTTCAACAATGATCTGTACTATTCATTTCCTATCAATGTCCTGTTGCAAGAGCAAATGAAGTTGTGTAACTCTTAAAGTCATGAATGGTGCATTAGAACAATCATGAAGATTGCAGGAGAACAACTTGAAGCTTGCTGAGATCCGCAAAGATGTTCATTTCTAGGAAGCATCACTCCTTGTATTGCTTTAAGCTCTTAATCCTAAATCTGCCTTTGTGGGTCTAGACAAATTGGAGATTCTGCTGCAAATTTCTGATGCTCTTACCAAAATCAATAACCCTAATCATCACATGACAGTTGCTGACAAAAGAAGAAGAAGAAAACAAATCAGAACAATATGTGTGTTTCTGCTGATCTGGGTTTCATGTGATAATGTGCAAATGCTGTGCATCCCAGGAAAGACATACGTGCAGGTTGGACAAGGATTCTGAGGGACCGTATGAGGCTAAGTTGGATTTGTCCTGAGTGGACAAGTCAGATTAAAGCACAGGCATCTGCTCTGTAATGGTACAGCGACTTGTTTATGTGTTCTTCAAGATGCCATATAGAATAAATACTCCACCATCAGGCTCACTGAAGACTTCTAATCCCATTGTAGTCTAATATCTCTCAGAAAAGACACAATTATCACGAACAAGCTATAGGGATTAGCATTTATGTAAGTGAAAAAGACAGCATGCGCTGGACATGAGCTGCAGTGGACTGGACTCTTCACTCTTGTTTAAATGTCATAGTGTTGGCTTTCATTAAGCATATGCAGGACAGCCAAAAGTCTTCCAAAAGGGCAGAACTAGGTCTAGACCGCACCATGGGAACTTGATAGGATACAAAAGAGATCTAAATAAATAAAATTAAATCTAATACAGTGCAGATCCCTGAGTTGGCAATATTGTAGCTTCTGTAAAATTCTGTTTTGAACTGACTTTGGTTCATATCAAGACCATGTTCTCGTGTTCTCGAGGAACTCTTGGCTGAACACGCTGATGGCAGATCACACTACGACACTAGAAAGGTCTGTCTAAAAATGGAGCAGACTTGTAGGCCAGTTGAAGAGTATGTGTGTTTCTAGGCTTTTTTTTTAAATTTAGAACAATAAACATGTATACATCATATACCTAAGTAATGTGTTTGTGTTCACATTGAAATTCAATTCAATTCAATTCGAAAAATAACAATGTAAACATGCATATCAGTCTTTTTATGCTCAAAGACATTTTTAAATTTTAGCTTGACATAAATTTTAGTAAATTTAGCAAAAAAAAAAAAAAATCACATAGACAGGAATGACAAGACTTAAACATTTTCACACCAAATCATATCACGTTTTTCAATATTGAAACAAAGTATTTATTTCATATTAACGCCCTCTAGAGGCAAGATGAAGCCTTAATAATAACAACGTTCTGTCCGGAACTAACAAGTTAAATATTGACTATGGAAGTATTGTATATAACACAGTATGCAAAACTAGATTAGGAAAACTCAACAGAATCCAATATAGTGCATTAAGAATAGCAATAGGAGCCATGAGAACAACACCAACGAGTGCTTTATTAGTAGAAACAGAAGAAGTCCCACTAAAACTAAGATTCATTAAATTGTCGTTAACATATTGGGTTAGACTAATAAGCAGTAATAGCAATCCAGCTGCATCTGATTGTTGGGAATATCATAAAAAATCCAAAGGTTTTGGTTGGAATATAAATAATACAGATTTATGAAAGAATTTGAGTTTAGCCCTGCAGTAGCTTTAAGTGAAGTTCCTCCCTGGATGCTCCCTATTTCAGACATCAATACAGAATTACTAAAAGAGAATACCAAGATGATCGAAGTTTTGCAAAATATGGCCAAATATATTTGTCTTCATTATATTACGGATATCTTAAAATATTTACAGATGGGTCAAAAAACAAAAATGGTCATGCCACATAGGAATTTATATTCCAGAAATACACAAAAAATTGGGTTATAGATTAAATCAGTGTTTCCCAACCAGGGTGCTGCTCTGTCGAGAGCAGGGGTGCCATGTAAAAAAAAACATTTTTTATATATTAATAAATTGCTAAAATGTTCAAAAAAGTATCTATTATATAATATCCATTTCTGATGTCGCCAATAATTAGAGATGCACCGAAATTTTAGCTGCCGTGGTGTACGCTCTGTGTATTATCCCGCTGTATGTGTGTGCGCTCCGCTCAGTCGCTCCACTCGTATACCGTTCATGCTCATCGGAACAACAAAGTCCACTCAAAAATTGAGCCGACAGGAAACATCGATGTAGTACAGTCAGGGTTGGGCAAAGATACATCAAAATGTATTTTAAAATAAAATACCAAATACCTTAATTTTAAGTGTATCAAAATAAACTACAAAATACAACAGCCACACCAAGTATCAAAATAAACTACTGTATTTTAAAAAAGCTAAAAAAATACTTTTACAAGGGAGCATGAAATTTCTTCACAAACCTTCCATCAATTGGCCTATTTGATCTATCTCTTCACCAATACACTGATGTTTGTGAACAATGTTTGATAGCAACAGCTTTTCTCTGCCCGAGTCATGCAATAAATCTGACATATGCAACCAGTTAACAGATCAAATATTCACATATCCCTGAGATTTCCCAGATGAAGGTTAGTTTTAAAGTAACCAACCGTTTAATGTTTAACAGTTTGCGAATGACTCATAATTGTATCCTAATTTACTTGGTGTTTGGTAACAAAGGGCCTACACTTTGCATCAGCAGCACTGACTCAATCACAAACAAGTCATTCATAAGAAGACAACTGATGGCACCTGTATTCATAGCAACTAGTTTCTAACTACTTAATCATTTGATCGTTAGTCATAAATATAATAATATATTATGTGTAAGGCAGTAATTCATGCAATGGTATGTAAAATCATGATCCTATTTAAACAGCTACTTCAATTAGGGTACAATATTCAGAAATCAAATATTTATTTATCAATCACTGGACACCTATTTGGAAGCTGAAAACAAACATTTTAGCTTTACAACAATTATTAAATGATCAGTATGTTTTGATTTTAAATGTAGCCAGAAAAGTAATCAGAAAGTAGCAACAGAAATTGTCAAGGAGTATTAACCCAACTCCAACCACTGAATCTATTGAGAGCCATAGAAGTATAAAGGACACATACACATATACACTTATAATAAGTGCAATTGCACCAAGCACATCACATTCTATTACTCATTCATCCAGGCTTCCTTTTGAATGAATGAATGAATAATTCCTGCCCACTAAAAGCTGCACGGATATATTTGCTTTCCCCAACAGGCCTATCTATGTAAACGATTTAGAAAAATGTCAGTCGATTCACACTTTATATCATCGCCGCGATATGTATTGTCATATCACCCAGCCCTAACATGCAGTAATGCTTTAAACACATTTGACAAGCTAGTTGATAAAAACAACAACCGATTAACTATTAAGTCTGAGACGGCAGTAAAGTTATTTTATATACTGTACCCACTTAAATTAATTAAACTCTGACACCGTTTGAGATAAAGGTATCAAACCAACTGTATAATATTCAGAATATTATTCCCTATAATGCACAAGGCTTGTTTTTTTTTCTGATTATGCCTTTATTGTTTTTATATACAGTACTGAATCCATATTTGTCATGTTTTATATATTGTAACCACTTAAATTAATTAAACTCTGACACCGTTTGAGATAAAGGTATCAAAACAACTATAAAAATATCTAAATATTATTCCCTATAATGCACAAGGCTTGTTTTTTCAGATTATGCCTGTATTGTTTATATATATATAGTACTGAAACCATATTTATTTTCATATGCTTTATATTCTGTATCCACTTAAATTAATTAAACTCTGACACCGTTTGAGATAAAGGTATCAAACCAACTGTAAAATATTCAGAATATTATTCCCTATAATGCACAAGTCTTGCTTTTCCAGATTATGCCTTTATTGTTTTTATATATAGTACTGAAACCATATTTGTCATTTTTTATATTCTGTACCCACTTAATTTAATTAAACTCTGACACAGTTTGAGATAAATGTATCAAACCAACTGAAAAATATTCAGAATATTATTCAATTTAATAGATATCACACCAACTGTATATTTTTCAGATCATTAATCTGATGTTTTTTCATATAGTTTTTTCAGAGTACTGAACTTTAAATTTTCTTTAGACTGTCCTGGAACCAATTTCAATACATTAAACTCGAACACCATACATACATGCATATATGTATGCATGTTTGTATGTATATACAGTGGGTACGGAAAGTATTCAGACCCCCTTAAATTTTTCACTCTTTGTTATATTGCAGCCATTTGCTAAAATCATTTAAGTTAAATGTGATTTTTTTTTTTTTTTTTTTACTTTTGTACCTTAGGGTACATCCAAAGTGACAGCGTTGTACCTTTTTTCCCTGAGATTATACATTTATATTCAGCCATTTCACAAAGAAAATAACATTGATTGCCATTAAAGTGAAAGTGCTTTACCTAAACATGGGAGCGTGATACAAATGCTCATTTTAGAAGAAAATTTCAGATGGAATTTAAGGGCTTTTGCATCTCTACTTTTCATATGCTTTCAATATACACAAATCTAATGGCATAATTTGATAAATTAGCCCTGTGCATTATAGGGAATAATATTCTGAATATTGTACAGTGGATTTGATACCTTTATCTCAAACTGTGTCAGAGTTGAATTAATTTAAGTGGGTAAGTATATAAAACATATGAAAAATATGGTTTCAGTACTATATATAAAAACAATAAAGGCATAAATCTGAAAAAACAAGCCTTGTGCATTATAGGGAATAATATTCTGAATATTTTACAGTGGATTTGATACATTTATCTCAAACTGTGTCAGAGTTTAATTAATTTAAGTGGGTACAGTATATAAAACATGACAAATATGGATTCAGGCAAAAACCAAGAAAAAAAAGAAGAAGAAGAAGAAGAAGAAGAAGACCAACAACAACTACAAGTTCACATAATATTGTTACATAATTTGTTTCTCGCGGACTTTTTATTTTACTGGACCTCTTTCTTGACAACAAGTAGCACGTGAGTTCAGTAGCATTGATGTTTACACCAAAGTCCTCCAAAGAAGAGCTGCAGACAAAATGCTTTTGAATGAATAAAATCTACATCGACTGTTATGATTTTGTACTTAAACGTATTTAATAGCCCAGGAAATGTAGACGTTATTAGCAGCAATGCGGCTAAGCCTAAGACTTATGTATTAATGTGCATTATTTCAAATATTCTTGCCTATTTCATATGATCTTGTCTATTTAATGAGTTTATTTACTGCCACGTTTTCTCTCAATGCATTGATATGTAAGGTGCTTGTGTTTTTTCCCAGTAAATTATGATAGGAGTAGGGTCTGGGCTGTACATTGGGTGTGTGTCCGATCTGAAGGACGCTCAGAGCCTGACAGATGCAGGTGTAACACACATGCTCACCGTTGACTCAGAGGAACCTGCTGTCCCTGGATTTCACACCAAATTTGTCCGAGCTCTGGCTGATGCGTCCACGGATCTCCCGAGCAGACTGGATGACTGTGTCAGCTTCATATGTGATGCTCTCAGCACACACTCTGAATCCAAATCATCAGCAGTTCTTGTGCATTGGTAGGATTAATAATTGATATGAACTTTAATGAATAATATAAAGAAACACTGCGTTATATAATACCCAACAGTACATTAGTTAATATACATTCAGATAATTACAAGTGGGATAAAATGTTGATTTATGTATTAGTTAATATATATATATATATATATATATATAGTAACTGTCTAATATATGTAATATTGAATTTATATAAAAAGTAAAGGGAAAAAAAAATATTTTTTTTTTTTTTTATATATATATATATATATATATATATATTTTTTTTTTTTTTTTCATTTTAAGTAACTGGGATTCAGATTTGTTTATTTGATATAATTTTTAAATGAATTATTATTATTATTTTTGTAGCCATGTAGGGCAAAGTAGAAGTGCTGCTGTGGTGACCGCTTACCTGATGAAAACACAACATCTGAATTTACAGGATGCATATACTAAACTCTGAAACTTAAAACCAGATGTTAAGTAAGTGTTTTTCATTATTTATCCTGTAAAAAAAGGTTTGTGAGAGCATTATTACTGAAGAGCATTCCACTCATTTTCTCAGAATGAATGAAGAATTTATGGACCAGCTGGCAATTTATGAATTAATGGATTGTAAAGTAGACACCATAAATCCCTTATATAAACAGTTTAGATTGAAGAAAATTACAGAGAAATATCCAGGTATGTACATCATTTCCTTCTTTTAAACATGCTTAATACATTGTACATGTGTGATATGTGGTCTCATTCAGCTTTCTACACCCATATGAGTTAATTGAATACACTAATGAAAGAAGCTTACCAGGGCTCATATAAAGACAGTATATTTTGATCAATTCAGAACTCCAGAATATGCCAAAAGATGTCTTTGCTGTTGACCCTGCACAAACCCAGAATGCAGAAGCTGTATACAGCTGTAGAAAGTGCAGGTAAAATGTATTTTTTATTTTATTTTATGCTGTTTATGCAGTATACTTATGCAGTATATTTTGAAGTTAGGATAATGACTGAAGTCATAACCTGCTGTTGGCTTTGGTTCCCAACAGACGCACACTTTTCCGTCACTCCAGCATTCTCAGTCACTGTACTTTATAGAGCCAGTGCAATGGATGGAGCCAGACTTACTAGGTGTTATGGATGGACAGGTAGTTCCTCACTGCTTCACACATCTGGACACACAATTAACTAGAATGATCAAAACATTGTTCTTAACTGTCCATTTGTTTAATGCTCATAACTTCTTACAAGTATTCTTTCATTATTGGTAAAGATAAAGGGTTAGATTTAATATTGATAATTTAAAAAGTAAAAGAGATTGCATGACTTTCTGTGCTAGGGAGGCTACAGATTGTAGTGGCTGTGCAATATATTTGCGTACAATTTTGTTTCTTTAAAAGATGTTTTTAAAAATTAAATTTCAAAGTAAAAGCTTTTGCAAAATCTCTCTTGTAGCTTTTGTGTCCAAAGTGCAGTTCAAAGCTGGGCTCCTTTAACTGGTATGGTGAACAGTGTTCGTGTGGGCGCTGGGTGACACCGGCCTTCCAGATGCACAAGAACCGAGTGGATGAAATCAAACACATCAGTATATCAGCACTCAAATGACCCGCAAATAGATCTGTATTATACGCTCAGAATCTGTTGTTATTGGTAGTATTTTTAGTTTAAATAGTAGCTAAAAATATTCTGTATTTTATAAATATAGTGTAAAAGGCCCTGTGCTTCACTTTGAACATACCTTTCAATAAAGTTTATTATATAAGCACTTGTTATATTTTATCTATATTATAGTTAAAAAAAATTGTGCAGTAATATTTTTAAAGTTTTTTTTAACATGCTTAGACTTTTTTAAGCCTCTTTAGGCTCACCATTTATTTGATTTTTAAAAAACGCTAATAGTGTGTGAGATTATAACAATAACTTTTCTGTTATATTTGAATATTTTAAAATCATTTTCAATTTTAATATATTTTGAAATGTCATTTATTCCTGTGATGGCAAAGCTGAATTTTCAGCAGTCATTACTCCAGAGTCAGTGTCATGTGAGTTTTCAGAAATCATTCTAATATTATCATCGTTGAAAACAGTTGAGCTGATTAATATTTTTGCGAAAACTTTAATGAATCGAAATTTCAAAACAACACCATTTTTAAATAGAAATCTCTTGTAACATTATAATTGACTTTACTGTTACTTTATTCACTTCATGTCACTTCATCAATGTTACTTCCTTCACATTTAATGTATCCTTGTTTCTTTTAGGGGGAAAAGAAAACATCTTAACTGACCCCAAAACTTTGAATAGTAGTCAGGATGTTGGTTCTGTCTCTTAAGGTTTGGGGTCAGTAAGACCAACTTTTACATTCATACTGTAAATATTAGCCTAGTTCTCACAAAAGATCTCAAATGTGCTGCAGAAATGGGTTTTTCATCCAGTAGGTGGCGACAGATAGCTAGTACTGTGCAGTTGTACTACATTTTGCGCAATATTCAAAATAGTGGAGACGGACAAAGGAGCATTAATTCTTGTTTACACTGGCGCTATAGATGACATATTAAGCTCATTTAATGTAAATGTGAGATTATTTGACTTGGTTAGGAGTACTAGATATATTAGTGTACTGTATTAATCTCGTTGTAACCACCTTGACTTCTGACTCGCTTAATCTGCTGAAAAAAAAGAAGAAGAAAAAAAACATTATAAATTGCCATCACATGACTTTTTTTGCTGCATATCTGCACACAGAATTTGGTTCCACTATTGGATGTCATGTAGGCTACTGTGTATTTGTATGAAATGTAGCACTAATACGGATTCATGACCATGTGGTTTCCTCTCGGCCCCCAGTTCATAGATGTTTATATGATGTTTATTGAGGGAGTCTGTGGGTGGTTATGGCATTGAGTTGTGAGATCCTGTTGTGTTTATGAGGGTCATATACTCCATGTAATGACCTGAACTCTTTCTGTGAAGTTTGAAGGAGTGAAGAGCTGCCCGCTGCATACCTGCGTAAGAGAGAGGAGCTGGATTTCAGGAATAGAGGAGCTGAGAATGAAACTGAATGCAACTCCTCAAAATGAAATTCCCAAACACAATATGTACAGTTGTTTTTGCTTTGCCAAGAACATTTAAATATTAATATAATCAAATAAATGTTTTGGTAGGAATATATGTGGTACACTGAGATCACAGATTAGGAAAAGAAACCAGGAAAATGTGCCTATGTCAACCCACTCCTTATTGATGTTGGAGTCACTCTCTTGGTTAGAGCTGAGATGGAGGTGTGGAAAAGCTAGGCATCTGATTGGTTCAGAGACCCGCTTAAAGCTGTAATCAAGCACTTTTGTGTGACAGTCTTGACCTTTACAATAGTAGCAATTTGGCCTAAAATACACGTTTTTTTTGTTTATACTTTCCTTTCAAGAGTATTTAGAGTAAATAACAGTTTTTACAGACATGCCATACATCTGGAAATAAGAAAAGATGCTGTTCTTACAAATGGAACAGACAGTATTACCTAAATTGTAAAATTGCTATTGGCTGGGTGTGTGAGACTGAAGCAAAAGAAAGTGAAGATGCTGTGTTTACCTTTATTACTCTGTGTCCCAGTGTAAATCATTTTTTTAAAAACTGATTTAAAATCAATAGAACAGTTGTTTATTTGAGCTGTTAGCATTTTCAAAAGTATCATACAAAGTCAAAATGGTAATATAAAATGTGTAAAAGCGAAAAGAAGCTAATGTGCTACAGCATGTTAAATAAAGGCATCATTCTATTCATTGCTGTGAACATCAACTTTCCAAATAAATACAGTTTTAAGTTTAGGACCCCAGTGACTTTGGATAAAAACAAACTGAATAAAACTAAGTCAAGAAACATTGTTTAAAATATCTTGCTTTGTGTTAGAAAGGACAATCTAGCGTAGCGTTAGTTCTGGCAGGTCACGTTAGTCAAGCTCGCATCAGCTGACTCTCAGCTGATCCCCATCAACCTATGGGAATACGACACCTATCTAAGCATTCATATATAAGGTCCCTCAGTATGATCCTCAGTATGATCAGCAGTTTTCGCTTTGCTCAATAGCTAATTACCCTCCTCCATCCTCAACTCCTCCTCTGTCAGTCAGGATTCAGCCTTCTGATTCTTCTTTGAATCAGACTAATTCTAAAATGTGTATATATATATATATATATATATATATATATATATATATATATATTTTTTTTTTTTTTTTCATTTTAAGTAACTGGGATTCAGATTTGTTTATTTGATATAATTTTTAAATGAATTATTATTATTATTTTTGTAGCCATGTAGGGCAAAGTAGAAGTGCTGCTGTGGTGACCGCTTACCTGATGAAAACACAACATCTGAATTTACAGGATGCATATACTAAACTCTGAAACTTAAAACCAGATGTTAAGTAAGTGTTTTTCATTATTTATCCTGTAAAAAAAGGTTTGTGAGAGCATTATTACTGAAGAGCATTCCACTCATTTTCTCAGAATGAATGAAGAATTTATGGACCAGCTGGCAATTTATGAATTAATGGATTGTAAAGTAGACACCATAAATCCCTTATATAAACAGTTTAGATTGAAGAAAATTACAGAGAAATATCCAGGTATGTACATCATTTCCTTCTTTTAAACATGCTTAATACATTGTACATGTGTGATATGTGGTCTCATTCAGCTTTCTACACCCATATGAGTTAATTGAATACACTAATGAAAGAAGCTTACCAGGGCTCATATAAAGACAGTATATTTTGATCAATTCAGAACTCCAGAATATGCCAAAAGATGTCTTTGCTGTTGACCCTGCACAAACCCAGAATGCAGAAGCTGTATACAGCTGTAGAAAGTGCAGGTAAAATGTATTTTTTATTTTATTTTATGCTGTTTATGCAGTATACTTATGCAGTATATTTTGAAGTTAGGATAATGACTGAAGTCATAACCTGCTGTTGGCTTTGGTTCCCAACAGACGCACACTTTTCCGTCACTCCAGCATTCTCAGTCACTGTACTTTATAGAGCCAGTGCAATGGATGGAGCCAGACTTACTAGGTGTTATGGATGGACAGGTAGTTCCTCACTGCTTCACACATCTGGACACACAATTAACTAGAATGATCAAAACATTGTTCTTAACTGTCCATTTGTTTAATGCTCATAACTTCTTACAAGTATTCTTTCATTATTGGTAAAGATAAAGGGTTAGATTTAATATTGATAATTTAAAAAGTAAAAGAGATTGCATGACTTTCTGTGCTAGGGAGGCTACAGATTGTAGTGGCTGTGCAATATATTTGCGTACAATTTTGTTTCTTTAAAAGATGTTTTTAAAAATTAAATTTCAAAGTAAAAGCTTTTGCAAAATCTCTCTTGTAGCTTTTGTGTCCAAAGTGCAGTTCAAAGCTGGGCTCCTTTAACTGGTATGGTGAACAGTGTTCGTGTGGGCGCTGGGTGACACCGGCCTTCCAGATGCACAAGAACCGAGTGGATGAAATCAAACACATCAGTATATCAGCACTCAAATGACCCGCAAATAGATCTGTATTATACGCTCAGAATCTGTTGTTATTGGTAGTATTTTTAGTTTAAATAGTAGCTAAAAATATTCTGTATTTTATAAATATAGTGTAAAAGGCCCTGTGCTTCACTTTGAACATACCTTTCAATAAAGTTTATTATATAAGCACTTGTTATATTTTATCTATATTATAGTTAAAAAAAATTGTGCAGTAATATTTTTAAAGTTTTTTTTAACATGCTTAGACTTTTTTAAGCCTCTTTAGGCTCACCATTTATTTGATTTTTAAAAAACGCTAATAGTGTGTGAGATTATAACAATAACTTTTCTGTTATATTTGAATATTTTAAAATCATTTTCAATTTTAATATATTTTGAAATGTCATTTATTCCTGTGATGGCAAAGCTGAATTTTCAGCAGTCATTACTCCAGAGTCAGTGTCATGTGAGTTTTCAGAAATCATTCTAATATTATCATCGTTGAAAACAGTTGAGCTGATTAATATTTTTGCGAAAACTTTAATGAATCGAAATTTCAAAACAACACCATTTTTAAATAGAAATCTCTTGTAACATTATAATTGACTTTACTGTTACTTTATTCACTTCATGTCACTTCATCAATGTTACTTCCTTCACATTTAATGTATCCTTGTTTCTTTTAGGGGGAAAAGAAAACATCTTAACTGACCCCAAAACTTTGAATAGTAGTCAGGATGTTGGTTCTGTCTCTTAAGGTTTGGGGTCAGTAAGACCAACTTTTACATTCATACTGTAAATATTAGCCTAGTTCTCACAAAAGATCTCAAATGTGCTGCAGAAATGGGTTTTTCATCCAGTAGGTGGCGACAGATAGCTAGTACTGTGCAGTTGTACTACATTTTGCGCAATATTCAAAATAGTGGAGACGGACAAAGGAGCATTAATTCTTGTTTACACTGGCGCTATAGATGACATATTAAGCTCATTTAATGTAAATGTGAGATTATTTGACTTGGTTAGGAGTACTAGATATATTAGTGTACTGTATTAATCTCGTTGTAACCACCTTGACTTCTGACTCGCTTAATCTGCTGAAAAAAAAGAAGAAGAAAAAAAACATTATAAATTGCCATCACATGACTTTTTTTGCTGCATATCTGCACACAGAATTTGGTTCCACTATTGGATGTCATGTAGGCTACTGTGTATTTGTATGAAATGTAGCACTAATACGGATTCATGACCATGTGGTTTCCTCTCGGCCCCCAGTTCATAGATGTTTATATGATGTTTATTGAGGGAGTCTGTGGGTGGTTATGGCATTGAGTTGTGAGATCCTGTTGTGTTTATGAGGGTCATATACTCCATGTAATGACCTGAACTCTTTCTGTGAAGTTTGAAGGAGTGAAGAGCTGCCCGCTGCATACCTGCGTAAGAGAGAGGAGCTGGATTTCAGGAATAGAGGAGCTGAGAATGAAACTGAATGCAACTCCTCAAAATGAAATTCCCAAACACAATATGTACAGTTGTTTTTGCTTTGCCAAGAACATTTAAATATTAATATAATCAAATAAATGTTTTGGTAGGAATATATGTGGTACACTGAGATCACAGATTAGGAAAAGAAACCAGGAAAATGTGCCTATGTCAACCCACTCCTTATTGATGTTGGAGTCACTCTCTTGGTTAGAGCTGAGATGGAGGTGTGGAAAAGCTAGGCATCTGATTGGTTCAGAGACCCGCTTAAAGCTGTAATCAAGCACTTTTGTGTGACAGTCTTGACCTTTACAATAGTAGCAATTTGGCCTAAAATACACGTTTTTTTTGTTTATACTTTCCTTTCAAGAGTATTTAGAGTAAATAACAGTTTTTACAGACATGCCATACATCTGGAAATAAGAAAAGATGCTGTTCTTACAAATGGAACAGACAGTATTACCTAAATTGTAAAATTGCTATTGGCTGGGTGTGTGAGACTGAAGCAAAAGAAAGTGAAGATGCTGTGTTTACCTTTATTACTCTGTGTCCCAGTGTAAATCATTTTTTTAAAAACTGATTTAAAATCAATAGAACAGTTGTTTATTTGAGCTGTTAGCATTTTCAAAAGTATCATACAAAGTCAAAATGGTAATATAAAATGTGTAAAAGCGAAAAGAAGCTAATGTGCTACAGCATGTTAAATAAAGGCATCATTCTATTCATTGCTGTGAACATCAACTTTCCAAATAAATACAGTTTTAAGTTTAGGACCCCAGTGACTTTGGATAAAAACAAACTGAATAAAACTAAGTCAAGAAACATTGTTTAAAATATCTTGCTTTGTGTTAGAAAGGACAATCTAGCGTAGCGTTAGTTCTGGCAGGTCACGTTAGTCAAGCTCGCATCAGCTGACTCTCAGCTGATCCCCATCAACCTATGGGAATACGACACCTATCTAAGCATTCATATATAAGGGCCCTCAGTAGGATCCTCAGTATGATCAGCAGTTTTCGCTTTGCTCAATAGCTAATTACCCTCCTCCATCCTCAACTCCTCCTCTGTCAGTCAGGATTCAGCCTTCTGATTCTTCTTTGAATCAGACTAATTCTAAAATGTGTACATAACATTATTGAACTTTAACGATATCTGCAATACATTTATGGGGGGGGGGGGGCTGCATGGATGCGCAGGGAGTTCTTGCCCAGAACAGAACCATACCACCAATCCAAACTGTATGCTGATTGTCAATCATCTTTGATGATAGTGGTCCTGACAGAATCTTAATTTTTGGGCAAACTATCCCTTTAAAATGACCAATTTTACTAATATCTTAAATGGTATACACAGATGTGCATGATAGCATATGCAGTTCCACATTTGAAAATAATTAACATGCAAGTATTTATTTTCTCAAATGAGTTCATGGAGTTACAAACAAGTAGTAGACAGTTTCCCTGCTTCCTGCAGATCTATGAATTGAATGTAACAGCATTTGCATAGCAGCAGTAGTAAACCACAGATTTCTATGGATCAGATGTTGAGCACATGGATGGACTTCACTGCTCACACAACATCTGGGCCCATTAAATTGGCCTATACAAAAAATGAAGCTGCAGAAAATTAATTAATTAATTCATGCAACTGGAATTTCAACTCTTTGAATTATTCAGAGATGTTGATTATTTTGAATTATAGTTTGTGGTTAAATACTGTTGTTAATATCAGGATAATTATTTAGGTGCTTGTCACAGAGGGTCATGACAATAAGGAGAGAATTAATACAAACTAAAAGTCCATGCAAACTAAAACATTACTGAACAGAACCATTACAGTTTCAAAGTAGGTGTTAATTTTTAAATTATACATACTAACATTTGTATTTTCTCTTTAATTTATCTCTGAAGTGTAAAAAGAAGTGAGTAATATGTTTGTAAAACAAAAACAGTTCTGTCCTTGCCTTCAAAAGATTTTCATATTGATCTATGATAATTTTAATATTCATCTGTAATCATACCTACAAATTGTAAGTTTTCTATAAACCAACTTTTCAAATTTGGGTGAATTCTTCCTTTAAGCCATGTTGACTGCAAACCTGACTGCATTTTTAATTAACAGGGTAAATGTTAAATGTTTTTTTTTTCTATCAGCAAATATGTCCGACACATTTCATGTTAACCGTGCATCTCCAGCCAGCTCACTTTTGCAGTCTAAATAAAAAATAAAGCATGTCTTAAGACACCGTCTTAACTTAATTAACCTTGGACTAGTTTTAATTCCTGTCAGGGCCCAGGGGATAGACCTCTTCCATGCCACGTCTCCAAATGCTCCCCTTCAGAAATGTCACAGCAATGATTCATGCCTCTGTCAACCAAAGACACATACTGTAAGTGGCCATAAAGCAGCTGCAGAAAATTGAATCAAAGCACATATTTTACAGTTGATGCGTCTGCTATCTTTAGCGTTATCTGGCATTTGAAGCTTCTTTCATTTTAAACATCTACAGAGTTTAATGCTTCCTTCCTTTGTCTTCTCTTTTCTTAATGAGCAGTTATGCATTTTTGTCGTATCACAGTTCAGTAATTTCATCAAAATTTATCACACACTAATACTCGTTCATGTCATTTGAGTGAAACTGGCAGGCTTTGTCTATTTTTCCTTTGGTATTACATTTGTTTACTTAGTCTCTTATAGTCCTTCGTTTTTTCTTTTAGAACTGTTTGATCTTTAATGGAGGATGCGGTCAATGGAAATGCACTCAGATCCTCTTGTCTCCCTCAGAATTTACAACATCTTACTCTTTAAAACACAGATTTGTTGCTGTGGTTATTGAGGAGGTAGAAGTGAAAGCCCTGAAGTACAGTAATTCTCTCTTCTAAAGAAAGGATTTTCTTCTGTCACAAATTTTAAACTGTGGTTGTGACATTTCTATTGGTTTAGTCAGTTATTGTGCTACTACAGTATAGCATAATTGATTCAGTTATCAAATCAGACAGAATGCATGTGGAGAAAGGGCTTCCTCCGGGTGGTCTTATAAACTGTTTCACCCCTGTTAAAGTGCAATTGTGTTTAAACATTTGGCTATCTGACATTTGTGGAAAAGGCTCAGGAGACATCCTGTACAAATTACTTTTCAGGTCATTGGAGAGCCTCAGACTCTAATATTTAAGAAACATGTGCTGCCACAAAGAGGACATGTGTGAGGTTTTGCAATGTGTGTTCAATTGAGGATTGGTTTTTAAAAGAGTTTTGCTGCATTAACTAAAGCACCGAAGAAAAAATACATCCGCAAACTTGCACAACCTCAAATTAGCATTAAAATGCAATTAAGACTTGGACAACATATAAATATTAATCTATTACAACATATTAATTTCATATAATTTGGATGTTTCGCTTGTCTCTGTGTTTACAGAAGGATTAGTTGAAGAATAAGGTTCCTGTCTCCATCTTTGCCATATTTACAATGGTTAGGTTTTTTGCTGAGCATAATTGCACAGGCTTTTTCTCATACATATCAGTCCTTTATTCCAATTCCAGCAACGTTTTTTTCCCCTACGGACCTCACAGATGGCCGTGCTCCCAGATTTGAAAAGGTTTCTTTGGAAACCAAATATAACATTGTGGTTGGAACCCAAACTGCTTTAAAGCCAATGCTATTAGATGGCCTACACAAACTGACCCCAGAGTAGGTCTGAAGATGAGCTGACTGGGGGTTTTCTGCTGCAGGAGGACACTGAAGACATTCTCTTTTGACTTTTTCCTGTGTGTGAGTGAATAGCTGGACAGGACAGTGAAGACCACTGAAGCACTGGTCATATAAATGATGGATTATGAGTTGAATATTTAAGATGGTCCTTTTCTTTTTCTTTTTCCTCGCTGCATGAAAGCATGTGAATGAAGTGGAGCACCAGCAATTTGGCCTCCCCTCCCAATGTGTTGTATAATCTGTCCACGCTGGGTTTTCCATTTCCTGTCCCTTCACTGGTGAAAAAAATCCCTCTCAAAGTTCACTCAATAATAAAATTTACATCCAGTTATGGCTGTGTTGAAAAGTTCTATATATAGAGATAATTTTTTTTAATTTTTTGTTTTTTCTTTAAAGAAATCAATGCTGTTAATGCTACTCAGCAAATGGCACATTAAATAGATGATAAAAGTTACAGTAACATTTTGTACATGTTTACAGAAGATTTCTATTTCAAATAAATTAGCATAGTTTACACAGAAATATTAAGCATCACAACTGTTTTCTAGATTGGAGATAATGTTTCTTGAGCACCAAATCAGCATATTAGAATGATTTCTGAGGGATCATGTGACACTGAAGACTGGAATAACGGCTGCTGAAAATTAAGGAATGAATTATATTTTTTAAAGTTAAGTAAAATAGATAACAGTGATTTTAAATTGTAATAATTAAAGTTTTTACCATATTTTTGATCAAATAAATGTAGCCTTGGTGAGCATAAGAGACTTCTTTCAAAAACATTAAAGGGGTCATATGATGCGATTTCAATTTTCCCTTTCTCTTTGGAGTGTTACAAGCTCTTGGTGCATAAAGAAGATCTGTAAAGTTACAAAGACTAAAGTCTCAAATTCAAAGAGATATTCTTTATAAAAGTTAAGAGTCAACCATGCCTACCTAAAACAGCTCGTTCTAACACGCCCCCACATGTCTACCTCACGATGTGGGAAGATTTGCATAACGCCGCCCAAATGTTCACGCAAATAAAAAAGAAGGCGTAACTTTTATTCTCGCTGTAGTATTGTTGTTGCCGCCGTTGCCGCCATGTCGTGAAGACGCTGTGTTTCATTGTGAAAGCCGGCCGAGCCGTTCTCAAGGCCGCCCGCCACCGCTCACTCAAGCCGGCCTCCGCTCACTCTAGCCCGCCGTGTGTTTCCTTGTGAAAGCGAAACTACATTGTTTGGCCTTCCAAAAGAGGACACGACTAGAAATCAGTGGTTAAGTTGTATTTACAACACTAACAATACTAACAATATTCAGATGTGTCCAGCGCATTTTATGGAGGACTGTTTCTTGATCCTGGTAGAGTAGACTACAATGCCAGCTGTTCTGACTCACAGACTGTAAGTACGTTTTTTATATTTAAAGGATTTGCCACTGACGATTCAAACGCGAGTTTTGAGCAGTGTGGAGTAGCACTTGTTGTTTGTCATTTCTCCGATCACAAATGCAGACATGGTTTTATGTTTACGCAGCGCGATGCAATGCAACGCGTAAAAAGACAGTATAAGTCATTATAATCCATAATTATGTCCCCACTGGATGCAACAAATGCCTCGTTTATAATGGGTTTTAATGTTTTTGTCTCGTCGCTCCGGCCGGACAGGGCATCACAATATGGTAAGAGGCGTAACATTTCCATCACATACATTCGGCCAATCACAACGCACTGGATAGCTGGCCAATCAGAGCATACCTCGCTTTTCAGACCGATGAGCTTTGTAAAAATTGACACGTTTCAGAAAGGCGGGGCATAGAAGAGAAACAATAATGTTCACAGTATGTGGAAAATAATGTGTTTTTTGAACCTTAAACCGCATAAACAAATTTCATTACACCAAATACACAAAAAATTTATCATAGTCATACAGTATAACCCCTTTAATCTTACTGAACTAATATTACTGATGTCTTTTGAATGGTAGTGTATACCTACTTTTTATTTGCAATATTTTTACATTTTATATCCAACATACTTATTTACGCTCACATACTCCATCTCCATCCACTGCCTTTACCTTACCTGACCGTATTGGATAACTAGTTGGATAATACATAAAATTACTTCACTATTCCACACTATATGACAACTATAATGCTTTATCTATGGGACTTGGAAAATTACTTTATTTTTTAACAGGCTGTGGCAATTAAACTACATTTAATGATTGTATATGTCATACTTTCCATTGCAGCAGCTGCACCTGTTTGTTAGGTGTTGTTTTTCACATCAGTGCTGTACAGTGGGCGGCAGGTTTCACTGTGCTGTACTGTCCGGTTTCACTCTAATATTCTGATATTTCTGCAAAGTAAAGACATAGCAAAATACAGATGTAGGCAATAACCAGCTGCATGAGATTTAGCTGCTGTCTCACCACATTTTTAAGGGTCAGTTTGGAGATTTGCCACATTGTATTTCCGTTAGAGAGTGCCGAGTGGAAAATGACAACATGAAACGTACTCGGTTACTAACGTAACCTCGGTTCCCTGAGATACAGAACGAGTACTGCATCTTGCTTAAGATGCTATGGGTTCGTGCAGTTCGTGCAGTGAATTAAAAATTAACCAGTGCAGAGCTGCATGAGCCTATGGCAACGAAGCCCACCAGAATGAGCGGGGCCATCTGGCTATATAAGCGGGCATTTTGCCATAGGATCCTCAGGTTACTTTGACTGAAGCGACGACTGAGTCGTGCAGCTACATAGCATGGCCAGCAACGCAGTACTCATTCCTGTATCTCAGGGAACCGAGCTTACGTTAGTAACGGAGTACATTTCCTATCGATACTTCACTCATACTGTGTCTTGCTTAAGACGCTATGGGGATCCAGTACAATCCCGTCGTGCTATGCTATAGGAACGACAATACTTAAACTTGCCTTAAGCACCAGAAAGGGGTCCAGCGGGACCAAGTATTTTGCAGGAAATCCCTGCAGGAGGCGATAGGGCCTAACTCCTAGAGGTCAGTCCGGCCTTGAGTAATCGTCCCAAGAGAATTTTTGTACAGCCTCGGAACTCAGTGAGGGCCAAGAGCGTACAGGAAGAAGGCAAATGCCAGAAAACACTGGTTTGTCATATGACAAGAGTGAGTCCGTTATGCAGAAAGGACCCAGGCCTGTAAGGCTGGGACATTCAGATTATAAAACCTGGTAAATGTGGACGGCGAGGCCCAGTCAGCCGCCGCACAAATCTCAGCAATGGACACACCCCTAGACCAAGGCCTAGGAAGAGGCGACACCTTGAGTGGGCTCTTTGGGCTCTTTAGCACAAAAGCATCAATTATCCATTTGGAAAGTCTCTGCTTCGTGACCGGAGACCCCTTGGTGCGTCCACCGAAGCATACAAATAGCTGTTCTGTCTGCCTGAACGGGGTGGAACGCTCAATATAAAATCTCAACGCCCTGACGGGGCAGAGTAAATTCAACTCTTGTCCTTGCTTTGAAGGAGGAAGCGCCAATAGAGTTATTACCTGTGCTCTGAATGGAGTAGAAAGAGGCGAAGAGGTTGACCTCTGCCTTGCCGAAGATCTCCCAGATTCTGTGAACCATTTGTGGGTGGAGCATCTACTCATCCGAGGGGACATTGCTCCGAGATAGCATGTCTGCTCCCTGGTTCAACGTGCCCGGCACACGCGTTGCTCTCAGTGAACGCAAGTTGAGCTGAGCCCATCCCAAGAGGCACTCTACCAGAATGAAGAGGCGCTTCAAGGAGAGACCACCCTGGCGATTTATATAGGACACCACCGTCATGCTGTCCGAGCGGACTAAGACGTGATGTCCCCTCAGGTCTGGCAGAAAGGTCCAAACATACTGCCAGCATTTCTAGGCAGTTGATGTGAAGCCGACCCTCCTCTTTCGACCAGTGTCCGAAAGCCGGTTTGCTATCGCACAGTGCTCCTCAACCTGTGTTGGAAGCATCTGTCGAGACCACCTTCTTTCTGCAGACCATTCCCAAGGGCACGCCCCGTTCCATCCACTGAGGGTCTTTCCAAGGGGCCAGAGCTGCAAAGCAGGCCTGGTCCACCTTGACACGAAGGCGTCTGAGATGCCAGGCATGGGGTGGAACACGCGGTTTCAGCCAGTACTGAAGGGGCCATATGCGAAGCAGGCTCAACTGAAGTACTGGAGATGCAGAGGCCATGAGGCCGCGCATCTTTTGAAACGCCTTGAGAGGGCGAGAGGCTCCAATTTTGAATGAGGCCGTGAGCTGCTGAATGGCCAGTGCATGTTCTAGCGTGACTACCTCCCACATTTGGGCGGTATGAGAGAACTCGAGAACTGTTCCCAGGAACGATATCCATTGGCTGGGGGACAGCACACTCTTGGCAGTCCTGACCCTGAGTCCCAGGCATTCTGAGTGGCTGAGGAGAAAGGATCTGTGAGATGGTAGCTCGTCCTCCGACTAGGCCAGAATCAGCCAGTCGTCGAGGTAATTGAGAATGCAGATTCCCATCTGTCTCAGCGGGGAAAGACATTCACTTCGCAAAAGTGCGAGGAGCTAGGGAAAGTCCAAAGGGAAGGACCTTGTTGATAAGCCACTCCCTCGAAGGCGAATCTCAGAATCGTCTATGGTGGGGGGCTATCTTGGTGTGAATGTAGGCGTCTTTCAGATCCAGCAAAAAGAACCAGTCCCCTGGGCACACTTGCGAGAGGATCAATGTAATCAAATGTAATGTAAGGTTTCAATGTAATCATCCTGAACAGCCGTTTCATGAGGGCGCGGTTCAGAAGTCTTAGATTGAGGATGGGTCTTAGGCCGCCATCCTTTTTGGGGACGAGGAAGTATCGGCTGTAGAAGCCTGAGTTGCTCTGAGCCGGGGGAACCATTTCTACGGCTCCTTTTGCCAGCAAATTCATCACCTCGGCGCAGGACTTGTGTGTCTTTGCTCTGAACCGAGGTGGAAACCACGCCGCTGAAACGTGGGGGTCTTCGAGCAAATTGAAGTGTATAACCTCGTTTTATTATTTCCAAAACCCAGTCTGACACTCCGGGGATGGCCTGCCAGGCCTCGGCCCATGTAGCGAGGGGTTGGATTGTTTCAAGCAATAGACCACATTGCGGGGACCCGATGCCCGTGATAAGAGGAAGAGGATTTTTGCTCTCTTTTTGAAAATGCTTGTGTTTTATTTTTCTCGCTATAACAGCGATCAGTTGTGTGGCCACTATTTGAATGGGCCCAGAGTTCACCCCGGAACTGAACGGGGTGCTTGGTGGCACGACAGAGGCTGCTTGAGGGGGGGTCCTGCTGTAGCGAGACTTGGCCCCTTCCTCTTTCTGTCCCACAAATCAGGAAGACGCCTGAGGTGGCACTATCTTGGGCCGGGGTCCCTGCCACTTAGGAAATGGATAGCGTCTGGTTGAGCGAGAGCGATGACGGGGCTCAGGCTTAGAAGCTGATTGAGCAGCTGGAGGTGCCTTCTTGGGGTGACTGGAAGCAGTTGCAGAACTGGAGTGCTTTGGCAAGAAGTGTCGCACTGCCTGGGACAACTTCTGCACGGCAGTGAAGCGTTCAGCGAAACCCTCCAAATCCAAACAGGCCAGTGGGGGAGACCGGGGAGTCGAGGAAGGGGACCTTATCTGCATCCTTGATGCATGGCCAATGACTCATCCAGGGGAGGCAGTCTGTCTTACCCTTTTTCTTTGGCGCTGTCGACCGATGTGAGGGCGGACAAAGAAAAGGCATGTAAGCGGGCCGAGTAGGGGACGTGTCAAGATCTGGTGATCTCATCATGGACCTTTGGGAAGAATGGTGAAGCCCGTTGACGAGGGGCCTGATGGGGCCCAGCTCCTCCACAGCTTTAGACATGACGCGGAACAGTTCGGCATCCATGCCTGTGCTGGGCTGTGCAGATGGCAGGGGACGAGCCCGGCAGCTCCTCTGCATCTGAAGCAGCCAGAGACATGCTGTCATCCGTGTCATCGCACTCGCTCCCACCAAATGAGACCAGATCGCTCGCAGTCGCAGAGGGACACTGGTCCGGGTGAGTGAAGAGGACGGGAGAAACCTCTCTATGAGGAGAGAATGAGGCACGCGGGGGCTCAGCTGAGTTCCTCTTCACCGCTGCTTTTTCCTCACAGGTTCCTGGGAGGAAGGAAGCGGGAGGGCGCGAGGGGCGGAGTCACTTTCTGAAAAGAAAGCTAACCTCGAGTGCAGAGAGGCGAGACTCATATCCTCGCAATGAGGACATTCCGTCTCAGTGGCGCCCAAGCATGAAACATACTCGCCGTGTTTGTCAGTGACAATAAAGGAGCGGCATTTGTAACATCGCCGAGAAAATTTGCTCTTAGAAATTTGCTCTAATAGAGAACTCGCCGGATGGCGGCAGGGGACCGGAAGACTGCAGCTGCTGCAGATGCTGAAGGTGGCTGAGGAGCGGCGAAGTCAGCTGAGCAGGAAGGGGTCTAGATCCGCTGTGAGGCTTGTTTACGGTGAAGGCTTCGAGTCTCGTAGAGAGAAGATCTTGAAGTCGTCGCTGAAGGAGAAGAAATCTGAGGATCCAATGGCGAAAAGCCCAATTATATAGCCAGATGGCCCCGCCCATTCTGGCGAGCTCTGGCAGGCTTCGTTGCCATAGGCTTGTGCAGCCATTGGTTCGTTTTTAATTCACTGCACGAACCAATGACTTCAGTCATCGGAGAATAAGTAGTTTTCCCCATAGCGTCTTAAGCAAGACGCAGTACGAGTGAAGTATTGGTATGGAACTTAAATTTCCAACTTGCTTTGACTTCAAACCCACACTTATTTATTTGTTTATTTATTTTAAAATTTTTAAATGCAAAAGGTTTTCATGTAAATCTCTCACGTCATGCATGTGTGTCTGATCGTACAGGAGACTCAAATTCTGTAAACAGTGTTGAAACCACCTGTAAGTCACACTTATCCTGCTTTACAAGCTCTGATTTTGATTTGTGCATGGCTTTATTTTTCAAGTCTCTTGTAATCATTCAGTCAACAGAAGTCTTTTGCATTAAGCCCAGACCCCCTGACTGAAAACCCTGACCGCATGAAAAGAACCTAAATGATCTTTGAAATTCTGTCACCGATGCAATATTCATTGCTAAAACAAGCCAGGAACTTTTTAATGCAGCTTGATTGTTTGTAATAAGGCTTGACAACCAGATGACATAGAGAACATTGAGGAAAATAGTGAGTTGTATTAAATTTTCTCTTTTCAAAAACCACCCCAGAGGACAGGGTGCACTAATACAGTTTTTCAGTCATGGAAAATGCTAAGATTACTAAAATAGCTTGGAAAAACGTAGTCGTTCTTGAATACTTCCGAAATGTCCTGTTACACTATGGTATTCTTCAAAATTAGTTTGTAAGGAGGCTGTTTTCTAATGAAATACATTTTTTAGTGTGAACAACATAGTGTTAATATTTAATTAAATTATTGTAGATGTTTTACCAGTGTCAGATTCTGTTTCAGAGGGCTCCTAACGTATAATGTTTGATATGCAACATGATCAAAAACTGTTGTACACAATCTACATGCCTTCTGTCTTTTAATTGATTGTTTATACTTGTTTTAGTATAATTCTAAAAACGTCAGGTCATGGTGCAAATTGTCAATGATTTTTAAAAAGTATACTTAAGAATCACTTTTATATTGTTAGTATATTTCAAGATGAACACTGAAGCAACTTAGGTTTACCTGATTATCCATACACCATTTTTTATTCAAATGTAAATATCAATTATGATGGATCAGGCTTTTGAGGAACATTTCTCTCAGTCATCATTGTATTGCATTGCATTATTTGTTTTGCCCCCACAATTAAATCTAGCTTTGATCTTAAAATGAAACATTTAAATACCTTATTAAGGTATATTGTTGGGAAATATAGAGTAACAAATTACATTTATATATATTTTATGTAAGTAATTTGCTGAACTGTTATAAAGAGCTAATTACAAGCTATTATCGCTATAAAATTTAGTTGTTTTTTCACTTCATATATCAGCTCCATATTGTCCTATTATACTATATGAGCCCTGATAAAATATGATACCAACAAAAACATTTTTTAATGTATTTTTTTACATTGCAATTAATAATATGTATATTAATAAACTACATTCAATAAACAGTTCAATTTCCTGTTAAAAAAATCAAACTATTATTTGATAGGTCAGGCTTTACAGGGTTAAATTGTGAAACGGACTTGGAATCACTATTTGTCTCCTTTGACATCACAGCTCAGAAAAGTCACTAAACTATAAAACTATAGTTTTGGTCTGTGTGTTCTTGTGATGTCATCATCATGATGTCATTTTTCATGCTGTTCCAGAGTGATTGATCACATGGCAGTTCAGGTCATTTGTACAAAAACATCTGTAGTTCCATAAGCAAAGATGGCAGATTTCTGTGGTTCCTCTACCAGAAATGCTAATTCTAAATCTATTTAGTTACATAAATGTCTTGGACTATAACGTCTTGAAAATAGTGGAAACCCTGAGAGAAGTCCAAACAAGTCTGACTTTCATTTCTTGATAGTCTGCTCCAGTCGTGATGTGATTGAATGAGAGATACTCAATGTCATGCATTGTTCCATGAACAACCTGCTTGAGTTAAGTTCATATTTTAATTTCTTTCTCCTCACAAATGTGTGGAAAAGCCACCTTTGAAACAGCAGTTTTTGATGGATGCTCTGGAAAGTTGGCCCTCCGGTGCTCTGGGCCGCTTGGACTTTCCATGCGCTCAGGCTTCTCGGAACCCAGAATGCTGAGACGTCAACTAAGCCCAGCTTAATGAAACAAATGCGCTTATATTTAGAACTAAAGCGCTCAATCGAACCCAATCTGCCACTTCCATTCCAATCCATCTCCAATGTTTGTTAAATAAACTACAATGAGAGAATGAATGTACTGTAAGCTTTTCCTGGCTGTGCTGCTGATCGGCAAGCTCTGCTGTTTGCTCTCATCACTAACTGCCAAGTATTTGCTTATTAACAAAACCCTGCAGAGTTTACCATTAGAAGTTTTGTTAAGTACCCCAGTCAAATAGAAAAGTGTTCATGATTACTTCAAAGCCAAAGGTCAGTCATGTGACTTTGCGGACTTGTGGACTTGCGGACTTGTGTGACACCGTGCATGAGTCTATATGTACAGCAAGAGCAGATGATGTGAATGTCTTCTGGTGTTGCTTCTTGTCTTTCAGGGTCTTTTAAAGTTACTGAAAGGTGGCAGTAGTCTAGTTTTAAAGATGACCTTAAAAGCTTGAATACACTACACGACTTTTAACTTTCAGCAACTAGCTTAAACTTCTTTAAACAGTAAATTGGCGGAAAACTGGGGCAAAATTGTGTAGTGTATTCCAGCCTTTAGTTGTCAGGCTTAAGACTGGAATTTTCAGCTTCAGATATGATTCCATCCAGTAGGAGGATATCAAACACAGTTGATATTTTGAGCCAATTTTAGAACACATATTATTTTCATTTGTCATGCATCTCCTAACAACAAGGCTCACTCCGTTGTTTAGTGTATGATGACCAGTTTTTCCTCTTTGACTAAAGTCGGTAAGTGTATGATGCCTAGTGTTTCAAAATCTGTTCTGATTGTAAAAGTTGTGTAGTGTATTCCAGCCTTTACTCGTGTAAATATATTTAATAGAAATGTATTTACCTGAAGCATGTAGAAACTCTGTCATAGGAATGTATAGTCTTCTAATAGTTCTAATTTTACATTTGTATAAAGATCTAATGTAATTTGGGTTACACTTTATTTTAAGGTGTCCCTGTTACAGTGTAATTATAGATTTAAGTACTGAGTAATAGTAATTAACTACATGTACATACTATATGGTTAGGGTTACTTGCATGTAATTATGCATAATTTATTGTTATTATAATAGTAAGTACATGTAACATGTAACAAGGACACCTTAAAATAAAGTGTTACTGTAATTTGCAGTATTAGATAATCAGTATTAAACTAATGAAGTGAATGAACACATCATCAATGAAAAAGGCATGCGGAAATTTTTTTTCTTATTGTTTTCATGTAAAAAAGTATATTTAGAGACTAATTTGAGCAAACTCAGTGTGAGGCTAATCATAATCTTGTAAAAAAACAAAACATGGTTAACTCATTTACACCTTATCATTTACAAATGAATATGACAATTGTGATATAACTGATAAAATATGAATGTTGCTTAGCACTCATCTGTTGACTTTTTATTAACAGACTCTCAGACTCAAACCTTATTTTCCCATATGAAGATATGCGGAATTATTTGAACAAGTTAAAAGTCTGTGCATGTGTTTTGTCTGTGCATTCATTTCCCTGGTGGGTTTTCTATGAAACTGCACTGCATTCTGTTCCTCAAACGCTCCGGACACAGACATTCTGGATAACAACAGACATCTGCTGGACCTAATGCTCATCCAAAACAGAGCGGGAAACACCAGACAGGACCTGACTTATGGTACACCTCTATATACATATTACATACATACCTTTTAGCTAATATGATCCAAAGTAAACAATAAATAAATACATTTGATATACTGTATATATATAATTTGTTTTTACAATTATGTTAATATGTGAAGAGTTCAGATGCAAAAGCCTGTAAGTGCCATCTGAAATTTTCATCTAAAATGAGAATTTTTATCAGCCTCCTCTGTTTAGGTTCAGTAATTTTACTCTAATGGCAATGTATAGGTAATTTTCTATGCAATTAAAGTGAAATAACTGAACATAAATATAAGGGCCTGATAAAAATTCTCATTTTAGATGAAAATTTCAGATGGCACTTAGAGGTTTTTGCATCTGAACTCTTCATGTATACTTATAAGTATAATATATAATTTCATGACTTTAACCGGTTATGAAATCTTTTCACAACAGCCCTTTTAAGGATCCCCAATCTTAAAACAGTCTTTCCCCTTCTTCTCTCAGCACATTTGGTAAATCTCTGTGTACTGATCGTCAGGGATGCATTTGGTGGGCGTCTGGGTGACATATGAAGATTGTAATGCAGTTGGTCTGTGTGAATGCGGGTGATGGAGAAGTGGAGTGTGCAGAACACATTAAGAGCAGAACAGGCTTATGTAACCAATGTGAGTCTCTCCCAGCTTTCTCGTTTTGGCAGCCCTTCTGCTGTAGAGCTGCTCCCTGACGGCACAAAATTACTCCACAGCCCACCGCAGACCTTCATACTGTACAGGAATCTCAACTATAGCATTTTTTTTAAGTCACAAGGCCATCTTGGCGCATTGCTTTTTTTTCTTCTTCCACATTTCATCCCCAAACTCCTTAATCCTCAGCTTAGTATAGTGTACACAGTTCTGCATAGTTTATTCATTATAACAATGAAATCTGTAGCTCAAAATCATTGTTTGAACTGTCAACAGTGGAGCTAAATTTAACAGTGGAAATGGCTGCAAGAGGTATTGTGTAATTCTTTGCCGTTGATTGTATTGTTCAAGAAACTTTTAACAGGAGTGTGGTTATGCTGGTCCACTTAGTTTTGGATCCATTTTTCTTAGGAACCCTTTTATTATTTTGATGTGTTTTTCTAGGACTGTTCAGAGCATACGAGGACAGCTCTCTGCACTCTGGAGAATATATAAGCATGCTGTCAAACAGCAGTAAACAGATCTCTCTGTAGGGTAATGACATCATATGTCAGTCTCATCTCAGCACATAATGTTCTCTGAACTGCAGGAAAGCCTTTTTGGCCTGGTTTTTAGGTCTCTTAATTTTCAGATTCAAATTGAACCAATCTGCATTTCTATGTAACTAAATTAAAATCTTTATGACTAATCTTAAGGTAAAAAAAAGTACTCACAAGACTAGCCTTAGCAGTTTATGCAACTGCAGCCACAGTTTATTGTTTATAGTCATGCCTTGTGAAGTCACAAAATGTGCATTGTCTTGCAAATAATACTGTATGATCTTCTAATGTTAATAATTTTGTTCCTTTTGAATTTTTTTTCTTGTAGGCAGCAAAGCACCAAAGCTCAAGGCATCAGAACACAAGCACCAACAGCTGATGTTTT